>NC_067402.1:17486400-17807650 GCF_016432865.1 Antechinus flavipes
AGGGCGTGAATTCCTCCTGAACCTTCCTGTCCTTTTCATCCCTTTTCCTCCAGGAGGAAAGGAAGAGGTTATGGGAGTTATTCTTTAAGAGCCTGCCCAGTCCCCGTGACCCCTCAAGCACAGGGCTCCTGCTCTCCATCCCGTCCTTCTCCGGGCAGCTTTGGAATCACTGGGCCAACTGCAAAATCAGGCCTGTGCTCCTAATTACCTGTTCATGTTTCAGCCCCACGGAGCGGCCGGCCCAGCCGAGGGGATGAGCCTTCATGGTAATGGATTTCTAGTAAGACTATCTGCGAGATAAGACTGAAATCTTGGCTCTGGCCACATGCGCACCCGGGCCATCGTACACCCATTCCGGGCTCCCCAGAGCCATGTTGTAAATGGATTCCAGGATCCATGGCTGAGTAATAAGATACTGCAGCTACATTTTAGAGCAAGGTGCACTCCTGCCTTATTTATGAAGATAGACATTCTGGTGGAAGGCTTAATCACAGCTGATAAATCATTTTAAGAAAGCCTATTAGAACCATATGCTGATTCCGTGCATTAATACAGTGTGTCTGGTTCTAGTCTAATAAGACAAGGGTTTCTCCTGTGCTCTCTGGGTCTCGCTAGCGCAGGCTATTTATCTGTTTAAGTGGTATCACTTGTGTGGGGGCATTTATCTCTCTAAGAGGTGCCATTAATAAAACAAGGTGAAAGGGAAAAGGGGGATGGAGAAAAAGTGAGGCAAGGCGGCCATACTGCGGGAGTCTCGGGGTCTGTGTGCTGTGCGTCTGTTACACGGACAAGAGGGGCTCGAGCCGGGATAGGAGACGTCTCCATTAGTGCTCCGGCAGGCCGTCCCCCAGCATCAGGTAGGCGTTCGGGCCAGGTGCTTCCAGGGAACCCACCGAGGGGGGGCGGAGCCCGGAAGGAGGGGGCTGACGTTTGGGGGACTTGGCTTTTTCCGAGCTAGTCGGGCTCCGTCCCACGAGCAGGTTCCCGGATTCCCTAATGAAAGCCACATTGGTGCCCGGGCGTGCCAGGCTGTTCTTGCTCATCGCAGGGGGGTCCCTCGCAGATCTTTTCTATTAATCCCTGATTATCCCCCTGCTCTTTTTATTATCTTGCCAATTCAAACGCTAATAATTGCATGATTTATTGCTCATTTATAGCCCAGGCCACCACTTAAATGGTTTATTTAATGGATTCCCAAACAGTGACTGGGCTACTTTCTCCTTCCATAGCAAAGTCATCTTTTCATGACATCTTTTTCTAAAGACTCTTAAAGCTGGGTCCTGCTCCCTTCCGCCGAAAGCAGCTCTCTGGCCATAAATAGAATGATTAAGGTATGGAGGGAGGGAAGGAGAGAGCTACCCTCTAGCATGGGTATTTATTTCAGGACTTTATTTTGTGCTTCAGAGTTGATAAAAGACAAAGCTGTCGGGAAGAGAATAGGAGCCTGGGATGGCAGGGAAGCCTTGCAAAAGGCTCTCTGTGTGAATTGAGAAGACCCGAGTTTGGCTAACAGCTTTGCTTGGAGCTAAGGGATGGGGGCCTGCCATGATTGCTCTGGTACTCACTCCTGCAGCGACTCTCCTCTCCCTCCCTTACCTTTCTATTTTCGCTGAAGGAGCTGGGCTTCGTCTTCTTTTTTTTTTTTTTTTTTCTGACCCCTCCCCCCCCCATCTGACCAAGTTCTACTTTCTTTGGAGCTTTGAGAAAAACCTGCCGCAGGCATCTCAATCCCAAAGGCCAAGTTCAAGGTTTAGGATGGTTGGCTGGACTTCACAGCAATCCAGACAGCCTCGTGGTGGGCCGGCCAAATCAGACGCGGTCACTTGGGAGGCAGGGGGTGATGGCCAGATGCCCAGAAATGTGGCTTTAGTCTTCCTGGTTCCATTCAGAAAGGGAAAGGAGATTGCGTGGGCCCTCCCCCTCCCCACCCGGAGAACTCAGATACCCCTCAGCTTCTGATTCTCAGGCACAAATCAGCTCAGCTTTTCTTGGAGCGAAGGGCTTTTTTCCTCCCTTAACTGATTTTCTGTTACAGCCTCTAATGGCGTGGTTTTGATTTGTTTATACCCTGATGTTAGAACAAGATGTTTTCTCTATCAGTCACTCTCTATATAGTCTGAAGAAAGGGAAAAGGTTATCTGAGGATGAGAGCACAGTGAATCTCCAACTCTCCCTCCTTCCATCCATCCATCTAACAACATCAGTCGGCATTTATATGTTTGCCAAACAAACAAATTATCTCACTTGACCGTCCTCATGTCCCGGTGAGATAGGTGCTATTATTATCCCCATTTCACAGCTGAGGAAACTAAGGCTGAGAGAGTAAATATCTTGCCTAGAGTCACAGCTGGCAAGTGATGAGGTCAGAATTTGAACTCAGTAATTCTGTATCCCAAATTTTTATTAAGTACTTCCTAGGAGTAAAGATTATATAGGTGCCAGGTCTGGGAATACAATGGCAAATGGCATCATACCAGCCTTCAAGGGGCTTATAAACTAAAAGGAAAGACCACAGAATGCATAGAAGATAACTAGAGAATATACAAACTAATGAACTGAGAAGGGGGAGCATTAGCAATGGAAAGCACTCCTTTGGGAGGTGGGAGCCTCGAAGGAGGCGAGGCGTTCTGAGAGGTGGTGATTTGGAGGGAGGGTCTTCTGGAGGGGGAATAGTCTGTTATCCTGGAAGCAGTCGGGAGCTACTGAAGTTTCTGTGCAAATCTAAGGCTCAGGGCGTATGCCTCCCTGTCTGGGAGTCCTCTCCTCTCTCCTCTCAATAACTTATTTTTCAGAAGGGATAGAAGTGGGAAAAAGGTAACGGGGGAGCCCCAGCCCCAGTAAGTGTTCGGGGTGACCTCTGTGGAAATCTGTGTCTCTGAGATAGGCAGGCCCGCGGCCCTCGGTGGCCAGATGAGAGCTGCCCACATTCAAATAAACATTTAGGGTCATTCAAAACCGTTTAGATTTTTTTCTTCCTCTGACTTGAGGTAAACCAAATAAACAAACCTCTTTCCCAAAGAGATCCAGTTTTTCTGCCTCTCCCAGTCAGCAAAGCTAAACTCTCAAGGACAGAATCTCCCCTAAGTACTTCCTAATGGGTCGTTTTAGAAGGTTCTCCACTTCTGAGACGACATTCACGCTGCTAATCAGCGTCCTCCTCAAAGTGTTGACACTTGAGGGGCCTTTGAAGGGTCTGAGAGGTCTCTTTTTTTACAGTAAGTGGAGAACATCCTCCAGGCTCAGTCTCCAGGGGATGTTGGGGTCCTCGCAGCCGCCATTGTTCTGTGGGGTCCTCCAGGAGCCTAATTAAGAGACAGAAATGAAGGAGGATCTCGCAGGAGCTCTGGAGAACCGAGTTATACTTTAGCCTTTTGAATGCAGATGCTCATTTTCTGGGGAGAGCAGGGAGTCAGAGGCCCCGCTCTGAAGGCCCACTGCTGCCTCTGATCTTGGGCCCATCCCTCCCCTGCCTCAGTTTCCTCGACTTCACTTTATGGAGGACGAACCTGAGATGGAACTGGGAGGGATTTCTGGGCCCTCTAGGCCGAACGTCTCCTCTGACAGATAAGGAAACACTAACTGACTTGCCCAGGATTACACTAGAATCATGGAGGCCGGGTGGGAGCCACCTTGGGGCCCCACCCCCTCACTCTGAGATCAGGGCTCTGGGAGCCCCGAGGTGACTGTGCAGCTAACGGCAGCAGAACCGGGGCTTTGGACTTAAAATGCAGGTGCTCTCCGCCCGGATCCTGCAGGTTCCGCCGCGGTGTGCCGGGTACATGCTCCGAGGAGCATCCCTGCATGTCGGCAGCCGGAGATCCGAGCACGGCCACAGTTTAGGAGGGAAAGCAGCCAGCCTCTGGGTCCTCTGGGGGAGTCGCTGGCCAGCTGTGGTTTGGAGCCCGGGACCAGTTTCCATCCCATGGCTGGGCGATGGGCTCGGCTACTTCCCAGGGTTCCTCACATCAGCCACCCTCCTGCAGGGAGCCGGGTTCCAGCCTGTCCGCCCCCGGAGGGCCACGAAGGCCTTGGCTGCCTGCTCTTGTGCTACCCATGGAGCACTGGGAAAGATCTGGGGGAGGACGGCTGGAGCAGGCCGGGCCGGAATGAAGGAGCCCAGAGGCTCCCGGGAGATCTCAGCGGGCGGCAGAGAAAGGAGTTTCTGTACAGATCAAGGAAGCAGGAAGGGAAAGGAAAAAAAAAAACAACACACTCGTGTTTTTAAAAACTGGCGAATTTTCCCCAAATTTTCCCATGCTTCAACCTGATCCTACCTAGAGTTAAAGCTGACCCAGGAGAGAAGTCCAGTGGCAACATTTAACCAACCCGCCAGTTCTCTGGGGGGCGGAGAGCCTGACCAAGTTAGAGACATTTCCCCTCTTCTCCCCTCATTTTGCTCCCCCCTTCAAACAGAAGGGAAAGAGAAGTTATCCCAGAATCTGCAGAAGGCAGGGCCTGGGAGGGCAAAGTCTTAGTTCCAGGGGCCCTGGGGGAGCCTTCCTTCTCCTCCCCCACCCCCCCAGCTGTCTCCCAAGCCCCGCGGTCCCCAAGCAGGAGCACTGGGCCCTGAGGGCCTTGCGGAGGTCCGGGCCTCTCCCTGCGAGAGGATGGAGGGAGGCCCATCACTGCTTCAGAACCCTGCGGACCCCGTTTTCCTGCTTTTCTCCTTTCTCCCCTTCCCTGCCACGTTGGTTCCCTTAGGAGAGGGTCCCCGTTAATCCTCTCAGTTGGAAGAGCCCCCACCCTGGAGTGCGGGGCTGGCCGTGGCCGGCGTGGCCTTGACCTGGGAAGGGGCCCGCACCGGATTGGCTCTGCCCTTTGCTGGGAGGTGGCGGGGGCGGCTCTGGCCAGAACAGGCTCAGTCAGAGCCCCAGAGCTGTTGATGTCCGGGCAGGAAAGTGTGACCAGAAAGCTGAAAAAACAGATGATCGCATAAAACCCGCCCCTGGGGAAGCAGACCATTAGTCAGCCTTATTTATTTATTTTTCCTCGGGGCCAGGCCCACTCGGAGGAGCTGCAATTACCATATAAAAGGCAAAGCGGGCTGACCTCCCCAGGATCGGGAGGGAAGCTTTACCCTGGCCTCGTGCCACCTGCGATCTGTTTGTGTTCCTCCGAGCCTTTGAGTGCCGGGACTGCCATAAGCCAAGTCACATCAGAAGTGTGGCTCAAAATAAACAGCCGAGCCCGGGCCGGCCTCTCAGGGTCGCCCCTCTTCCTCTCCGCTTTCATCCCGACGCGGCGCCCCGGGAGGAGCAGGCCCTCCGTCCTGGGAAACAGGGTGCCCCAAACGTAAAAGCGCCCCAAGTGGCCGGGGAGGGTCCCAAGTGGCCGGGGAGGGTCCCCAAGTGCCCGGGAAGGGTCCCCAAGTGCCCAGGAAGGGTCCCCAAGTGGCCGGGGAGGGTCCCCCAAGTGCCCGGGAAGGGTCCCCAAGTGGCCGGGGAGGGTCCCCAAGTGGCCGGGGAGGGTCCCCAAGTGCCCAGGGAGGGTCCCCAAGTGGCCGGGGAGGGTCCCAAGTGGCCGGGGAGGGTCCCAAGTGGCCGGGGAGGGTCCCGTGGCCGGGGAGGGTCCCAAGTGGCCGGGGAGGGTCCCCAAGTGGCCGGGGAGGGTCCCAAGTGGCCGGGGAGGGTCCCAAGTGGCCGGGGAGGGTCCCCAAGTGCCCGGGAAGAGTCCCCAAGTAGCCGGGGAGGGTCCCCAAGTGCCCGGGAAGGGTCCCCAAGTGGCCGGGGAGGGTCCCCAAGTGGCCGGGGAGGGTCCCTCAAGTGGCCGGGGAGAGTCCCCAAGTGGCCGGAGAGGGTCCCCAAGTGCCCGGGAAGGGTCCCCAAGTGGCCGGGGAGGGGTCCCCAATTGGCCGGGGAGGGTCCCCAAGTGGCTTTCTGCTTGGGAGACATTGGGAAATGGCAAAGGCCAGACCGGTGAGCCCAGTCCCAACGTATTGTATTCCTCAAGGTCAGAGCAGTTTGGGTCTTTTTTTTTAATGAGTTGAAGGAAAAATAGGGCTCCCCATGGAACCCAGAATTACCCTCTTTTCCTGTTTGTGGCGAATGTCCATTTAAGTCACTTATTTGTCTTTTTTTCTCAGACCTCTTCTAGCTTATGTTGTCAAAAACAAACCTAGGTGAGCGTTGGGGTCATTTTTCTAGCTTGCTCAGGTAGTAGAGGAGGCAAGGGGGCCAGACCTGCTCCAGAGAACTCCAAATCTTCACTGGTTTTGTAATCATGAACAAGTTCCTTCTCTAATTCTCAGTCTTATTATCTGTAAAATGGAAACAAATGGTGAAAGCTCCAAGTCTTCACTGGCTTTGTAACTGTGAACAGGTCCCTTCTCTAACTCTCAGTCTTGTCTGTAAAATGGGCACAAATGGTGAAAGCTCCAAATCTTAACTGGTTTTGTAACCATGAACAAATCTCTTCTCTAACTGTCTTATTGTCTGTAAAATGGGCATAAATGGTGAGAGCTCCAAGTCTTCACTGGTTTTGTAACCGTGAACAAGTCCCTTCTCTAACTCTTAGTCTTATTGTCTGTAAAATGGACACAACTGTGATGTGACAGTGGACAAGGGGCCAACTTGGAGCCAGTAAGATCTGGATTCAAGTCTTGCCCCTAACCTTAACTAGTTCTATGGGAGTTGTAAGGGACAAGTCCCTTAGAGGCAATGCTCTATGACTGTAAATTACAGAGATGTCTCCAGTCTGTCTTGGTGAAGGAGGTTTCCATAAGAGGAGTTCCCTGAGCTGATGAAATCACAATTTATCACAGGAAATATTTGGCCATCTTGGTGTGGTGGAAGGATCATTGACTCTGAAGACTGAGGCAGATCTTGCTTCCTTCTATATAAAACGAAGAGATTTGCCTGGATGAATATGAAGGTTTATTCCCTTTCTAGATCCATGAACCTATGTTCTCGGTACCGTGTCGCACTGTAGGCATTCAGAGACCAAAGGGGATGAACCCATCAATTGGGCAACTTATTGGCTTCCTCAGAAATTTGTTGGGAGAACCAAATGAGATCCTGTGCATGTGTAAATGTTACAATTCTAGGTAAATGCCAACTATTAAATAGTAATAAAATGATAATACTAAATAGAGATTCATTTTTGGTGAAAATCAGAGGTGGAGAGTAAAAAGCCATTCACCACTTCCTGATGTTGATCAATGGCCTTCTTTACTGACACTGTCCCACCATGGAGTATCCTGGATTAGGTTTAAAAGGCACAGAAAGAAAAAGAATTAAGGTCGTGTTTACCAACTTTTGTTTGGGATGAAATAATTAGGGTTAAAGATTTGGGGACTGGTCATCATTTGTCTTCTAAACTTGGTGCTATGAAAATACCTGTGTTAAAAGGACTTTCTAGATGGGGATTTTTCCAGTATGAAAATCATCTCATTTACTTCTTATCTGCCTGTTGGTTGTCCCTCTCATGCTTCTTCTCCCTGAGGCGAGGGGGATTCTAATGACTTCACCCCCAGACAGCTTTTATTTCATTTATGGGAGCCATCGATGCAGTTCAAAATGGAAAAGGCTTTATGAACGCTTTTGTCTGAGAAATAATGACGATGAGGAAGAAGGGCTGTAGTGATTGAAATGATAGCAATTTTGGATCAAAAGGCCGGTGTGACATGTAGTGAATGGAGAGATGGTCTTGGAGTCAACACAAATTGAATGTGAGTCTTGCCTCTGATACAGTGACTGTGTAAATCTGGGCAAGACTCCTCATCTTCCAGCTCCAGAAATCTCTCCAAGACGCTAAATTGTGGAGAAGGGGCCAACTTCAGCTTCCATTGTTGGTCAAATCAACCAGAGAATTGCCAAAATGACACCCAGCAGAGCCATGTTGGATCCTAGCTCCGGAGCTGGACGTGATCTCCGAGATGATCTGCTCCATTCTTTTTCTTTATAGAGGAGAAAACGTCAGTGGGTAGAATTTGGGTTCCAGATTCCAGACCCGGCGCTCTTTCTGCCACGGATGATCCCTGATCATCCTGATCCCTCTCTGTCCACAGCTCATTAGCTCAGTAATTTTGTAAGCCTGTCAGCTCAGTTACCCTTGTGAACAGAAATATGAATTTAATTCAAGGTCATAAAGTGTATTGATGATCAATGGAGAAAAGGACTTTGAAATCCTGGTTCTCTCCTTTCTGTTCCAATGATCTCTTCCTTTTATCAAGGCCTGCCTTCTCATGAAAAAGTGAATGACTTAAGGACATTCTATTAACAACCCACATTCACAAGTTCCTTGGGGGTTTCATGAAGGAAAAGGGGGGAGGTCAGAGGAGAGACCCTCTTGTTAGCACATCTCCCATTCAGAGCTTCAGAAAAGCTCAAGGTCAAGGACATCTCTATGGATCTCTCAGCTTACCCTGAAAAACCAAAGTTGGATTGTGCCTTTTGTTTTGACTCTCCCTTGTATAGAATGCTTTCTAAGAAGTTGGGAAAGCATTCCCTTTCTAATAGACTGAGTTCTTCTCTTTGGCAGGAACTGTCTTTAGTCCTGTGTTTCTTGGGGCTTAAATGTGTTCGTTGTTTCTTCCTTTGCAATGATCCAAACTAAGATGTCTGAGAATCATGTAAAATCCCCATGCAGGGTGCCAGATCCTTCAGGGAGACAACCCAGGATGAATTTGCTATTGTTTCATTAATTTTCATTAACTCTTTTAACTTAATAAATGGTGTGTGTTCCCTCCCTTCCTCCCTCTCTCTCCTTTTCTGTCTCCCTCTCCATCCTTTCTCCTTTCCACTCCTCTTTGCTTACTATTTCTGTCTCTCCCTCTTCTCTCTGTCTCTGCCCCTCTCTGTCTGTCATCTCTGTCTCTCCTTGTGCCTAGTTCCATCTCCCCCCTTCACTGTCCCTTTCTCTCCCTTTTCTCTCTCTTCTCCCTCTCCTTTTATCTTCTCCCCTATGCCTCCCTCCCTCCCTCTCTTTATATAAATATGTGTGTGTGTATTTCTCCCTCTTTTTCTCTCTTCTTTTTTTCCTCTGCCTCTCATTCTCTTATCTCCCTCTTTCCTTCCTTCCTTCCTTCCTTCCTTCCTTCCTTCCTTCCTTCCTTCCTTCCTTCCTTCCTTCCTTCGTTCCTTCCTTCCTTCCTTCCTTCCTTCCTTCCTTCCTCCCTTCCTTCCTCCCTTCCTTCCTCCCTCCCTCTCTCCCTCCCTTTTTCCTCTGTCTCTCCTTTCTTATCCCCTCCTTCTCTCTCTCCCTCTCTTTTTTATTCTCTTCCTCTCATTGTTAAATAAATGTTTACTGGTTCTGGGAGACCGAGGGAACCTGGAGCCTCCAACGCGTGATCAGAAAATCCCGCCCTGCTCTTTCGGTCCCCGCACCTCCCTGCCCCGCTCTAGAACCCCCCTCTAACCCCCAGTAACGAGATCCCGGCCACACGGGGACCCAGCGAAGGCGGCCTGAGCCCCGCCCCCAGCGGAGAACGTTCCCCGGTCCCCCGCCCCCTCCCCGATTCACGGCACAAGTTCCCACCGGCTCTGGGCTCCTTCCCAAACCGGAGCGTGATCTGGGAAAGGTCTCACTGTGGAACGCGGGGACAGGGAGCCCTTTATTAACCAGCGCGGCGCCGGGCCCCGGCCCCGGGCCCTCGGCTCGGCGCTGCTGCTCCCGCCGCCTCCGGGCCCGTCTCTAGATACCGGGGGGAGGGGGAGGAGCAAGTTAGAATCCAGGCCCGTGATCGCCTCAGACACCGCAGCGGCCGCCCAGCCAAACGCGAGCGCCTTCCTGCGCCTGCGCCCGCTCAGCCCGCCGGGCTCTTGTGCCCCTGGGCCCGGCCCTGCCGCTTCTCCCCCGGCTTTTGGATAAAAGCGGCTATTTTCCTTCAAAGAATGTTTTCCAAGTGTTTTTGTTTTTCAAAGATTTTATATTTATATAAAGTTACTCCCCAAAACATGTGTGCATTATATATGTGTGTCTCTCTATACATTACATATACGTGTGTATGCATATACATTATAGGTATGTATATATGCATAATATATGTGAATACACCATATATATCTGCATATACATTATATATGTGTGCATGTATGCATTATATGTATGTGTATATGTACACATATACATTATATATGTGCATATATTATATGTGTATATACATTATATACGTGCTTATATACGTTATATGTATGTGTGTATATATGCGTGTCTATATATACATGCCTTATATGTGTGTATATGTACACATTGTATGTATGTGTAGATACATTATATTGTGTATGTATATATCACGTGTATATATGTATATACATTATATGTGTGTGCATGTATATATACATTTTATGTGTGTGTGTGTATATGTGAAATCTCATTTGTAAAGAGTAAACAAAAAATCTCCTTTAATTACTTGAGACTATCTTATTCTCCCTCCCCCTCCCCAAGTCTCCTCTTTTCTAGACCGAAGGATTAGCCGCAGCCTGTGGGGTGTATTGCAGGTGTTTTGCCTTCAGCTCCTTGGAAGCAGGGGCTGTTTAGTCTTTGGGTGACATCCCCAGTCCCTGGCAGTGGATGGCGCGCAGTAGGTGTTCAGTATGTGTTTGCTGATTGATCCCTTTTTGTGATTTCTCCCTCTCATCGAGTTGAGGTCCCAGGTGTCCTTTGCCCAAGCCCTTAGCAACTTCTTGAATACTGAGGTCCCTGACTTCCCCCCAGACAGTCAGAGCCACGGTGGGAGAGCTGCTCCCCAGGCCCGCCCTCCCTTTATGTTTCCCACCTTAGAGTTTCCCCTTAGAGCTGCTTTTTCAGCTTGATTGGCTTGGTTATGTTGTCTCTGGTCACTAAAGGTCACCTTGTTATCGGATGATATTTGAAATGATGGTTCCGAGGAGCCTGGTGGGGTGGGCTCCTAGTAACCAGCCCAAATACATTGGATCAGCCTGTGGGCAAGGGGCCACAGCTATAAGCACATCCTCCAGACAACTTCCTGGCTCTGCCCGATGATTTCCTGTGGCCTTAAACTAAGCATTATCTGGGGACTGCTGTGATTTTCCCATGCTCCTGGGCAGGATTATTGTGTGGGCCAGTCAGTCTCCCCTTAACTATCTCATGTAAGGGGGCAGGAATGGTTAGGGGGAGCAGGGATGGAGGCCTGAGGGTTGGGGAGAATTTCTAGTTTTCTCTTTCAATGGAAGAGAAACATGGAAAAGGAAAGACCTTGAGGAAACTATTGCCTTTGATTTAAAAAAAAAAAATTCAGCTGCAATATCCCTTGTGGTTGATTTCTCTGCAGGTAGAGAGACGAGGTTCCAAGAAGTGTGGATTCCTGGGAAGGTCCTAAGAGACCGAAGTATTTTCTTTAAGCACCCCCATTCCCAAAAGCACTTCCTCTCTCTCCTAGAAATCATTATACCATCTAATTATCCTTCCCATTCCTATTTACTTCCCTTATTCATTTTTTTCTCTTCTCTATTTTTATTTTTTTAAGTAACTTCCTGTTATATGCAAAAGAAGTAGCCAGAAGTAACTATTGGGGGACGAAGAAGGAGGGACAATTCCTCATTATCCAGACGAGGCTCATTGGTTGTTACCTGGTACATAGTGATGTTAAATACATCACCCGAGTCATAGGTCACATAGCTGGTCCACGTGAGATGGGGCTTGAGCCGTCTTCCTGGCCTCTGTTTTCCCCCATTATTCTATGGATGTTTCCAGCTATCATCATTACAAGTAAAGCAACACATACTCCATCATCATCAATAATCCCGTCCCATTTGGGAACGCGGACCCACTTTTCTCACCCAAACGACTCAGTTTACAGCGTTTACTTTTGAGACGGGCAGTTATGGTCTTCTTAGTCATAACACTTGGTTGTCCACAGGCCGTCATTTTGATGGGGCTCATAGGACGGTGACTAATTTTCAGGGGATCATAGAACACTGTTGTTTAAAAAGAAAATTCCAAGTCACACCCACAGATTGTCTTCGGCAATGGCTGAGTTTCCTAACTCGCCTCTGGGAGGTGCGTCTATCTTGCCGGTACTGACAGAACATCAGCCTTTCCAGTTGCCCTTTCCAGAAAGTCTTTGTAGTAGAGTTAAGAACATTTGCTTCGCTGTAAATCCTCTGGGCTCTGGGCACCATGACAATATTCAGAGGAAGATTTTGGTCCAAATGCCAAGTTTTAGCTTCAAAGAACAGTGAGTAAAACTAGGCTAGTCCGTTTCTTTTTCCTTTTATTTTTATAGTTTAGAGCTGTGGCTGGTACCACAGCTCTTTCTAGTATTATAAAAATCCCAAACACTAAACCTCTGTTAGATACTTTTTGCATCCATTTTTGTGTTTTAGACACGTTAATCTCTCTTCTCCCCCTCTTTTCACCATTGGTTTTCTTTCCTTATCTCTACGGGGATATCCCCTTGTCTTCCCCGTGTCCTCCAAGCCCCAAACCCCAAGATGATTTATGAAGTCTCTGATTTTCCATTAAGTCTTCTGTTCTCTCAGTAGTTAGCTAAGCTCTGAGCTCTGTTCTTCAGCCTGAAAGATAAGTCTCCTGACCTTAGGGAGTTTGCATTTTATTGAGGAGGCAGGAAACACACTGTGTACTTAGAAAAATAATTACTTGGTATTTTCAAAGTCATGAAAGGCAGTTGGTGTTGCATAAGAAGCAGAAAACTGGCCCCAGAGTCAGGAATATATGGGTTTCAATCCTCCCTCTGAAAACGCCCTGGCTGTGTGACCCTGGGCAATCCCTTAACCTTTCAGGATACCAGGTCACTCCTTAAGACCATCATCTGAGGAGCAGGTGTCCATCCACATTGGAAGAGATGAGTCCTCACTTCCCAGTCACAGGCCCAATCCATATCTCCAGTTTGGAAGGGTGGAGAGAGAGCTGATCTTGGTCTGGAGGACTCTGTGATTCTTGGGCAAAGCACTTAATCTCTCAATGCCTGATAGCCGAGAGTTGTGGGTAGGGACTTCCTCACTAGATGTCACTCATTCTGATGAAATGATTGTTCTAGCTTAAAAAAAATCTAATATCAAATCATTTTTAGAGAGAGAACATTAATGATTGGAGAGATAAGCAAATGTTTCATGGAAGAGAGAGTACGAGAGATGGAGAGCTGTCTGAGGAAATGATGAAGGGAGTATATTCTAAAAAGAGATGTCATGTGGAGTAGAAGAGAAGGAAGGAAGGAAAGAGGGGAAGGATGAAAGAGGGGAAGGATGGAAGAGTATTCTTTGATTTCACATAGCTTATGTTTATATCATTGTCACCACCAACAAAAGAGATAATTTATGCTACAATGTGAATGATTTAATCACAGATTTTCTCCAGATTAAGTTTTGCGTTAAAGAATGGAGAATGGAATCCTTAAAGAGTAAGTAAGGATATAGAGATTAGTGAATAATTCCAAGGGAAATTAGAAGTCTGAACTTAACAATTGCACAATATTTTAAGATGACTATTTTCATTTTTATTATTGTTCAGTCATTTTTCAGTCATGTCTGGAACTTTGTGACTACGTTGGGGTTTTCTTGGCAAAGATACTGGAGGAGTTCACCATTTCCTTCTCCACTCATTTTACAGATTAGCAAACTGAGGCAAACTAGGTTTGTGCTTATCACATTTCAGTGCCCTGTATCGTATTCCCAGGTAGCACCTCCTACTTTTTGGTCTTTTCCTTAAATCTTGACATTATGCAATTATGCAATTCCATTTGTTTCCCATTAGAGTGGTATAGATCAGGGCCGCTGTTGGGAAACCATGCACAAAGAATTTCAAGTTCCGCACCAAACCCTTGAAATGTTCTCTGTTCTGGATTATGGCTTCCCTTACTTAGTCTTTATTATTGATCAGAAAGACCCAGTATTGCCCAAGGCCTTAGGAGTCTGACCAACTTATTCCAATAAGTGTTGACTGAAAAGTTTCTGTGTGTCAGGGATACAAAGACTAAATAAAAACCAGTCTCTAGGGGTGTGACCATGGGCAAAAAATTATCCTGATTGCCTCAGTTTCCTCATCTGTCAAATGAGCTGGAGAAGGAAAAGGCAAACTGCTGCAGTATCTCTGCAAGGAAACCTTGAACAGGGTCATGAAGAGTCAGACATGACTCATGACTCCACAAGAAGAGGACTTTAAGGATCTCTCCTCCATTGACGTGATGGTGGGAGGGACATGATGCACAAAGTACATACAAGACCCCCTCAGGAGCAGGAGCAGTAATAGCTATGAGGGTCACAGACGTCTTCCTCTAAGAGATGAATGTGAGCTGAATCTCGAAGGAAGTTAAAAGGCAGAAATGAGGAAGGTGAACCTCCCAGAGCCGTGCAGTGGCGGGAGTGGAGAGGAAAGCCCAGTGTGGGGGAGAGGGGAGTTGCATGAAAGGGTATCATACAACAACCTGGCAGAGTAAGTGGGGGCAGGTCATGAAAGTCTCAAAAGGCCCAGCTGAGGAGCATGTCCTCCACCCCAAAGAAAACACTGGACCTTCTTACTGGGGTCACCATGAACCACGGTGGGCTGTGCTTTAGTTGCTTTGGCAGTTGTGTGGCGGTTGGATTGGAGACAGGAGAGACTGAAAGCCTGCTGGCCATGGGAGACATGGTATAGGAGCATAGGGATGGAGAGAAGGGACTAGATGTGTGCAGTGTGTTGGAAGGAAAAATAGGGCTTGGTGAGTGGGGGGATCCAGGGGAAAGGAAGAGGTTGTGCGCCGGGGTGTAGAAAGTGCCTGTCTGGGCTGGTAGATCCTGGGTCCGGACGTCTGCTTCTCCCTCTGGTGGTTGGACTCTAAAGGAGAGCTTCGGCCCTCATTGACTTTCCCCTCCAGAAGGGGTGAGACGTGCATTACTTCAGACTGTGTGACCTGTAAAGAGCTCAGTTAATGATCTCAGAGGACACAGTGCGTCGTAAAGGGAATACGCGCGTGTGCACTGCAGATCAGGGACGTCCTCTGCAGATGGCCCCGTGTAAGTGTGTAAATGTGTGTAAATGTGTGTGTGTGTGTGTGTGTGTGTGTGTGTGTGTGATTGTGCCCACAGAGCCATCCGTGAGTCCTCCCTGCTTTTTGGTAATCAGAAACTGGCATTTTAGTGCCCTTGGTGCCGCCATGCTTTTAACTGCTGTTAAGATAAGGAATAACGTCCCCCCGGTTGTCCATAATTGTGCTGTAATTCCACCGAGGGACCCGGTAACTTCATAAAGCCTGAAAGCCCGGCCTGAGTGGTTTTTCCCATGTCACTGTAACTCCGGGACGGAGTTACGGCCTTAATGTCCTGGATGTCTGTTTTGGGGTAGACAGGACTAAGTGTCACTGCTTAAAGACGCAGAGCGTGTTCTGGCACCTCCTTTGGCCCCCGAGCCTCCCCTCCTTTCCTGAGTCTTGTCCGCTTTTTTTGGTTGGCCTTTCATTCTTATGGAAATCCTGGCTTTTTGAAAGTCACACCGTTTGTAATTCCTCTGAAAGCCAGTGGGAAGGACTTTAATCAGTCTTGGAACAGCAAGACATTATTTTATTTTAATGTGATGGTCAAGGTGCCATTGGGATAATGAAGTCGATTCACACACTCGGGATGTTCTCTAGTTGATCAATGACCTGGAGGCCACGGCTTAGTGAGGGCACGGGCCCTTCTCCGAAGAGCAGCCCAGATCACGACGGGCCCTGAGCTCCTGGCTGTGGCAGCTGGGACGTTCACCTTCAGGAAGAGGCAGGACACGGGGGGCTGTGTCTGGTCTTTGAAGGGCTGTCACGCTTTGTGTGGCCCCAGAAGCCAGAGCCAGGAGTGATGAGTGCTTGGGAGGTGACTTGGCATCTGGAAAAACTGGCTCACAGTGAGAACACAGTAGGTACCTTCAGATGGCTCATGAAGAGAACACAGTAGGTACTTCAGATGGCTCACGATGAGCACACAGTAGGTACTTCAGATGGCTCACAGTGAGCACACAGTAGGTACTTCAGATGGCTCACAGTGAGCACACAGTCCGTACTTCGGATGGCTCACAGTGAGAACACAGTAAGTACTTAAAGAGTTGGTGAGTTTCCCTTTCTTCAAGATCTTCCAGCAAAAAAGAGAATGAAAAGAGAAGTTTAGGAACACTGACACACCAACTGAAACTGAGCACAAGCACCAGCTTCCCCTCCACATGCGGCCTCTCTCAGCTCCGCCAGAGGCTCTTCTTGTTTCTCATCCAGGACCAGTCAAAGCCCTTAGGAAGGAATGGGCGCGAGAAGCAGCATTTATTAAGCCCTTTGGTGTACCCAGTGCTGTTCAGTGTGGAGGACTGCTTGAGATCGCGCCCTAATAGGGCAGACAGAGGGAGAGAAGCACTCATTAAGCCCCTTGGTATACCTAGCTTTATTCAGCGTGGAGGACGCCCATAGCGAGCACACAGTGCCTTCTCTCGGGCAGATCGCCTCCTCCTCCAGAAGGTGCTCATTTCAGAGCCGGAGTTGGGCTTGCCAGTCCCGGGGAACCCGGTCACCGGCTCGCAAACACAATGGCCACTTTCTCAGGAAACGAGCTCCTGGGGAGGCCGGCTCCGCGGAGAAACAGGCCTTGTGGGGCGCTGGGCAGGGCGATGCCCGGGCTTGCCCCCCAGCAGCTCGCGGCCTGCGGGAGCCCCTCTTGGGAAAGCGCCCTGTTGTTTCATGAAGATGTGGGCCCGGAGCAGGAGCCCTGGAAGCTGGAGAGAGAGATCGAGGGGGGACAGGGAGAGCCCCATGAATGCACAAGGGAGCGCGCCTCCTGGGAGGGCCAGAGAAATCCCTGCGACGTCCGAGCCCCGGAGCCTGTGGTCAGAGCAACAGGCAGGAGAGCCCCAGGAGACTGGCTGGCAGGGCGGCTCCTCTGTGGGAGCCGGGGCAGGGCTGGCTCAGGCCTTGGAGGGAACTGTTTCCATCATAGATCGATGTGACCCTCTCAGGTAGTCTTCTAGAGCAAAAGATGGAGGAACTGCCTCTAGAAAGCCATTTTTCAAAGCTCGCCTCTCTTCCTTCTCTTTTCTTTTTCTGTCTCTCTTCTCTGCCTCTGTCTCTTTCTTCCTCTCTCCATCCCTTTCTCCTCCCTCTTCTTCACTCCCTTCCTTCCTCTCTCTCCCCTCCTTTCTTCTCTCTCTTTCTCTCTGTCTCCCTGTCTTCCTGTCTGTCTGTGTCTGTGTCTCTATCTGTCTGTCTGTCTGTCTCTCTCTCTGTCTATCTTTCTCCCCTACTACTCCCTCTTTTTCTCTGTTTCTCTCTTTCCCATCTCCCTCCTTTTTTCCTTCTCTCTTTCTCTCCCCTTCCCTCCTTCTCCCTTCAGCTCATACCCTGCCTTTTTCTCTTACTAGATGGGAGGTGTTAGCCAGATCACTTCACCTCTCAAGGCCTCAATTTCCTCATTTTTAAAATGCATGGTTTGGACTGGATGTCCTGTCTGATTTTTTCCTAGGTCTAAAGCTATCCCAGAATATCTCTGAGCCTCAGTTTCTTCAGCTATAAAAATCTCTAAATCTTTGACCTTATTTTTCTTCTCAAATATATTTAAAAGTCTCCCTATGTTTGTCTTGTCTTAAGGTTACTTCTTCCCCACCACCCTCTCCAGGAGTCTATATGAGTATGTATGTTTACGTAAGGTGCTCCAAGAGTCTTTAATGCTGTTTTAAGCTATTTAAATTTAATTTAAAAAATTAAAATAAAAAATTTAACAGTTTTTTAAAAACAGTTTTAGATGTTTAAGCTTGCAAGTGCACTAAAATCTTTGGGACACTGTATATATATTATGACTCCATCAGCTAGTCTACCTCAGTAACGAAGTGAGAAACAGTTTGGGGCAAATTGTGGTCTTGCTTGGGAGGCAGTTGGAGTCCCCAACAGGACAACCCTAAAATGAGAAGTAGCTCTCTTAAGGATTTTAGCCTGGGATAAAGTTCTTGTTCGCTTTGTGAGATTAGCAACTAAATGATGGGGGAAGAAGAGTCAGAAATCCCAGGAAAATGCCCTTCTTTTTTATGAAAGTTTCATCGGTCAAAGCAATCTCTTTGTTTAAGTCCAGAGGGCCCTAAGGTAAGCTGTGGGCCATCCAGTTATTACCCACTCTTTAAAAAAATTATTGATGTTTTCTGGACATTGTTATCTCTTCCAATGCCTCAGCACCGCAAAGAACCCTCCCTTGTAACCAAGGATAGTTCAAACAAACAGAGCAGCCTATTTTGCTTGTACTCTTTCCAGAAACCCAGGATGTGCCAGGGCACAGTGGAAGCAGCATGGGATTGGCCTTCAGATGCATTCAGATCCTAGCTCTGATCGGTGCTACCTGTGTGACCTCGGCCCACTTTCCCACCAGTTCTGTGGCTCACTTTTTGTTGTCAGTAAAATAAGGGGTCTTCTAAGCACTCCTCCAGCTCAAATTCTGTGACTCTCCATCCATAGGGTGATCTTAAGAGGAAGTTCAGACATGCAAGTGCTTGTGATTGAGGGGATCTCTTTTTGATCTCCCAGGACTTTTGTTTCTATATTTTTTATATCCCTAGTGCTTAGCACAAAATTTGACCAATGATGATGATGATGATGAAGAGGAGGAGGAAGAAGAAAAAGAAAGAAAGAAAAAAAAAAGAGAATAGGAGAAGGAGCAGGAGGAAGAGGAAAAGGAAGAGGAGGAGGAGGACCCTAACTCATTGATTAATTCCCAGAAAGATGCCAAAAAGCATAGGAAGAGGGATGTAGGCAAAAAGAGCTATAGAAATCTCAGCTTTAAGAAGAGATGGGAAGAGGAAAGGATGCCCTACTGTGTGCCGGCTTTCATGTGCTAAGAGCACTTAAGAATTCAGTAGATTCAAGAAGATCATTTATGTTCACTTTCTTTTCAGCTGAGTCACGACAGCACATCATCTCCCCTGTATGGAGGCAAAGCTTGGGCAAAGCCCCCCTCACCTTCTCCTGTGGTATAAAGGGGTACACGTGGGCAGAGAGAGGGGGAAAGGAGTCACATCTTACTTGACTCTCTGGACTTTGGGGGAAAAAGTGTTTCTAGCGTTCCCCAGAGACATGATCCTTTGTTTTGATGCTTTAGTATCAGCTCCAACCAAGTGAGGATTCCAGGTGAGGAAGAGAGGAGGGATCAGGCGTCGATGCACCATGTTTAGCTGGAAAAGGACAGTCAGATTGGAGCTGTTATCGATAGATATTCAGTGCAGCAAGTACTTACTTCCGGGTCCTGTACTTGGCACTGGAGAACAGAGACCAAACCGGGAATCCTTCCCCTCCAGATGCTTCCAGTCTGTACTCTGCCTTCATTTATCCAATAACAGTAGGGAAAAATGCATTTCTCCAAAGAGATGAAAGGTGTAGAGCTGGAATTGGAGGGCAACTCTAATTTCACTTTATAGATGAAGAATCTCTGAGGTTATCTAAGTTTATCTGACTCAAAATATATTAACGAATAGTTTGCATTTATATAGTAATAGTTGGTATTTATATAACATTGTAGAATTTGCAAAGTACCTTACAAATATCACCTCATTTTATCTTGACAGGACTTAGGTGATATTATTTCTCCATTTTATAGATGAGGAAACTGAGTCAGACAGATCAAGTGACTTCCTCTTGGTCACTTACAGTCAGTGTTTGAGGCAGAATTTGAACGTAAATCTTCCTGATTCTACTTCTAGAACTCTATCCCCTTTGCCATTCAAGATTTTTTCCAGCACTCTAGGCTGCAGCAGTTTTTCCAAGATGTATAAGTTCAAATCCAGCTCTGACACTAACTATGTGACCCTGGGCAAGTCCCTTACCTCTGTGTGCCTCAGCTTCCTCCTCCATAAAATGAACTGGAGAGGAAATGGCAAACCAGTCTTAATTATTTCTGCTGAGAAATGGGTCATGAAAAAGTCAGAAATGATTTATTAACCACAAAAATTGTATTTTTGACTCTTTTTTAAATGAATAAAGTTTTTTATTTTCAAAATATATGCATAGATAGCTTCCAACATTCACCCTGGCAAAATCTTGTCTTCCAATATTTTTTCTCCCTCTCTTCCCCCTCTCCTAACATTAAGTAATCCAATGTATGTTAAACATTTTTAATCTCTTTCCAAACAAAACACATAGAGTAACATTAATTCTTGAGAAATTTCATAAAACATGATTTCCTTAAGCTTTATATTGTTCTTATAAGGTTGGTGACAAAGAAATAAGCAAACCCTTCACCACTCCTTGTCCATTTGGAATAACAGCCTTGCCAGGTACTTAATGGGATTTAACACATAAGCCCGTAGGGGTCGGGGGTCATATCTTGTCCTGGCTTCCTTTTAGAATAACCTGCAAAGTTCTTCTCTGGCAGCAGGTATTGCACCTCCTTCATGCTGCATTAAGGAACCAGGAGGAAGACCTTGGCTTCCATCTGGGCCCCCCACTTCCTTCCTTATCACTCCCCTAAATGAATCCTTTCCCCAATCCCCAGGCTCCCCAGAACCGTCTCTCCAGGGTCAGTCTGGCTGCTGGGCCAGCATTTCCTGGGCCTCCTTAGAAACAGTCCCCATTTCAGCTCCTTGAAACCAGCCCAGGAATTTGGCCTGGGTCTTTGTTGACTTATTCATCATCTTGAAACATCTGGCCACAGGGTGTGAACCTCACTTCCTGCCCGGTCCTGTAAAAACCTGCCGTTCCCTTGCCATGCACACCGGCCCCAGCCGAATAACTCCCGTGGGCTCCTTTCCAGAGCTTCGAATGAAAAATAAAAGGCAAATGAGTGTCTCTTCTGCCTTCTGCTCGTGGAGGAGAGCAGAGCCTCGGTTTACTGATCTGTGGCCTCTAAGGCAGCAAACACCATGAAGTCTGAAATGTGCAATTGGGAAGGGTGAAGCTCTCGCAGTCATTCTGTCATTCAGTGAGTTGGAAAGGTAGATCGGAGCTGGATTTCATTGGCCCGGGAGCCGTGGCATTTTATTAGGTGAGAAGATAATACACATTAAGAAAATCACTTTGGCCTCTGTGTGGAGGATGGATTGACAAGCAGCTAATTAGGAAGCCATTGCAATGGTCAGGTACAATGTGAGAAAGAGCTGAACTAGACCTGTATGGGTCAAAATCTCTGATCCTCAGTTACTTCATCTGTAAAAAGGGTCTTTATATTAATAATACCCACCTCAAAGGGCTATTGTGAAGCTCAAAAAAACCCAAAACAAACCCAGGCTTGGCCAATCTTACAGAGTGCTATAAATGGCAGCTGTTTTGTTGGCTATTCCGGAAAAATGGACTTACTCTTTCCAGCCATAGCTCCATGCTATCTCTCTTCAGCTAAGTGCCTTTAATCCTCCCTATCTCCCAGACCCTCAGCTGGGCGACTAGCCCCTTTTCCAATTCCCTCCATCATTGACCCTCCCTTCCTCATCCAAGTACCGTGTTTTCCTGATAATAAGATACTGTCTTATTTTTTTTGGACAGAAAAACACCAGAGAACTTATTTTCAGGGGAGCGCTTATTTTAATGAATATTGACAGCAATTTTAATAACCAGGTAAATGTGAACCAAAAAAAAAGTACTTTTATTCAATAATGATCATGTCATCTTCTTCAACAACACCGTCATTAAGTGTCCACACCCTGAATTCCGTCCTGGATGTCTTGTGCCTCTATTTCCTTCAGAAGAAGTGGACCCAATCTGTCATGGGGGGGGGGGGATGGTGCATCTAGAGGGTACCGTAATGTAGCGTGCAGCGCAGGGGATCACCTTCACTACAGTAGCAATCTCAATAGGGCTCATTTTCAGGGGAGGGCTTATTTTAGAGAAATCTTACACAGTAAGGGGAGGGCTTATTTTCGGGATAGGTCTTATTATCGGGGAAACACGGTAGTTCCTATTTGCTTCCCTGCTCACCTAATGTTCTCCCGTCAATCAAGTCAGTCACCTGCTGTACTGTGTTCCTTTCCTCACAGACTCCAAGCTCCCTGAGGGCAGGGCGTTTGAAAAATCATCTTGTAATCCTCCTTAACACGGGTGTCTAGAGTGCCCTGAGCATGAGTTTGCTCCATTAATGGCTGTAGGACTGAATGAAACTAAAGCCTCCTCTTCCCGGCGCATTTGCTCATGACACGCTTGGAGAGCTCCGGTTTGTTAGCAAGTTTTTCCCTCTGTGGAACCTAAATTTTCACTCGGTAATTTCCCACCCCTCACTTCCCACTCTGGAAGCTGGGGCCAAGTCAAACAGGCCTAATCCTTCAGCCACATGAAAGTCCTCCCAGCCTCCAAGAGGGATTTCACATCTCTCCTCCACCTGCTTTTTTCCAGGCAAAACAGCAACAAAAAACCCCTTAGAACTGGTTCCTCTGGTCCTCTCACACCCAGCCTTCCGCCTGTGGAGGCTCCCCGTGGTCCGTGTCCTTCCTAAAATGTGCCACATCTTTCATATTAATCCATAAATGCGTACGTGCTCGCTTGTACCCCCTGGCTCTGTTGTACACGACTTACCCTCCCTCTCCATGGCTTATCTGGATTGCCTTCTGGGGGCTTTTGGGGGCTTCTGGGACACGATCTGCCATTTCCCACCTCCGGTTCTTTGCCCTCTCATTCCCCCACACTCGGTACACATTTTGTCCTTGGTTCTGCCTCTTAGAATTCCTGAGAATTTCCTTCTCCAATATTCCCTTCTCCATGAGGCATTTCCTGATCCTTCGCTCCCCATTTTACTTTGCGTGGATATTTTGTCTATACTTCAATGGACGCAAATTGTCTCTTCCAATAATACATAAACTTCCAGAGAGTAGAGGGTTTTTTTTTTTTTTTTTTTGGCTTTGTACCCCCGGCTCCCCAGAGGTGCTCACCGGATTGCTTCTTGAACAAAACCCCGTCCACAAAATCCTGGACATAATGTCATCTGCTATTTTCTTAAAGACTTCCAGAGATGGGGAGCTCCCTACCTCTCAAAGCAGCCCATTTCCCTTTGGAACAGCTGTCATTATTCACACAGGTTATTCCACAGGCCACATTACCTCTAGCTATGGGGGTTGGGGAGATTCATTGCCTCCCGGGTCTTCCCCAACTAGTACTTTTTCCTTCCGGTGTTTCCCTTCCCCGATCATATTTCCCAAGGCATTCGTTCAGATCCACTCCTGACTTCTCAGGCTCAAGGAAGAGGAAATGTGGAGAGCCATTTAGAGATTTGGGGTTAGAAGGCATCTTACACTCCATGGAGTCCAGCCCTCTCTTTTTACAGAAGAGGAAACCGAGGTGGAATAATGTGAAGTGACTTGTACAAGGCCATATAACTAGAAGGATCTGAGGCTGGATTTTTATTCTTGGCTCCTAGACCAGCATTCTCCCCTTGGTGCTATATCAGTCAGTGAGCATCAGGCGGACACTCCAAGCCAAGCGCAGTTCCGGAGACTTCAGTATTAAAAGAACAAATACACAAGACAACCCTGTCCCCAAGGAGCTTACGTTCTAAATGTTTCTGTGTAGATTTTGTTTTGTTTTCTAATTAATTCTGATTCATTTCTGTTTAGATCATGTTTAGTTTTCTGGTTTTATGTTATTTGGCTTGTGTTCTGCCTTCTGTAAGCATGTCTCTTTTTTTTTTTACTTCTGAGACCTCTCTTTATTCCCCCATTTCTCTGTCCCTCTCTGGCTGCTTCCCTGCCACTTGATGCTACTCTCCAAGCTGGGACCAGATCTGCAGCGTGATGTCAGGGTTGTCAGTGGCTCCCACGTGCTGCTCATTTTTCTTGTGATTTAGGCGCTCCGTTCAGTGTTCAGAGGCCCATGGAGCACCCCCCGCCCCCCTCCAGAAGAGGGCTCTCTGAGGTGTCTCTGGCTCCCCAGGGTTTGGTTAGCTTAGCTTGGTTCCTAGACCCAGGGCGCGGGCAGCACGGTAGGTAAGAGTCCTTCTGCTCCCGTTGGGTCTTACGTGCTTGGGCGCCAGCTCCCGTCGGGAGAGCCCTAACCTTCAAGCTCCCTTGGTAAGGTCTTATGATGTCACTAAAGATGAGTGTCCCTCATCTCTTTCCCTCCCTTGTGAGTCTCCTTGGCCTTGTTTCTTTTTTTTTAATTGCTTCTCATTTTCAGTAATTCTCATTTTTCCGTCAGAATCTTTTAGCACTCAAGGGAGGACGTTGCTCGGGCCCCTGGCTCTGCTTTTCCTACGGTATCTGTTGCATGTGTGATGGGAAAGCAGATGGAAACGGGCTTTATTCTCAGCATCGCCTCAGGTCATCCTGGACCTTCCCTCCTTCCTTTTCCTGCTCCCTCCCAGATCAGTTGCCATGTCTACCCTTGATACGTCCCTTGTATCTGATCCACTTGAACCGCCATGTTGGCTCAGCCTCTGATCAGCTCCTCTGGAACGCTGTAACGTCACCTCGTTCCTTCCCATCATTCTCCACATCCTGGGTCCCAAAGCGCCCACCCTTTTAAAACCTTCATTAGTGTCTTATGGTCTCTCAAGGTCAAACAGCCAGCCCGCTGTTAGGACCTGACATGGCCACTCAAAAATCCGTTTCCAGCCCAAGTTCCCGTTACTCACCTTCATGAGCTTTGGGCTCCCACCGAGCTAGAGCACTAAGTATTCCCCTCCACTGCTGCCTTCTCCGTCTCCCCGGAGCCTCTGCAGACTGTGCCTCCCATGTCTGGAATGCATTCCCTCCTCATCTCCGTCCTTGTCCTTCGTCAGGTCTCAGCTTAGAGCAGCGAGGCGGCCGCTGGGGAGCGGAAGGTGCTGGGGCCAGAAGCCCCCGGCAGGAGTTCTTTGGGGGATGTTTGCCCATCGTTAACTTCCTCTGGCCTTGTCCCCTTCCTGCCTAAAACAAGGCTAACCATCCCCCCTTCTCTCCTGGGGAGATCATGGGCATAATGTGCAGACCCGGGAATGCTGGGAGAATGGTATTGTGATGGGGGTAGTGGCAGATGCAGATAAGGTGGTGGGGTGGTTAGAGCTCTGTAGTCGAGTCCAGAAGGTCTGATGCTGGTCTTGTGCCAGACTTGAGTAGTCAATTAATCTCTCTCTCTCTCCCTTAGTTCCCTCATCTATAAAATGGGGATAATAATAAGCACCTACCTCCCAGTTGTGTGAGAATTAGATGAGATTGTGTTTTTAAAGAACAGTGGGGTAGGTGCTTTAAAAATGCTTGTTCCCTCTCACTTGCAGGGCTCTTTTTCATCCCTCCCCCCAGCCTTTCCCTTTCTTCAAGATCCAGTTAAAACCCTGCTTTTTGCATAGAAGGAGTCTTTTCCAATCCTTCCTAATTCTAGTGCTTTCCCCCTGCTGATTATTCCCAATTTATTATGTCTATAGCTTATTGCATATAAGTGGTAGCATGTTGTCTCTCCCATTACCTGTGAGGTTGTTTTTTTTTTGGAGGCAATCCAGGTTAAGAGACTGGCTCAGGGTCATACATACAGTTAGTAAGTGTCTGAGGCTGGATTTGAACCCAGGTCCTCCTGTCTGGAGGGCTGGGAAAGCAAAGCCCACCATTCGCCCCCTTTTCTTGTCTCCCTAGTGCTTAGTTAGCACAGGGCCTGACGGGTGATTAATAAATGCCGACTGACTGACTGGTGCCTTAGATTAAGTTACAGGCATTTGTGCATCTCTCTCCTTCCCAGCAGAATGTTCTCTCTCTGCGGGCAGGGACTTCTTCCTTTCTGTCTCCGGCTCTCCCCCCTCACACACAACCTCAAGAATTGCCTGTCGGATTGACTGAGTTGTAGATGGAGCGGATTATGGGTGAATGGAGAGGGTGGGGCTCTCCTGGGGGAGCCTCCATTTGGCCGGGGAGGCCGTGGGCAGGGGCCCGAGCTGGCTCTTGCTGGCGTCCTGAGGGGTTCCCGTGGGGACGGAGGTCCAGAGAGGCAGGGGCAGGGGGAAGGCCCGCGCCTTGGGCGGCAGGGGCAGGGGAAGGCCCCCGCTTTGGGCGGCAGGGGCAGGGGAAGGCCCCCGCTTTGGGCGGCAGGGGCAGGGGAAGGCCCCCGCTTTGGGCGGCAGGGGCAGGGGGAAGGCCCCGCTTTGAGCGGCAGGGGCAGGGGGAAGGCCCGCGCCTTGGGCGGCAGGGGCAGGGGAAGGCCCCCGCTTTGGGCGGCAGGGGCAGGGGGAAGGCCCCGCTTTGAGCGGCAGGGGCAGGGGGAAGTCGCGCGCTTTGGGCGGCAGGGGCAGGGGGAAGGCCCGCGCTTTGGGCTGCAGCAGGGGGAAGGCCCCCGCTTTGGGCTGCAGCAGGGGGAAGACCCCCGCTTTGGGTTTCATCTGGAAAGAACCCCTGACAAATCCCCCGCCTTCCCTGCCTGGCCCCCCTCCCCCGTCTCCGTGGCCCCCCTCCCCCGTCCCAGAAAGCGTCCTTGTCGCCGTCCCCGGCAGGTGGCTGCTGCCGTAACTCCCGGTGACATCAGGGACCTTTGCCAGGGCCGACGATGATGTCATCTCCCCTCGGCTCCCGGTGCAGTTTAACAAGTTAAGCGCTGTAACCTTGGGGCGGGCCGCCCGGGAGGGGGCTGCAGACACTTTGCTGGCACCCAGAAGCGCGCGCCCCCGAGCGAGGGCTGGGGAGCGCTGCGTCACTGCCGCAGGCCCCGTGGGTCACCGCTGTCACTCCCCCTGGGGGCGGGGCCCGCCGGGAGCCCAGATACCCGGGGGGGAGGGGCTGCCGGAGAGAACGCCCCCTCCCAGCTTGCAGCTAGACTTCTTGGGGAGAAATGCTCGACGGCGGCCTCCCTGTGGTTTGGGGCAAAGAGCGGAGCCCGGCGCTGACGTGCCCCGACGTGCGGGAGGGCAGAGGCGCGGGGGCTGGCTGCTGGACGGCCCCGCGGACAGTGACCGTGCGTTCTGGGAGGAGCCAAAGCCGACCTTTGTGGGTGACGTCATTGGGTCCTCACACCTGGCCGCAGCCTCAGCTAAAGGCTCTTATTATGCCCGTTTGTTCCTGAGGAAACGGAGGCGGGATTAAGCGATTTGCCCCAAATCGCACAGTGAGCGAGTAAAACCAGCTCTTCTTGACTTCTAGGGTAGCTACTCGATGCCCTGGATAGAACTCTGAGCCTAAAGTCAGGAAGGCCTGAGTTCAAATCCACCCTTAGATACTTAGTAGCTGTGTGATTCTGGACAAGTTACTTTATTCTCATTGCCTCAGTTTCCTCATCTGTAAAATGAACTGGAGAAGGAAATGGAAAACTGCTTCAGTATCTCTGCCAAGAAAATTCCTCCCCTATTTCTCCTCCTCCTCCTCTTCCTCCTCTTTCTCCTTTTCCTTTCTCCTCCTCCTCTTCCTCCTTTTTCTCCTTTTTTCTTCTTCCTCTCTCTCCCTCCTCTTTTCTCTTCCTTCTTTTCCTCCTCTTGCTCTTCCTCCTCTCTCTCCCCCCTCCCTCTTTTCCTCTCTGGCCTAATGCAAGATCATGGACACCAGTGGGTCTATGATGATACAGCACATACTATGTGCCAGACACTGTGTTAGTGCGTAGGATATTCCTGCCCTCGGAGAGCTTACCGTGGAGTGGGGAAGGCCCCGGGAAGCCGGGAGCCATGTTGGCGGGGTGGGGGTGGGGGAGCACAAGAGGCCTGGCGTAGGGAGTGATAGCAGCCAGGGCCAGGACATAAGGACATGGCTGGGATTGGAGACCTCTAGAAAGGGGGGCTGCGTGTGTGTGTGTGGGGACCTTTTCAAGCCTGACCCCTTATTTGCCACGTCTGCCTCCCATCACCATGGCATCTTGGCAGTCCGATGGTGCCGCAGTGCACAGATGCTCCCTTGGAGCCAGGAGTCCCTGCGCTGAGCTCCCGCGTCAGACACTGGGCGGCTGTGTCTCCGGGCACATAATCTCCGTCTGCCGCAGTTCCTCTCCTGTAAAATTTAGGCACTGAGTGGGTGTGTTTGGGGCCCCTCCCAGAGAGGACTTAGGCTCCCCTGGGCACGGCCCTTCATTCCGTCTGTGTAAAGGCCTGGGACAAACGTGGGGGGCGATTTCCTCTGGAAACTCTGCCAAAAGGATGGATTTAGTGGAAGTGTTCAGTTTAAGAGAAATCCTGGGTCAGTCCTATTTATAATCAGGAACCCTCTGGAATTACTAGGTGGGAAGCAGTACCTTTGGGGGAGAGAGCTCGGTGCATCGATGCAGAGGGTCCGGGTTCAGATCCTCCTCCTGCCACGCTCTGCCTGGCTCAGTGTCCCTCAGTGTCTCCTCGCCCCTCAGTGTCTCCTCGCCCCTCGGCGTCTCCTCGTCCCCTCGGCGTCTCCTCGTCCCTCGGCGTCTCCTCGCTCACTTCTCGTCTGTTGCCTTGGCCCATCCCTGAGGCCTCTTTCTCCATAAAGTCATAGACCTTGTTGTCTCTCTTCACGTTCCGTGGGTCACTGAAATGACTTCGGGGCTCTCCCGCGAGAGGCCACGCACGTCTTGGCAGGGAAGACACGAGACTGTTCCTTCCTAGGTTAGTTTCTCTCCTTCGTGGCCTGAGCTCCGGCCGACCAGCTGGTCATCAGTGGGGTCGCCCTCTCAGAGGTCTCTCTCTGTGGGCACCGAGGTCTTAAATGGGCCGGCGTGATGCCGCCATCACTCCCAGTAAGTGAAGAGCTGTTGGTATTTCGGACCTTTGGAAGCTCTGGCCTGTGAGCCCACATGTGAGGTGGACCACTGAGGCCCTGAGGTGAGGTCTGGACACGCACGGGCACCTTGATCCAAACCAGGGCTTCTTAGAAAACTTTTTCCACTCATGACCCTTTTTTTTTTTTGCCTGAGAAATTTTTACCTGACCCTGGGCATATAGATATGTAAAATAGGTATGCAAATCAAACATTTACTAATTATAAATCATAATTTTGTGGCCCTCACATCTAATTATAAGACTCCACGTGGGGTCTTAAAGCAATTTAAGAAGCCGGGATTGCTAAGGCAAGACCTGCTTCTTCTCCCCTTCAGATAAAATGGGTGGTGTTGAGAAAGGGGCCTTGGGAACACCCAGGCCAGCTTTTGGGTCTCATTGACCAATCCATCTCTTGGACTGCAAGTCCCCCTAAAATGTGTGCGTTCCTACAGACCCCACAAAATGCATCCCAAGAGGTGTCTGGGGGTTTCTGGTGCTAATCGGGAATGCATTTCTGTGGAAGCATATTGTTGCTGAAGTGGGAGGGGGGCAGGAGGCCTCGGTGCTAGAAAATCCCTTTCCAAAAGAATTCCCCCCCACCTGGCGTGGACCGTTTCATTAGCCACCGTCACTATGTTTATTTGCTTTTAAAAATTTTATTTGGGAAAGGAAATCAATTTGCCCCCTTGACACTGTGCCAGAATCCTGTTTATAAGTCACAGAATGGGCAGCTCATGAAGGGGCGAGGGGTGGGGTGGGGGAGGGGGGTGGGGTGGGATAGAGGGTTTGTGGTCTTAGCATTAACTCTGACCTAATCGGTGTCAACTCTCGGCATAAGTTCCATTCTCTGTGGCGTTTCTGCCCCGTCTGGGAGGAGTAAATGACCCACGTCGAAGGTCACTCTTACCCAAAAGGACGAGAGGGCGTTGGGGGCTGGGTCACCGAGGAGCCATGCTTACATCTGTACTTTACTGGGGGTCGGGGGAGAGTTTGAAGTGTCTGTCATGGAATTAAGAGCTGCCCAGTTTTTCCGACGTGGAAAGGTGAGGTCCCTTCCCTCCGTGGGAGGATGAGTGGACCCCACTCGAGGAATGATTTTATTTTTTTCTGTTTCCCCCCAAAGGCAGACAGTTTCCCTTGCAAACCCCAAATGCTTGACGATGATGTTGACAAGGCTGTCTCTAATCTAACTTCATTTCTTCCCCCGCTTCAGTATTCCTCTTCTCTTCCCTTATATTAAGACCATGCCTTTCTCTAAACCATGATGTTAACAGTCCTAGCCCCAGTAGCTAGGAACCTAAATAAGGGATCCTTTCCCATCACTCCCCACAATCAGGACTGAGCTGGAAGGGATCTTAGAGTCCCTCCACCTTATCGGGAAGCAGAACTCTAACTCAAAGCTCTTTTCCACTGTGCTCGCTGCCCATTGAAAGGCCTAAGAGTCCGTGGGGTCCTGATTCTTCCACTTGATGGCCGGGGGCCTTGGCTCCTTCCCCTCTCTCCCCCTTTAACTCTGCTACCAGGAGCCTAGACTAGACGTGCTGTTGAGAAACTTGACTGGAGCATGCAATTCAGCTCCAAGCAGGTTTCTGAAAACCATCACCTTAAACCTACAATTTTCTCCTCTTGGGCCTCCCCAAACTTGTATCTGAGGAACAGAATTATGGGCTTTTCTCCCTAAAGGCTTAAATCTTAACTGTCTTCTTCCCTTCCCTGCCCTCCCCCAGATTTAGACACTCAGGTGTAGCCCCACGTGGGAGTTAGAGGCCACGTAGCCTAACATTTCAGTTGTTGAAGAAATGCTTTTTTCCATTCACTCATTCATTCATTCATTCATTCATTCTTCAAATCCTTCATTTCTATAAGTCTTTAATCTTCCCTTCCTCACCTTCCACAGCAGTCAAGTCATCAAGTAACCATGACGTGCTTATTAGGTGCCCGGCACTGTACTCTGCTGGGAAGACAGAGAAGGGCAGTGACAGAGTTTGCCCTCAGGGAGCTCCCAGTCTAATGGCAGAGAACAACATGTGAGAAAGTGGGTGCAAACAAAATGGCAGGCTGTACTTGTAGAGACCCCCCAGCCTAGGAGAAAGGGAACAGCAATGAATCTAGCCTGGAGCTGGAGAATTAAACCTCATCGTTGCCACTCACTGCTCCCTGGCGACTCACCTTCTCAGCCTCAGTTTCCTTGGCTGTAAAGGGAAGAGGTTGTTCTAAGTGACCTCTAAGGTCCCTTTAATTCTGAGCCTATGGTTCTAGAAGCTAATGTAGCCTCAGGAAGGGCTGCTTGGTCGGGAGTCACGGTACTCTAATAGGGAAGAAGAAGGGATCATGGGTAAGCCGGATCCGCTTAACCCCAGAGTTTGAGGGGTCATGCCCGTAGGGATTATCTACTGAAACTGAGACACGTTGAGGTTAAGTGACTGTCCTAAGGCCACATTGATAGTAATTGCAGAAGCAGGATTCTGATAGTTGCCAAAATCTCATAACAAGAGCTGGCTGGAGGGGGTGGTGAGGATGGGGGGATTGATTATTCTCTCTCCTTGGAGGTCTTCAGATAGACTGAGTATGACCCCTTGTGGAAGGGGTTCTCGGGAGGATTTCCCTGGGGATGGCTGCTGAGGTGACTTCCAACTCTTAAATTCTGGGCTTGGATAATTCTGTGACCTGTGACCTCCGACTTGAGAATTAATTCTTTGCCAGATAGATGGTTCTTGTCATTAAAAGGTCAAAGTCCTCCTGGCCCCCTTGAGTCTCAGAGAATTTGAATAGCTCCCCAGCTGCTGTGGGGCAAAGGGAGGGCTCACCCCTAGGAGTGTCTCGCTCCAAGTCCAGGGCTTGCTCACCGGAGCCGTTCTGCCTTTGTTTCTGATCCCGTCCTCCTTTACCTAGTTCTTGTTCACTCCGACACGCCATAGGCACCGTGCTTGCATGGCCCGGGTAGGCCGAGAAAGGGAAGTGGGGTGGGGGAAGGGCTAGAATACAAGGGACATCTTTCATTATTCATGCCTAGTAATTAGAGGGCGCCATTGAATGGATATAATTGGATCATGTCACAAAAATTAAGATAAAAGACCCAAAGCACATGCCCCCTTCTCCTCCTCCTCCATTCTGCTCAGTCAGTCCCGGGGGCGCAGCCTATTTGAGGTCATTTAGTTGTCTTAGAGCAAGTCAGGGGCCAATGCACTGGGGGAAAGGGCCCTGAACGATGGGGGCCTCTCACTGCATCGCTGCTGGCTGGTTTCTCGTGTGTGAGCAGACAAAGGAGTAAGACAGTGAGGGGAAAAGGTCTCCCCCCCCCCCTTGCACCCGGAGTGAAGAATCATTCAGTGAAAAAGAGCTAGCAAGTCAATGGGAATACGAGTGATAGTGTAACCCCGGGAGAGAAGGAAAGCGGGGGTGTCACTGGTGCTCGCACCCTATGAAACACGGAGGGAGGAGAAGCAGTTAGAGTGGAGACAGACAGATAAGCACCTCTGGCCTTCAGGGATCGGTTTCTCATTCTGGGCTATTAATGAAAGAGGAAAGTCTCCAACATTCAAGTTTCTCCAGAGGAAGAGAAAAAAGGAATGAAAAAAGAAAACCATAGATGGGAAAAGAGAAAACCAGGAACCAAATACCTCAAAGGAAAAAAGCCATTCCCTTTTCCAGCTCATTTTACAGGTGAGGAAACTAAGGCAAATATGGTTAAGGGACTGGTTCAGGCTCACACAGTAGTCATTGTTTGAGGCTGTATTTGAATTTGGGTCTCCCTGCCTCCGGTCTGGTGCTCTAACTACTGCACCACCCAATTAGGGATACAAAAATAAAATATAAAAATAATAATCCCTTACCTTGAAGAACTTATATTCTATTAGAGGAGAGAACATGTTCATATACAATATATATGTGTGTATTTAAGATATATATATGATATCTAAGATACACAAATATGTGTATATTTTATATATATATAATTGAGATAGACAATAGAAATAGATACATAGAGTAGGTATTAGTCCTGTGGTTTAGCTGATGTAGCAAACTTCCAAATAAGGAAATTCCCTCCACCAAATCAGGTTCTCATCTTTTCTGGAGCTTGTAGTATTACAAGAGACCCTAACCCTGCAACAATGAGCTTAGCATTGTGTCTAGCCCAGAGTAAAAGCTTAACAAATTTTTATTGATAGATAATTAATAATAATTAGCAATAGTTAACTTAATGATGTTATGTAGTATTTAATAATATAGTACTTTAGGATTTGTAAAGTACTTCACTTTACTTTTAGTTATTATTTATCCTGATTGTAGCAAATTTATACGCAGTTGGTAGTGTGTCTCCTCCATTAAACTGTTGTCTGCCTTTCTTTATGTTCCGTACATTTAGCCCTGGCACATAGTAGGTAGTTAATAAATGTTGATCAATTACCAGGTAATTAGCTAGTAGAATCCCATCACGGAATTGTTTCTCAGCCTTATAGTCTCAGCATTTTGCACAGTACTAAGCGCACAGTGGGTGCTTTTTGATGCTTATCGAATAGAGCACCGCCGTGGATCAATAAGAACCCTCCAGCTGATTTTGTATTCCCTCTTCCAGGCTGGTTATTTGATTTTTTGGATGAATTTCTCTTCTTCATCTTAGAGGTGCCCACTTGTCTGAATTGCATTCAGTTCTAAGAACATCCATTAAGAGCATGCAAAATAACAATAACATCAACAGTTCCTGCCCTCACGGAGCTTACTGTCTACTGGGGAGATGTGATGACTACACATAGAAACAGACAAATGTCTCAGAGGGCCCCAAAGAGGGAATTTCTAGAGGGAGAAAAGAGGGGAGTGGAAGCCGGGGAGGAGATCAAGAAGGGTCTTTTAGAGGTGAATCAGAGAGGGGCTTTTACTGCTCCCCCTCCTCCCATAGTGACACTGTGAGAAGGGGCTGGCTCGGGATAATGTTATTGGTAAGACAACAATGACTGCCAAATTCTTCCTTTCTTTTTTCTCCTTCCCACATAAAATAACTTGCTTAGTCCTAGCACAATAATCCCCACAGGAGAAACGGAGAGAGATTCTGGCCCTGAAATTATCAAGGACTTAATATCCAAGTGTGTTAAATGGGCCCAGAGGAGGAGGGATGATGCCTTTGGTTATTGGAGGGGGCCAAGTGGGAGACTCCAAGGAGGCTGTTTTAATTTGCCATCGGGGGCCCAATGAATTTCCCGCCATAGGCAGGAAAGCTGTACTAACTGGGTGCCAGAAAGAACTACAAGACTTAGGAGGCAGAAGTTGGGGGGGATGAGGGGGCTTCCAGCTCCAGCCTAGAAATTCAGAAATTCAGGAGGCAAGGACTCCCAAAGGCCTTAAAGCCCTAGTTCCTAAAGTCTGGTCCAGGGATCCCTTTTCACGGGGCTTGCAGGACCAGATATTATTTTCACAATGATCTACTTTCTAATATGGCCAAGATGCTGCACCCACAATAACAAAAGCTCCTTGGATCCACAGTAATTTTCAAAGAATGTAAAGGGCTCTTAGGCCCCAAAGTTTGAGAACACCACTTTGCGTCGGTAAGTGTCTTGGCGTGCTCCCAGTGCCACCGACCCAGCTCCCCAGGAGCTCCCATAGCAATGAAGGCCGTTATTGTCCGGGAGGAGCAGGGCTGAATCTGGAGTCTTGGGTCAGAGGTCAGATCCTGGGGCTTCCATTTCCTCTGGGTATGATCAGGCAAGTCATTTGACATGTCTCAGGTCCCCAACTCTTATAAAACAGGAGGATGGTCTGTGTGGTCACCATTGTGAGGAAAGCATTCTGGGAGTCTGGAGGGCTCAGTTTCCTTCTCTGCAGGAGGTCGGGGGGTCTCTTGCCTGTGACTCCCCACATTCACATAGAACTTGGAGGTTTGCAAAGACCTTCCCTCAGAGTCTGGCGAGCCAGAGCCCCCCTTGGGGAGGGAAGGGGCAGTAACCAGGACTGTCTGGAGGGCGACACCTGAAGCTCTTGGGGCCCCCCGGGCCCGTGTCTGCCAGAGAGCCCCAGCTCCTGCTCCTCCATCTTGGACATTGAAAGCATTGGGGGCTCCATTCTCCAGGTGAGGGGCCACAGCCCGGGACTCGCTCACAGTCAGAGTCTGAGCCGGCTCTGCACTGCTGTCCAGCCGTGTGAGCCACCCGGGCTGCCACATCCTCCCCTCTCCCAAGGAGAAGTGGGGAAGGGGCCGCCCAGGCTCCCCGAACCCAAGGGGCTCGGCCCTCCCTCCTTCCTCGTGTGCAGTGGGCCCGCGGCTCCAGCAATCACAGAGGAGGAGGAAGAAAGGGCTTCTGGGTGGCTGTCGAGTGAGGGCACTGATGGGCTCAACTTGGGAGGGGAGACAGCCTGGACTCTGCCGAGAGGAGGCCTCCGGGGCCGGGGGCAGCAGAAAGCCGGGCCTGGGGACAGCAAGTGAGACAGATGGACAGACTGTCAGAGAGACGGAGACACAGACAAAGGCTGAGAGTCAGAGACCCAGAGACAGACTAAGAGACACAAAGGCTCAGAGAGACAGAGACAGACTAACAGACAGAAACAGAAAATTGAGAGAGGGAAAGGGGGAGAGAGAGACAGAGACAGAGAGAACGGGAAAGAGGAAGAGACAGAGAGAATGAGAGAGAGCGAGAGAGAGAAGGGAAGGAGAAGCTTAACTGACAATTGATTTGCCTTGGGATCCAAGCACTAGGAAGGGATTTGACTAGTTAGTGCTATGGATTTTATGGGGCAATAAGCATTCCTTTGCCAACTAGGCTCGGATGGGTGCTAGTCTGTTTTCTAGCTTTTATAAGCTTTTTAATAAACCCTTTCTCTGTCTAAATGCTGTTTGTTAGCCCCGAGTGCTTGCAGGGGACCAGTGGGAGGTGGTGGAAAAAGAAAGCTAGGTGCCAGATTCGGATGTTCCCGAGCCAAGACCATTTATTAAGTCGTTGAGCATCCTTCACGGCTGCACGTGGTCCAGGTGAGCCCAGCATTAGCGTTTAGAACCACGGGCGGCGTATTCATAGTTCTGGGTTGTTGGCATTGAGATATTAGAAGTAAAAGGTGAAATGGTCCCGGGTCGTGCCTTCTGGCCTGCAGTATTTTCCCCTGTAAGATGGAGCTTGGGAGGAGTGACCTTCCAGCTCCCGACTGATGACCTCATGTTTCTTCACATAAATGTATTCAGTCCATGAATGAGCGATCCCAAACTGAATCTCCCGTCTCTTAGGGAAGGGGCTTTGCTCCTTGGAGACGTCCTGAACTTCGTCTTGATATAAAGACTTGGATAAAAAGAAAGGATTCAGTGGTTCCAGATTAACTTTTCCAAGTCACCCATTTTATAGGTGAGGAAAATGAGTCCCTGAAGGTCTTGCCTAACACATTTAGTAAACGTCAGGCTTTCTGAAGCTCACACAGGCAGCAAGGAGCAGCTAATACCCTTTCCTCCGATTTTCAAGTAAAAGAGCCACTTGTAGAGGCTCGCTCTCTTGAGCTGTTATTTGCTGTTAGCTGATCCCAGAGCCAGCCACCATGTGGGTTCCACGAGTCGTTTTTCCGAAGCAGGAAGGATGTCTCGGGAGCCCATTCTCCTTCTCGAGGATCAGGTTTCTGTTGTGTGCTGGGAGAGCCGTGGCCAGAAGTTCAGGCGCGCAGATGGATGAGTGATGCTCCAGGCAGTGGGATCTTCAGACCGTTGCCACGCAACCTGTGAACTCTCATCCCCCAGGTGTGCTGGCAGCCCCAGGATGGGGCCCAGAGCGCTCTCAGGGAGCAGGAGCCTCCTTCCCCAGGCCTGCGCTATGTCACTGGCAGCTTAGAGAGCTCCCCTTCTCCTCGACCCGTGAAAGAAAGCACTTGATTCTCTTGGAAACGCTGGCAACGGCGCGCCCTGCTCTCACTCGGGCACTTTTATGCATCCTTTCATTTCTCGGTGACTTCATGTTTTGCACTAAGTAAAGGAATTAAGCTGACTTCAGTGGGTGTCGAGTGGGAGCTTCCCACTTCGGGCTCCCTCAGTACCGTGTGTGTGTAATGTTAGTTTGAATCATTTCCCAGCAGGCCGTTCCTATATGCTCAGTGTCGCCATCACCTTTTTTTTTTTTTTTTTTTTTTAAGTCTCTTTCCTCTCACACCCTGTACAGATGTGAGAGCTTGAAAGTTTCATTTATTCCAGACTCCATTCACCCACCCGGACTGACTCCTGCTTCCTGTACCCTGGACTGGTCCTTGTTCCCAACAGACATCCCTTTGCTGGTCTCCGCCTGCCTCTCATGGTTCTTGCTTTAGCGTCATCAATGGCCGTGTGTTTGGGCTAACTCACAAGATGGGCATTTGGAGCCGCCTGGACAGCTGGGGTCTGTCCTGGGAGTGGGGATTTGAATAATCAGGAAATAAACCGACAAAGTGTCATCCCTCGGGCTCCGGATTTCAAGCTAGAAGGACAATATTCTGGCGTTGCCGAGACAAGAGGAGTCTGTGACTCGGGGGCTATTTGTTCAACATCCTCTTGCAAGCCAGGAAATAATAATCATAATAATTGGGGCACCTGCCATGGGAACAAGAGGACACTTCTTAAAACGTTCCTGAACCCTTTACTGACATTTCATTTTAGTTCTGTAACAAACACAAGAGAGGGATGAAATACTGGTTAAGGTCCCGGCCTTAGGATCAGGAAGTCTTGGATTTAGGTCCTGCCTCGGACCTCTGCTATGTAGAAGCAAAGTTACCTTGTGGTACCCCCAAGGCCACGCTATAAGGGTAGAAGATGAAGGAGATCGCAGAGCTGCAGTGGTGGAGAGACTTTCACTACTGGGACGTCCTTACAGTTAAGAAATTATAGGTCTGTGGGGGGGGGGAACGGAGGAAGGGAGGGAGGGAGAGACAGAAAGAAGGAAAAAGGAAAAGAGGGAAACAGATACAGGGAGATAGACAAGCAGAAATAGAAATAGACACATAAGACAGGCAGAAAGAAATAAAGAGAAACAGACAGACAGACAAGCAGAAACAGAAATAGAGAGAAATAGAGACAGAAAGATAGAGATAGAGACAGAGAAAGAAGGAGGGTGGGAGGGAGAGACAGAGAGGGAGAAAGAAAAAGAGGAAGACAGATACAGGAAGATAGACAAGCAGAAAAAGAAATAGACACATAAGACAGGCAGAAAGAAATAAAGAGAGACAAACAGAGAGACAGAAAGAAAGAGGAAGTGAGGGAGAGACAGACAGAGATGATTAAAATACATAATAGCACAAGGCTTCATTATCCTCATCACATAAAGCAAATAAGAAGGAGCTAATTAGTCAGTATGTTTTAAAGCAAGATTTATAAAGAGCACTATAAGGGAGATACTGCCTTCACTCTTCGCCTGGTTAGGGACACGAGAAGCCCAATCACACAAGACAGTGGGCTGCGGGCCATATTAATGCTATAGAAGCCCCTGAATTCATAGAATCCCAGAATCTCAGAGGGGGAAGGGACCCAGGTCAACTGATACCTGAAGACAATCTCTGTAGCCACATTCTCATGATCATCTAGCCTTTTCTTGATGACCTCCCTGGAGGGGACGCTCTCTGCCCATTGAAATCACTTGTGTACTTTACTTGGAAATGGAATACACTGAAGGTTTTTATTCTTCCTTTCTTTGGAGAGTGAATTATGTTGAAAGCAAGACAGGCCTGACAAACAAGGTTCAAGATGGATTAGAGGCAGGGAAACCAGTAGAAAGGCTATTGGAATTGTTAAGAGCTGAAGTAATGAGGGCTTTATTCAATATGGTATGAGTGGAAATTGGCAGCTGGGTGGTGCAGTGGATAGAGTGCCAGGCCCAGAGTCAGGAAGGCCTGAGTTCAAATTCAGCCTCAAACACGGGCCAGCTTTGTGACCCTGACAAGTCACATCACTCTGTTTGCTTCAGTTCCCTCATCTGTAAAATGATCTGGTGAAGGAACTGGCCAACCTCAGATGGGTCATAAAATAAATGGGGCATAAAATAGCAACAAAGAAGAAATTGAAAAGAGCAGCATAGATCTGAGAGCCCTCATAAAAAGAAAAATGGAGTCGGTAGAAATTTTAAGCTAATTTCCAAGGTTCCACAGTATGTTAGAATTAGAATAGGGATGAGGGTGACTCTTAGATTTGGAATCTACTCACTTCATTTTACAGATGAAGAGACCAGCACCAGAAAAGTGATGGGACCTTCTCCCAGCCAGTTGTGGCCAAGAGGAGCGCAGGTGGGGTGCTCTTCGTACCCCGGAAGGGCACACACGTCAGTGGGATCTCAGAGCCACCATGATTGACAGATGTCTGGACCAGATTCTGCCGACGGGCAGTAAGATGCAAGCAGAGCTGGGTAGCGGGATGAGACCACGCTGGGTCCCCTTGGGATGATGTCCGTTTGGACCGAGACTATTGGACCCGTGAATATGCTCCCTGGGTTAACGTGGGCATTCTCCTGAGGATGGCAGATGGCTATAAATCACCAAATACCGCTGTCTCTTAAGGCATAAAGTTACAAGTCACCCAAAGGACCATGGGAAGACATATGGTGGGCAGATGTAGGCGATGGCATGTTCCCAACTATACCTTCCATGTGGGAAAAAAAAAAAAAAAACTTTCAAATATAAGATTACACATATATAAGGATAAGTTGTCTTTCTCACGTTTATAGAGTAATCACCACCATAATTGTGTCCTTATTAATAATAATAATACTAAAACAAGCTTGAATTTATAGATTTGCAGAGGGCCAAATCAGTATTACCTCACTTGCTCCTTTCAACAACCTCATGAAATAGGTGCCATTAGTCCCATTTTACAGACAGGAGGGAGTTTCATCGATTTGCCCGAAGTCCTGTAGCTACTGAGTCTCTGAGGAAGCCAGTTAACTGAACCCCTTCATTCTCAGGGGTGGGGGGGATGACTTGTCTGCGGTCACGTAGTTGCTAACTAGCAGAGACAGGATTTGTACTCGGGTCCTGTGACTCCAGAGTCAGAACTCTTTCCACTGTCCCACACTGTCTTCTCCTGGACACTGATCACTGACATGTGGCGCCCAGAACCGAGCCCGGAACTGAGATGAGTTGGCTCTGGGCTCTCTCAGCCAGGGTTCCGGGAGTCGGGCAGTCTTCGTAGAAGCACAAGTCCGGGCTCATCTGACCAGAAGCGTGAGGTTCAGAGCTACCAAGGCAGTTTCTGTTTCTCTGAAGAGAGGGAGCCTGGGAGAAGACTTTCCGAGAAAGGAGGAAGCCTCGTGAGTGTCACAATCCGTGCAGAATGTGAACATGCTGGGATGAGCAGGACCACGGTGCCAAAGGAGTGTTTCTCACAGTCCAAGGTGGCTGCTGAGAAGATGTTTATTGTTTTTCTGCATTTTATTGCCAGTTTAAATGAATAGCTATAAAAGGGTTATGGGAATAGTTCATTGCTCCATTGCCTTAAGCACAGTATTAGGAAGAGCCAGAGAAGACTGGAGGTGGGACAGGGTGGAGGATGGGTAATAAGACCAGGAAGATGTCCTAGTTTTTTATAGGCTTAAAGATGTATTCTCACCCTCGGGGAGGATTGGCTCCCTTTGGCCAAACTAGCATTGGCGTGGGTTACCAGAATGTTATCGTGACTTCCAAGCACGTTTCCATGGCTTCTAAATCCTTCTCCACAATTCATAGTCATGAACCTCTTCTGAAAGTTGGCCATGAAGCCGGAGCTGTGTTCCAGAGTAAAGGAGAGATTGTGTGTGAGTGTGTGTGTGTGTGTGTGTGTGTGTGTGTGAGTGTGAATGTGACTGTGTGTATGTGTGTGTGAGTGTGTGTGTCAGTGTGAACGTGACTGTGTATGTGTGTGAGTGTGTGTGTCAGTGTGAACGTGACTGTGTGTATGTGTGTGAGTGTGTGTGTGTGTGTGTGTGTGTGTATGAAGCTTTCTCCAAAGTCAAATTTCATGTCGAATTTCAAATCTAGATCTAGTTTCAAAACTTTTTGTGCCAAGGTCAAATGGCCTCATGGAGAAAGAGAAGAATGTTGATTTTGTAAAAATCTCACCAGAATGTTTTGAGGAAGGAGGGAAAACCCACAATCCTCCCTCCCTAATCCTAATCTCTCCCACTCATTGTAAACCTGTCTAGAAATGCATGTGTAGGCAACATGATCTTAAAGCTAAGGACCCTTTCCTAGGGCTCAGAATCAATCATTCCAAAATGAATTAAGAGCATATTCCCAGGTTTTTAAAGGTGTGAAGTCAGCGGTGATGACATGGGACCCCAAGTGGGTGGAATTGGAATACTGTTCCCCACATCACAGCGTAGAACCAAGCAATCACCTTTTAAAGTATCCAGAAGGGGAATGTGATAACTTTTTTTTTTTTTTTTTTTTTTTGTCCTCCGTCCATCCCATTTACAACAAAGGAAATTATTTTCACAACAAGGCTGAGTACCAATAGGGTCATCACCTTTCCTGTTGGCAGCAATCCCAAGTCGGGGAGGAAGGGGATGAGGAGTTGACACATAGAAGAATAAGCTTTGATCAAGGCTCCCCCTTCCAGCTCCACATTTGGATTTTACTAAGGCTATTTTCCATTTTCTGGGGAAACACGGGCCTGTTCTGGGGACACTCATGGAACCACATCTAAAGTGTTGGTAATAAATTCTAAGACTTTTGAAGATGGAGAAGTGTGGGGAAAAGAGCAGTGACTCTATGGTCAGAAAAGCTGGGTTCAAATCTTGGCTCTCTTTTCTATTTCATGCAGTTATAGTGAGAATTGGGCTTCAACAAATATTTGCGTGGTCTGCTTATATAAAACATGTTACTAGGTATGAGTGTGGGAAGGTATAAAGAAAAATCAGAGAGTACCTGCCCTTATATTCTAGAGGAAGCAGAAGAATAATATATACAGATAACTCCAAAACAAAATGAAATGCAGCCATTTCCACAAAGAAATGTAACAAAAGTGCTGAGACTCCTAAGGAAAAAAAGTCACTTGCATCTGGTAGAAAATGAGGGGATTGTGTGGATTGGGTTGAGCTTTGGAACACAGAAAGAACCCAAAGGGTAAATCTGAGGAGAAAGGAAATTTCAAACCAAAAAGAGAAATACAGATCAAGTGAGACTGGTGAAAAGTGCGAGGAAATGATCAAAAGTTTAGTTTTGCTGAAGTGAAGGATGTGTAAAGGAAAATAGTGGATGGCAGGAGCAGTAGTTTGGGGCCAAATCAGAGACGCCTTGGAATGCCAGGTTGGGAATTTTGGAATTTATTCTGCAAACAAATTATTCAAGTTTTTTTTTTTTTTGGAAGAAAGAATCGACATTTTAGAATATTAGGGGTCAATTGTAAGCTTGAGAATTGGGGCTTTTTCTCTGTGTCTCTAGTCTTAACATAATCTTGCATAATATCTGAAGCTTAATCATTTTAGAAGCTTAATCAAAGGTGTGCTGGTAAATGCTTAATAGTCAGCTCTCCAGAAGTTTACATAGGACACACTTTCAGGTTTAATCTACATTGATAACATTTTTACATGTTTCCTTAAATCTAGACAATCAACCGATCACTGAAGCATTGGTTTGTCGAAGCTGCTGATTTCTTAGGGATAAATGCTCTCACAGAAAATCTAACAATGGGCACTGCTAGCTTTGTGAACTGGCTCCCAAGCCCTATCCCAACAGATGCTTGTCGACTAATTGGTGGCCAGTCATTCTTCAGAAGACTTTGTGGCAGTTTTGTGTGGATAGTGGTGGAAGAGATCGGAACTGTTAAGGTAGCTTCATATAAAGTTTGTATCTCTTCAAGGGATCTTCCAGGATGAGACCCAAACTGGAAAGGATCCCAGTGACTTCCTGGCTTTGTAAATGAAGAAAATAAAGTCCAAGCAGTAGTGACCAGCCCAAAGTCCCAGAGATACTGTCAGAAGTGGAACTTCAAGCCGCTGAACCTCCCGAATCGGTGGCTTTTCTAATGTCCTTTGTTCAGGTTCATTATTTCCCCCCGATCGATCTGAGCAGACAGTGAGTGCCCTTATGTTCTTGTCCTTCCTTTACTTAGAATAGTTGAAATATTGTTCACATCCAGTTTATAGATGTTTGCATCTGGGAAGATTTAAAATTCTCCATGACTCCCCAAACATCATTTAGATGCAGACAGCTCCAAGCTTGCACAATCCTGCTTGTAAATGAGTGTCAGGCTGACCCTGCCTCTTCATTGGGAAATCCATCCCTTTGGACTTCTCGGTGATTAGAAGTTTAGATCGGAAGATAGCGCTTGGGCACCCTGTGGGAATCAGATTTATTTTGCTGGTATGCTCTGAGTCTCCGCTTTCATCTCTGGTCTGCTTTTCTTCTTTTTCATTCCCACACCCCCAAATTATAGTCAAAATATCTGTCTATATGTTCATGTACATATGGGGTTTTTTGCATAATACATTCCTTGTCCATGCATGCAGAATGACAATTACCATCCTTCATCACATCTTCCTCAGCATGCAATCAAGACTTATTTATTCTCCTTCTCATTGGGTGCACACCCTTCATGTCTTGGAACTATCATAAAAACAGAAGGATTGTGGGAAGAGAAGATGGGAAGAAGCCAGTGGAAATTTTACAACCCTTCTGAAGCAGGCGGTTAAGAGATGAGTGAAGGATGAAGTTTCCTTGCCTTCTTCATCAAAGATCTAAGGAGTCTTAATAGATGTTGGTTGGGTTGGGGTTCACGTTGCATCCTTGGGAATCTTCTTGGGAAATAATCTAGGGAAGGCACATAGAGAGCCAGGGAGGGCTTGAGGACACGTCAAACACGCAGACTCCCCTTTCCTTAGCAAAAGAGTGTGGATCGGGGCCAGTCGTGGTTCAGGGCCTGAAGCTGTTCAGTTCCTCTTATTGGTCACAAGTATCCTGCCGTCCAGTTCAAGCCATTTAGAGGGAGTTTGGTCAAACCAAAAATCACGTATTGGGAATTCAGGGATCTCGGAGTTAGGAGGGACCTTAATGCTCATCTCATCTGCTTTCCTACCCATGGCTAGAAAAGCTTTTTCTCTAGTCCTGAAGAGGGTTATCTACCTTCAAATAGGTCTGTGACACACTGCGCACACTGCGCACTACTTCTCACGGCTACCGATACCATTTCTGAGCAGTTCTTATCATCAGAAATTTCCTTGTTATATTAAGCCAAAACCATCCTCCCTGTAACATCCAACCATCTGTCTTCATTCACCCCCTTCTAGCTACACTTAATAAAATATGGTGTCCCAGGTTTTAAAGCAGAGTTGGAAGCACACTTCGGTCATTTGGTCCGATGCCCTTACGTTATAGTTAAGGAGACTGAGGCACACGATTCACTGAAGAGTCACAAGTGGGAGTTAAACTGAGGGCCTCTGGCTCAAGTTATTGTGGAAAGGATTTTGCTTTTGTACGAATCAGACTTCCTGGTCTCTGAGGTTCTTTCCATCTCTGATCTTCTCTGATTTTGTGATTCCAAATTCAGTCCTTTTCTACTGGCCCACCCGCAAATCCCCAAATCTTTTCTTCTCTCCCCTAAACACCCCCAAGTCTAGCACTTGGCACAGTGTCTGGAACGCAGCAGACACTTAATACATGAATATTTAATGTCATTGATTAGTGTGTTGAACGGTAAGTTAGCACCTTATTTAGTGATGTGCATTAGAGAGCTCTATCTAGGCTTGGATGTATCCATCAAGTACGACATTTGAGGCCTAAATCCATTTCATTGTACTAACATCTCCACCACATTTACTAATCTGATTAAATAGTGTTTGATTTAAAAAACCCAATAAATAAATAGTTTGTGATAAAAATTTTATTAAAAAAATAAAAAAATTAATATGGTAAACTTCATAAAGGGGATTGATGGGAAGTATAGTTTTCATAACTGAAAAGGGAAATTAAAGGATAGAATGGAAGCAGGAGAGGTCCAGGAAGAGAGGATGGGTCCTGATGGGGATAGAGGTGAGAGAGGTCAGCCTCCAATCCAAATAGCTCAGCATTTCAGCTTGGGAAGGCAAGAGCAGCATTTGAGCCCCAGCGCTGTCCTTTCACTAACTGCATGGATTTGGACAAGGCCTTTATCTTTTCTGGGCTCTGTTATCATTCATTTGTAAAATGAAGATTTGAGCTGATTTTGAAGATCCTTCCCTGTTTTAACAATCTATGAGCCTATGAGAAGTCTGGAATGGTGGAGAACAATTCATTGTTCATTGGAAGGGACTTTTGAGAACATCTCTTCTTCATCAGTACCTTTTTTTTTTTTTTTAATTTAAAGGAAAATTTTCTGTTTTTTATCCCCCAAATCCTGGGCCTGAAATACGGCTCCACGTGGGAAATGAACATGATGGCGTCAGTGGACCCGGCCTGGAAGAAGAGGGCTGGCCTTCTCCCTTGGCTCTGCCCCTTCTTGAGAGCTTCCATTTGACTTGCAGCTGAAACTTAAGGTTTTCTCCCCAAATAAGATGTGAGGGGGGAGGCACTTTCCCAGTGCCTAGTACTGTGCTATGCAAACAGTAAGTACCTAATAAAGGCTTCATTCATTCCTCCAGTTCAACCTCTTCTTTCAACAGCCTCAGAATGGGCTAAGGAGGTTTCCTGAGGCTGCATGGGTAATAAGGAGCAGAGATGAGATTAAAACTCAGGTCCTCTTACTTTGAATCCACCATATAAAAAAGGTTCATTGAACTGAAAGGGAAATACCATCATTTTCACCCATGAAGACAAACAGGGCGATTTGAACTTACGGGACAGTTTCACATTCAAGGGATAGCATGCTGTTTTAGAAGGAAAAGTTTCTTTGTTACGAAGGAAATGATCGGGCTTTGCCCCCAGAACTGCTGTTTATTCTCCTGAGAAATATCTATTTTTAATAGTTTCTTGTCTATAGGAAAAAGGCAGATTGTATAGACAGGGGACAGAGGGAGGATGGCTGGGCAGCCTGGAGCTCTTGGGTCCTGATGCCATCTCTGTGGCGCCGGTACAAATCAGAATGAAAGAACAGAGCTGGGGAGCCCCCACCAGCTCATCTGGCCTTCCCTCTGCCCCTTGGTCAGAGCCCCAAACTCTATTTCAAGGAAGAAAAGAAGCTGCTATTTCCAATGTCCTGCTCAGAAAGTAAAGATGTTTCCATGTTTATCTTTGTATCTTCAGTAGGTGTTTAATAATTGCTCATCAGCCTCACATTCTCGAGGCTACTAATGATGATGATGACTCAAGTAAAGCAGCATCTGTTCTGTTGGAAGAGACAACTCACCCAAGTTGGTCATTCGGTCATTTCACTCACGTCGGACTCTTGGTGACCCCATTTGGGGTTTCCTTGGCAGAGATGCTGGAGCGGTTTTCCGTTTCCTTCTCAGCTCATTTTACAGATGAGGAAACTGAGGCAAGCAGGGGAAGTGACTTGCCCAGGGTCCCACAGCTAGCAGGTGTCCGAGGCTGGATTTGAATTCAGACAGATGAGGTTTCCTGACTCCCAAACCTGGCACCCTCCCCATGGCTCTGCCCACTGCCCCCCTTAAAGGTGGGGAGAAAGCCTTGGTTCGTGAGGAGGGGGGTCATGGGTAGGGGAGCCGGAGTCAGTGTGAATAGGGAAGTGCCGTGAATCCAGGCTATGGAAGGACTGGCTGAAGAGCTTGGGGACCCTCCGTTCCCAAATAAGAAACAGAAGACAACAGCTGTCCACACCTGCTTATAAAATTGTCCCGCAGCGAGGAGTTTCTACGGGCAGAGCCAGGAGCGCAGGGAGGTTGCAAATAGCTAACTGGGGTTGGATGTTGGGAGAAAGCCCTTAAATTCTGGTCACCGGAAGAGGAACGAGCTGCCCCGAGCCCCCCTTCTTGGAGATCTGAGCGGAGGCTCCAGATCCCTTCTAATGGGGGCCGATGATCTATCACTGGGTTAGACGGCCCCAGGTTCTGTGATTCTGTGACTCTGGAACTCACAAGTTTCTTTGTCCCTTAGATCTGCTCTGCATAAAACCAACACAAATCCTTCCTTCTCAGTGCTCCCGGAGTTTCTCCCCTTCGGGCCTTTCCTCATTGCGACCGTCCCCAGGGCTCCTCGGGGGTCAGCGCTCCCAGCATCCGGGGCGGTCCCAGAGGGAGCCTTTGGGCCGTGGGGTGAGCACGAGTGTCTGAGTGCACGTCCCCCCCCCACCCCCCGGCCAGCCGCTGTCTAAGCCAGGTGCCCGGTTTCCATCCGGATGCCCGACAGCCCAGGGAGCCGGCCCTCAGAAGTCAGAAACCTTGGAAAAGGTGCAACGGGATGGACACCGGCACCCCAAAGCCCGCGAATGTTCTCACCATCACCTCACACGCGGGGCAGGAAATCCCTGCTCCCCGCAGCAGAACAGCCGGGCCTCCAGGGGCTGACACTGGCCTTGCTCTGCGCTGAGCTCCAAGTGTTCTGGCAGACTTCCCCCACTAACAAATTGGGAATGACACTCCGTCCTCCCATTCCCCCCCAGTGATGCTTTATCACTCTGCTACTTCTTACACACACACTCACACACACTCTCTCACACACACTCACTTATACACGCACTCACATACACTCACACTCACCCACATACACACACACACACTCTCTCTCACACACACACACTCACACATGCACACACACACACACACTCACACACATACTCTCACAGTCACACACACACACACATACACACACACACTCACACATGCACACACACACACATACACACACTCACACACATACTCTCACAGTCACACACACACACTCACACACACACACACAATCCCCATTGGTTTAGCAGCTTCTCTTGACATAGGTGGCCACAGATGATAGTGGGGGCAGTGCTGTTGGTAGAGTTAGGATTCAAGTCCTTGATACTTCTTAACTCAGGCCAAACACTTAAGCCCTCTGAGTCTCAGTGTCCTTATGGAGAGAGAGGGAGAGAAAAACAGAAAAAAAAGAGCAGTGGGAGAGGAGGAAGTAAAGAGAGGAAGGGAGAGAGACAGAGATAGAGACAGAAAAGGAGAGAGACAAAGAGAGGGGGACAGAAAAAGAGAGGGAGAGGAAGAGAGCGAGGGAAAGAGGAGGGGAGAGAAAAAGGAAGAGAGAGGGAGGGAGAGAGGGAGATAGAAGGAGGAGGAAAAGAAGAGAGGAAGAAGGGAGGAGGGATAAAGGGGATAGAAAGTTGAATGAGAGTTTGGCTTGGTGATGTGACTTGTTTTCTGGACTAAAAAAAAAAAAAAAGGAACAACAATGTTCCTGTAAGACGGCCTTTAGAATTTCTGCGCCTTTTTGCCGTCAGTACTTGGATTCCATGCCGACTGTCACTTCCTCAGACACATCCCCCGACTTTATCAAGCTGGGGGCACGTGCTAAGTATCCCCGGCTCCCTCGGTGAGGGTTTTGCCCCGTGATTGCTGTTTACTTCTCTGGCTTTGTAGATGTGTTTAAGAATGGTTGAAGCTGCGGCATTCATCCCCTTGGCCGGTGGGGCGGCCTCTCGGGGTCTCAGAACCTGCCTAACCAAGTTCAGCCTCAGGGGCCGTGGGAGCCCGGGCTCTGGAAGCATTTCCAGCTCCGCCAACGTGGCCCCGGAGAGCCCAGGCTCAGCACATGGAGAAATGTCCCGGGGAGACGTTGGCGGGGAATGTTGGCCAAGACTTAGGTTAAAATAATTTAAAAGTTCTTCGCATATAAAGGGGACAACCTGAGAGAGTGAGGAGTTTGGTCTGTTTGGAGCCAGATCCCAGTTCCGTCACTGAGCTTGCGGTCTTGCCCTCCTCCTTTTTGAGGGGAAGGGCTTGGACGTATTGACTTCCCAGGTTCCTTCCAGATCTAGATCTCTGTGTGGATGCTGGCTATCGAGGTCGGGATCTTGGCAAGACCGTTGTAGATCTAAGTGTTCATGCCCCCAGCCATGTCTCCATCATCTCCTTTCCCCCGACTCCTGAACTTCATTCACACCATCCTGTGCTCCAGAGAGGGCCCCGTGTCCCCATGCGGCCATCACGCTTTCTGTGGCTGGACAGAGACCTAGAAAAGGTCAGCGTCCTCGCCCTTTGGCGCGGGCGCAGGTTTGAGGGATTGTCCGACCCATTTAGTCATGGAGCTGGGCGCTCATCACCAAAACTTCACAGTCCGGGGGGTATTTATCTTGCCAAGTCAGAGATGCGGGCCCTAGGCGTCTCTGATGTAAATCTCATGGCAGCAAACGCCGACTTCCAGGCATTTTCCAAACATTTCCTACTGTCAGTGAAGCCGGTTGTATTTTATTCTGTCGGGGGGAGTGGAACAAGGGGTTTTGGCTCTGGTTTTGCTAGGGACCGATGGCTCTCTGGGGGACGCTGGGAGATTCCCGGTTTTGAGCTTGGAGCCTGTGACACCGAGTGAAAAACTGATCCGCTCCCTCTTCCCTCCTTCTCCGGGCAGACCATCCCGATGCACAGTGCGGTTGGCGGAGCGATGCCGGGGCCTCATCAGCTGGGCGCCACCCGGATGCCCAACCACGACACCAGCGTTGTGATCCAGCAGGCCATGCCCTCTCCCCAGTCCAGCTCTGTGATCACCCAGGCACCTTCCACGAACCGGCAGATCGGGTAAGGAGCGAGCGCAGCCGGGCTCCGGGGGGGGTCTTTGTGTCGATTTTCTGCAGACCCCGACTGGGTAAATTCTGAGGGATGCTTTCCCCCGCTCCCGGGGCAGCCCCCGCGGAAGGTCTGGGAGAGAGTTACAGCCGATTACGGGGATACCGCCAAGCAGGGGCTGATAATAAAGCAGGCCTTTCTGTCCGTGTTTTACGTATTCCTGGGTTTTCTAAGAATTATCCTGGCGCGCTGTTTCTTTGAGATCTCAGAGTCATTCCGGACTCCTGAGTGTTGGTGATAGTTAATAATGGCGGCCAAATGACCCTCCTGCCCATCCAGCTGGCTCGTGGGGAGGCCCCCGGATTTCCTTGTTCCCTGGTCTTTTCCATTGTTATCTTAGGGCTCCTCTGGCTCTCCTGAGAACCTGATTCTTTGAGATATGGACAGAGATAAGGAAAGAGAGAGGGAAAAGATGCTTCTGAGCAGCCCAGAAATCCTGGGACTCTTTTTGTTAATAACAGAAGGGTGATGGGAATTCGGAGCCTCAGGGAGTCGATGAGATCTGTGGACTTGTAAAATGTAAAGGAAACAGGGCTGTTGGGAAGGAGTTGGAGCAGGAAAGCCTGACGGGCATCTGTTTCTCCAGTCAGTGGATACTGTGGGATGATCCAGTGAGAGGTCTAAACGGGCTGGACCGGGACAGAACATTGTGGGTCCGTCCCCGCCTTCTCACTGACTTGCCATAAGGGTGTTGGGTTGCTTGTGGCCTCTCGCCCTTTGGAATAGCAGTATAGGACGGAGGGCAGGGGACGGGGAGCCTGGCTCTGGACCCTGACCTGCAGGCCCATTGTTCTCTCTGCCCTCGTCCTGGCCCTTGGCCCCATCCTTCCTGGCTCTGCCTCTCCCCATCCTATGATCCTGGGTGTGCCATCATACACCCTTACTCCTCTGCTGCCCTGCGGTCCTCACCAGGTGACTTAAGCCAGGCAATTTCACCTCCCATTGCCTCGATTTTTCATTCTGTAGAGTGGGAGCAATAATCTTCTCTTTCCTATCATGAAGTTTGGGAGTTGTAGATTAAGAGATGTAGATGCCCGCGGGTTTTTGCTTCGTTTCCCGTGTATTTTGCTTTGTGTATATAATAAGGCCAGGAGGACAAACGTTTCCCCCCTTCTGGACATCTCAGGGTCTTAGTTTCCTGCGTATCACTCTCGGGGAGAGCGGGTTCAGACATCACACAGCATCTTCGTAGCCTTGGTCCCACCCGGGGCCTCATGAATGCTCCGGAAGGAAAACACACTTGCCCACAGCCCTGGCGCTTTACTTGTCTTACTGCATAAGGGGCCTGGATGAAGGCCCTTTCCCAGAACCCTCCGGGTACAGTGGCCAGAGACTGATGGTGGGATGTAGCTGTACTAGAGGGGACGGATTTGCTGAATGGGGAGCATTGCCAGGGCCTTATCTCTTCCCCTCCTGACCCCTCTGCAGGCGGAGACTCCCCCCCCCCCCCCGGATTTCTCCTTGACCTGGGAGGGTAAACCCTTGTCCTTGGCATCCGTCAGTCCGTACGAATATGTTGTGACTCGTGAGGGAAGGCTTGCCGTAACAAACCAAAGCGCCGTAGTTAATGACTACCCACCCACTGGCCGTGGGTACCCTGGAGTTTCCATTCGGGATTCAGAAAATGGCACTGTCCGGCTGAATGCCTGGCTTTGTTTGGAGAGGCCACGGGGCCAAATGAGCAAATGCTTCTCCCGTTAAAGATGTCTTTTCTCCCATAAAACTTTGGGAGCCCAGGCAAGAACCTGTAATCCTCTCAGGGTGGGGTGGGCTCATTAAAGACAGCCAAACGCCTCCATCTCAAGTGGCTGTTTCCCCACAGCGGCTGGGCCCGTGGAGAAACAAGTCAGAGTTATGCCGGGTAATTATAATTATTTTATTTTTCCTTCCAGGGGGGGAAAGAAAAGAACCGTAGATTGTGCTGGAGTTTACAAGCAGTTTTACCGACATTCTTGCGCCCCACCCTCCCGCCGCCCAGGTCCCCCGCTCGGCACCCCCAGCAGCCCCTGAGAGGCCCTCGGCTGTTGTGGCTGTGTGGCTCGGCCCCCCTTCCGAAAACCAGCAGCCAGCCCCGGGGGAGGCTGGGACGTGTTCAGAAGGGGGCCCTCCGAGCCCACGCCCGGAGCTCCGCCATTAGGTGGGTTTGCCCGGGATTGCCTGAGCCGCCGACCAGCCCCTCCGACAGTTTGTCCCTAGCTCTGGGATGTCGTGCTCCCTCCCTGGTGTGTCCTGGGACGTCCTTGCTGCGTTGGGGCTTCTGTGTCCCTGCCAAGGCTGGGGGGAGGGAGTCCCTTCTTCCCCTCCTCTGGAGCCCCTGGATTCCATTGTTACCCTTCATGTGCCTGAGCCCTCGAACCCGGCCAGAATGGTGCCTGGGGCTCGGGAAGGGGCAGCCCGGCTCGCTTCACCGGTGGATTCCATATTGAGATCTAGGAGGTTTAAAAAAACCCCGGGGATGACTTTCCCTTCTTTATTTCCCTCAGCTAAAAGGAAATGAGCACTTATTTTAAAACATGAGTTTCCTCTGGAGACTGTGTCTTTAAATGAGCATTTGAAACTGCAGATAGCTTTTTTATTTTATTTTTTTTGTAAGGCTGCACAGAACCCATATTGTAGTAATATTCTGATTTTTATCACAACCTCAAATATTCAAGTGTCAAAATCTGGCCAAGCCACCTGCAAATGTTTGCGATGGCGCCCAGCCAACAAAAACAGCAAACAGCAATGAAAGTCTCCATTCAGGCCCAGGACTCGGAGCCGGGACGGGGCCTCGGAGCCTGGCATCCACCTGTGCCCGCTCACGGCCCGCCACTGCGGCCCAGGGGCCCGGGCACAGCTGGGACTCGGGGCCAGAGCTTGCCCTCCCCGGGGCCCCCCTCTGACTCGGGGTCTCCCCTCTTTCCCTTCTCTGTGAGGGCTTGGGGCGGCTTGAAAGAGAAGGGAACGGTGTCGAAGGAAGGCTTGGAAAGTCCGAGGGGGGGGCCGGCCCATCGGGGAGGCTTCCTGGGACGGGACGGAGACGGTGCTCACGGGCTTCGGATGAGTGTGGCTGCCGGGCAGGCCCGGAGCCAAACCAGCCCCCCAAGGGGGAGAAGGCAGAGAGCCGTGGTCTCCACGGAGAAGCCTGGGGGGCCTGGCTCACCCCCCCCCCCCCAACAGCCCTCCATTCTCCTCCCCGGGCCCTGATACTCTCACCGACACCAACTGCCGCCGAGAATAAATAGCCCGCTGTAGTTCTGTGGTCAGGCAGCCTAGAATAAGCCGAAGAAATAGCTCTGGAGCGTGGGAGGAGGCCTGCAACCAGTAAGTGCTTGTGCTCGCCCTGCGCCGGCAAGGGCGCCGGTGGCTGGCTGGTGGCGTGGGTCGGGAGAGCGGTGCCACGGGCGCAAAAAGGAAGGGGCCCGGGAGCCGCGGGGGAGAAAAGTGGGAGGGAAGAATTGTTAAAAGCACAAATGAAAAATACAAACAAAACGTCAAATAAAATAATGAATTTTTTGTGAAAAAGCAGATGAGACCGGGTCAGCCCTAAACCTGGATAGAAGTTGAGGTGCTGGGTTCAAATTTTACCTTCGCCACTTATTACCTGTGTGATCTAGGGTACCTTTACCCCTGACTCATTGTTCAGATCAGGTCAGAGGAGACATGGGAGCACCTTGGAGGAGGAGTTTATCATAATCTCTCTTTTTTAGTACTGAGCTTGTGCTCAGACAAGTTAGTGATTATAATAATGATAACAACATTTTAATAATATTATCTTTATTATAACATCATATAGCCTATAATAGCACGCATAATTATATATAATAAGAAGCATATTATATAATTATTTGATTATATTATGTATTATTTTACATATTTACATAAATTATACCATTTTATTGTATACTATATGGATTAATATATGAATACAAGTATAATAATTTGGCACTATTATTATAATTATCATTTTAGATAAAATTTCTGTAACACCCATTATATGTTATAACATACAACATGCATTACACTGTGTGCAGGAAATACTTTACCAATATTGTCTCATTTGATTTTTGTAACGGTCCCAGGAGGTAGGTGCTATTCTTATCCCCATTTTAAAGATGAAGAAACTGAGGCAAATATAGATTTAAATGACTTACCCAGTGTCACACAGTTGTAAGTGTCTGAGGTCACACTCGAACTCGTCTCCCTGACTCCAGGCTTAGTGCTCTAACTGAACCACCTTCCTGTCCCCAGATGTCAGCGTAGGTAGATTGGATGTTGTGTTTTTCCAGTGGCTACGAGTGATGGTCGCTTGTTAGGGGAATTGTTTCTGTTAACGGCCAGGTGGACTGATGGGGGCCGTGATCCCTTGGGTGACCGTTAGCCACAGCAGCCTCCTTCTCCCAGCACCATGAGGCTCCGTGGTTTATGGTTGGCGATGGAGGGGTCAGCACGTGTCGGAGAGGCGGCCTAGTAGCTAGCGGTTACTTAAGGAGATGGCAGGACAGGCTGAGTGGCTGGCCCGGATTTCCCAGGGCCTTGTCCCTTCTCTGGCGGGTAACCCAGCACATGCAGCTGAGATCTGACGCTCAAATCCAGGACCCGAGAGGATCATGGACTTGAAGAACAAGTAGAAACTCCCAAGGGATTCTCCGGCTCTGACTGACCGCTCATCCCAGTGCTCTGAGGAGATTCCGTCTGGAATCCCACGGTCGAACCGGAGCCCGGAGCAGGCCCTTGGGTCCCACCCTTACCTTCCCATTGTCCATATCTCCAAGGGAGCCGGGAAAAGGAATCACTGCAGCCGGCGTTAAATCTTTGTTGCCAGTGAGCCTCTTAGGAGTCCGAGGCTTTGAGTGCCGTGGGAGCTCCTATTATTATTATTATTATTATTATTATTACTGTAGAGCCTGGAAATTGGTTCTATAGGATATATGCATGAAACCTGCTTGAGATCTAAATTTCCTACTTACGACGGCATTATTGAACAATCATTTATATTAACAATGACATCAGATCCACAAAGCGTGTATTATGCACCTGTTGCATGCTAGCCCCAAACACTGAGGAATCAAAAGCCGCCCCCCAAAATCTCTTCCCTCCCCCAAGGAGTCAATATTCTCCTCTGCACAGATTACATGGAGAAGTGAGAGTGAGAAGTGTCCCACCTCCCGTCCCCTTTGAGGCAGGCTACTTAATCCTTCTTTTGAATTCCCCTCGTCCAACTGTCTTGTATCAGTGAGGAGACTGTCATCCAGAAATGTTAAAGCGATGCACGTGCTCAGCCTGTTTGTAAGGGCCAGAGTCAGGATTTGAACTCGGCTCTCAAAAACGGGCTCCGAGCCAAAGGAGGAAAATGGGAGGGCTCACGTTCTCCCCGACCACCTGAATGGCGATGGTGGTTTAACATCCAGGATGTACCAAGAGCTCCTCTTCCCCACCTGCCGCCCAAGACACACCAGCGTTCCCATGACTGGGATCGGGCTTCCCTTTCCTGGCCCCGATCCCCCGGCCAAGACCACTTGGAAGCCGTCCCGAGTAATTGAGACCAGGAGCCATTGTTTCCTGCTTTGCGTCTGACAGACCGTCCCGGCCGAGAGCTCGGCTTTATTGTGAGAACGTGGCTGGATATTTCACAGCTCTGGGAACATTTATGAGATCTCACCAGGGGGATGTTGGAGAGGAGGGTCCGGGGATCGGGCCATATGGCACCCGTTAAATCCCCATGCTGGGCGGAGAAATTACCTCGGAGAGGGGGCCGGGCAGGCGCTTCAGGCAGACTTTTATGTGTGCAGCTAAAGCTTTAAGTGCCGAGCCCCGATGGGATGTCCCGCCTCCCGGAGCTGTACGGAGCCGAGCTTGGGGGCCAGATGACAGGGTGTGGTCAAGGGCAGGCCCCGGGCTGAACATCTTGGGGTGGGAGAAGCGAGTGTGGTCCTGGAGCTCAGGCCTGGAGACGGGGCTGATGGGAAATGGCCAGAGGGACCTCAGCGAGGGCCTTGGGGGGAGCCTGGCGCAGTTCAGAGCGATTCCTATCCAGGAATGGATAGGACTCCATGGTTACTGAGCTCTGAGCTCCTGCCATGGCAGTTTCCAAACTGTGGAGGAAAAGATGGGGTGTCCCCAAGGTCCCGGTACGGTTCCGACACCCACACAGAGTTTCTTGGGACACAATGTCCCGGTATGGTTCTATACCTGCACAAAAGTTCTTGGGACATGATGTCCCGGTGTGGTTCCGACACCCACACAGAAGTTCTTGGGACACGATGTCCCAGTGCGGTTCCGACACCCGCACGGAGGTTCTTGGGACACGATGTCCTGGTGCGGTTCCGACACCCACACAGAGGTTCTTGGGACACAATGTCCCGGTATGGTTCTATACCTGCACAAAAGTTCTTGGGACACGATGTCCCGGTGCGGTTCCGACACCTGCACGGAGGTTCTTGGGACATGATGTATGAAGGAATCTTCTGGCAGTTTTATTTGCAACCCTCACCGGAGGCCGGGAGCATCTCCAGCTGAGTATCTCCACTTGTAATCAAGGAGGTGTCCCTGTCCCTTACCTGGGGGAAAGGATTCTGGATTTGAGATTGACTCTGGGTTCAAAACCCATCTCCGCCACATGTGAGCCAGAAATGGCTGAGATCTTTAAGTGTCTGGAACAAAACTGCTCAGGCAGAAAGAAGGTCCATCTCAGGGACTTTGTAAGTCTCGAGAGAGAAGCTTAGAGATCCAGACTTCGAAGCCCAATTCTAATCCAGTTTCTGATGCTTATTGTACAACCGCTTCTCCAAATTTCAATTTCCTCATTTGTAAAATGGAGCTCATAACATCCTCCCTGCCCCTTTCACAGAGCTGTGTGTGGACAGTCATAGATGCTGATTTAAGCTTGGAAGTCTGAGGGCTTTTCTAGACAGATTGTGGGGGAAGGAGAAGAGGGCGGTACCCTGGATCTATGAGGCTTCCCATTATGGAAATTCCCTCCCCTGATGCTTTCAGGCTCTGACAGTCTAAGGGTCTTACCCAAGCTCAGAGGCTTAACTCGAACACAGCTCTTCCTGAGCCCAGCCTCGCCTTCTTCCCTGGTGACATGTGGTATCTAGATGATCCAGTTTCTTCATTCTACTGTTGAGGAAACTGAGGACGTGACGTGCGAAAGGATTCCCAGAGTTACTGAGTGTCCGAGGCAGAATTCGAACTCAGACTTCTGATCCCAGTCACACTTTCTACTCCCCACCTCTCCTCTGGGAGCGAGCCCCTCGAATGGGCAGCTTTATCCTAGAGCCGGTCACTCAGCCTTATCTGTGTGATGGGCCCCTAAGTCTCCTTTTCTAGAAGTAGAATTTTACGGTTGTCTGCGGCCCCACGTAGGTGTGGAAAAATCCGGAGCCCCTCGGGACGGCGATTAAATGGGAAGTTAGGCAGTCCTAGGCCAAGGCGGGAAGGCTCTGAACAGAACTCCACGTGGAGTTAATGGCAAAGCTTTCCACGGGGCCACCCTAGGTCACCATAGGCTGGGTGGGAGGAATCGGTGCCGATTTTTCCGGAGACTTTTTTTGGTTTTATTTCCATGCTCTGTGAGTTCCCAGAATACACTCGCAAGGTTCAAGATGCTTGAAGTCATTGCTTTACTGGTGACGGAAAGGGCCACGGCCCGGGAGCCACAGGAGACCTGCTCTTCTGTGAGTTTTGCTTTATTATTTGTGGATTTTTAGGAAGTGGTAGGAAACCCACATCCCAGCGCTTGCTGCAGATGAGCCCGCTCGGGCCGGCCGCTGGACGATGCTTCTGCCCCGAACAACGCCGCGAGCGACTGCGTGGAGACCCCAGGGGCAGAACGTGCCGTCCGCTCTGACTCCTTCAGTTCTAAGTGAGAAGGCCGGGCCCCGAACGAGACGAGGGGACAAGTCCTGTTTTCTGCCACCATTTTCTCTTCCTTTGTCAGCACCCCAGGGCTTTGAGCTGCCATTCCAGAGTCACTGTCTCCGAGCAAACCTGGCGAGGAGGGCTCCCTGCCCTGCCAGATCAGAAGAGGGAGGCTGCAGGGAACCGCGGCTTCTTACGGGGAGGCGGGACCTGTCCTTCAAATTGGCGTCTTATTTCCTGTTTTCAGAGTGAAGAGTGGGGACACTGAGTTGGAAGTCAACAAGGATTGATTTCAAAATTCAGACATTTCTTAGTTGTGTGACCTTGGGCAAGTCACTGAACATCTCTTTGCTTCAGGTTCCTCCTCTATGAACTGTAAATAATCCTAGATAATAATAAAATGGAGATGATAATAGGGTTGTTGTGGATTAAATGAGATCATATTTGCAAAGTGCTTTGAAGTCTTCATGTTTTAGATATATGTTAACCATTTTTAATAAATCTTGGGTCTTTTCTAAGTTTAAAAAAGTTTTATTTGTGTTGTGTGTGTTGTGTGTGTGTGTGTGTGTGTGTGTGTGTGTGTGTGTGTGTAAATATTTCCTTCCAAAGTGAATTCTCTCTGGCCTAAAACCAAGAAAAATAGTTAAGCAGAAAATCAGATGCAGTGATGTAGTCTGACTGTGTATAAGCCATTCTGCCCTGGTAGTTCCCCACCTCCCTGCCAAAGGGAGGGAGGGAGGGAGGAAGGGAGGGAGGGAGAGAAAGAGAGAGAGAGAGAGAGAGAGAGAGTGTCATTATCTGCTCTCCCATCATTGGTTTTTGGTGAACCAGTTTCCCTCAGTGTTCTTTTCACTTGTATCATCAGAAGCATTGTGAGTGTTCACTTGGTTCTGTCCTGGCATCGTGAGGAGCCCGGGTCACTTGTTGCTGGTTCCACCTCTTCCCCATACTTCCTCTGTCCTTCCTCTCCTGTGTCCTTGCCCCCAAAGGTGCTTTTCCCCTTCTCCCTTCCAGTTCTCCCTCATAGCTGATCTTCCCCCATTAGAACGTAAACTCCTTGAGGGTAAGGACTAGCTTGTTTGCTTATATTTGTATTTCTAGCACTTAGCACAGTGCCAGGATGTAGTAAATGCCTAATAAATGATTTTTCTCTCTCTTTCTTTCCTTTCATTCGTTCTTCTTTCTCCAACCCCTGCCCCGTCTGTCTCTCTGTCTCTGTCTCTCTGTCTCTCTCTCTGTCTGTCTGTCTCTCTCTGTCTCTCTGTCTCTCTCTCTCTCTCTCTCTCTGTCTCTCTCTCTGTCTGTCTGTCTCTCTCTGTCTCTCTGTCTCTCTGTCTCTCTCTCTCTCTCTCTCTCTCTCTCTCTCTCTCTCTCTCTCTGTCTCTCTCTCTGTCTGTCTCTCTCTGTCTCTCTGTCTCTCTGTCTCTCTCTCTCTCTCTGTCTCTGTCTCTTTCTTTCTCTTTCTGTCTCTCTCTCCTCTCTGTCTCTCTCTCTCTGTCTCTCTCTCTCTCTGTCTCTCTCTCTCTGTCTCTCTCTCTGTCTCTCTGTCTCTCTGTCTCTCTCTCTTTGTCTCTCTCTCTCTCTGTCTTTCTTTCTCTCTTTCTGTCTCTCTCTCCTCTCTGTCTCTCTCTCTCTCTTGTCTCTTTCTCTGTCTCTTTTCTCTCCTTTCCCTGCTTTCTCCCTTCTCCCCTCTCTCTCCCCTTCTCTATATCATTTATTATCTCTATCTATGATACATCTATCACCCGCCCAGCTCTGGAACTAGAGGTCAGCACTAGCCTCAGTGTCCCGAGACCTGGGCTTTGTCCCACCCTCCTGTGTGAGCTGAGAAGCCCCCGCTGTCCCGCGCCTCCATTTCCAGGACGAAGAGTCCCTCCAGGCCGCTTCCCCCTCAGTGACCTTTGGCCCCATCCCTCTGGATGGAGGCTGTTTCCGTGGCCCTGTCGCCGCCCCTCCCTGCCTGATGCTGCTCCGTCCCGAAGGGACTCTTCTGAGTGGGCAGCCCTCTGTCCCCGAGGCTTTGGCTGCTCAGCCTCCTGGGAGCCTGCCCCCGATGGCTCCCCCTCAGCCAGAGCTGCTTCTGTTTCTGTGCTTGGTCGCTTCTTCTGTGCTCAGGGTCCGCGGCATGGAGGGTTCTGGGCAGCACGGGGAGGGACAGGAAAAGTGGGGGTGTTTGCTCTGGGAAGGGCTTTGCCACTTCCTGGTGATGTGACCTTGAGACCCGCCCGTCCTTTCCCACCTTGTCTGCCTTCAGTTTCCTCATCTGTACAATGGGGTGATAATGCCCAAAGAATCTTCCTAGGTCAGCCGAGTCTCCAATAAGCCAGCCCTGCGCACGGGGCCAGACACACAGTAGGTGCTGAGCAGACATTTGGTACTAGACACACAGTAGGTGCTGAGTAGACATTCACTGCTTGATTTACAGAGATTGTTTAAGGTGGTTCCTAGCCGCCCACTGGAAGTGCTGAGGAAGGTGGGTATTTTGCCCAGTTTCGGTGCATGAACATGTTTGTTTGTGTGAGACCTTGGGCGAAAAGCTCATGAAACGTGAGCTGCCCTGCCCGAAGCCACAGGCAGCCGCCCAGCCCTGCATCTGCACCCAGGGTGCTCTGGAACGCTCATTGTCCTCAGTGCTCTGGGGAGGAGCACCTGGCACACAGTAGGCACCTAATAACTGTCAGCTGAGACTGCTAGGTGACTGATGGGGAATCGGCTCATCAGTGCCCTTCCTAGAGCTATCACCAGGCTGAGTAGTTGCCCCATCTTTGCTGATCTTGTGCCCTCTCGTGCCCAGAGCCTTTCAGATAGAATGAAGAAAAATATAAATCTTGACTGACTGGTTGCTTTAGAAATACTTTAAAAATTCAATGTTATTGATACCTTTTTTTTTTTTTTTTTGGTACCATAGTGACTTGTGGGTATTATGAAAAATCTACTATGGGCCAGGTACTATTCTAAGTTCTTTACAAATATGATCTCATTTGATCCTTGCAATAATCCTGAAATTGTGGGTGCTGTTATCATCTTCATTTTGCAGACAAGGAAACTGAGGTCCAGGGTTTTCCTCTGGGGTCCCCTCGCCCACCCAACCTCATCTCTTTGGCCATTTAAACCCTCCTTTGTACTAAAGGAAAAGAGTTGAGTCAGTGACCACAGGGAAGGAAGGAAAGGAGGAAGGAAGGAGGAAGGAAGGAGGGAGGGAGGGAAGGAAGGAAGGAAGGAAGGGAAGAGAGGGAGGAAGGAAGGAAGGAAGGAAGGAAGGAAGGAAGGAAGGAAGGAAGGAAGGAAGGAAGGAAGGAAGGAAGGGAGGGAGGGAGGGAGGGAGGGAGGAAAGAAGGAAGGAAGGAAGGGAAGAGAGGGAGGAAGGAAGGAAGGAAGGAAGGAAGGAAGGAAGGAAGGAAGGAAGGAAGGAAGAAAGGAAGGAAAGAAAGTAGGAAAGAAGGGAGGGAGGAAGGGAGAAAGGAAGGGAGGGAGGGAGAGAAAAATCATTTATTAGGCATTTACCCTGTACTAGGCACTGTGCTAAGTGCGGGGCTTCTTTAGTGAGAGGAAGGAAATCAGCATAAGAGCCAGAATGCTGTCTTGGGAATCAGGAGGACCCGAGTTTGAATCCCGCCTCAGACACCGAGTGGGTGTTTGTCCCTTGGCAAGTTCCTCAGCATGTTCCAGATTCAAGCTCGCTTTTCTTTAAAGAGGGGGAACACTAAAGCCTCCTTCACAGGGGTTGTGGGAATTGGATGATTTGACGAACATGCGAGGCATTTTTCAAACTCCAAAGTGCCAAATGAGTGCTGGCTCTCCTCCTCCTCCTCCTCCTCCTCCTCCTCCTCCTCCTCCTCCTCCTCCTCCTCCTCCTCTTTCTTTCTCCTCTTCCTCCTCCTCCACGTTGATTGTTAGCCAGAAACATTCCCTCCCTGCCTCTTACTCAATAACAGCTTATGAGTCAATTTGCCTCCTTTTTTTTGCCCAAGCCCCATTCCTTTCATTTGCTTGAGTTTCATCTCCCGTCCCTAGCAGGGCGCTCGTGCACAGTCGGGGCATAATAAATGCTTGTTGATTTGGACTGAATTCACTGGAATTCAAAACAGCAAGAGAATAAGCAGAGGGAGCTTTATCCCAATAAGAGTGGTGGTCAGCATGTTGAGACCAGGAGGAGCTTCCTAGCTGAGTGAACAGTGGCTCTGAGGGCCTCAGTTTTTCCATCTGTAAAATGGAGCAATAGTTATTGGCCTTTTTATTTTGCACAGTGAGTTTGAAGGAGGAGCATGGATCTCAGAGCTGGGAGGCTTGGGTTCAGTCCCTGGCTCTGGTATTTAAAAGCTCAGTAACCCCAGGGTGAAACACCAGGTCTCTGTTTCCTTATTTGCAAAATGAGAATGAGAAAGCACTCACTTATTGTAAAAATCAAATGAGATCATATTTGTAAAGAGCGGCACAGTGCCTGGTACCTAGTAGGCAGTTAATAAATGCTTGTTCTTCCCCTTCCCCCAGTCCTGTATAGAGTAACTGAGGAAAGAAGGCGCTTTTAAACCCTTTTATTTATGTGTTCATGCATGTGTTTATTGGTCAGTCTTTCATTTATTGTTTATAATAAGAAGTGATGCCTTCTCTGGTGCAGAAAGGCAGCCTCTCACAGTGGTTAGGGAGCCAGCCAGGAGGCTGTCGGATCAAAGTCCCAAAGCCGGCAGCTTCCCGGCCGAGGGGCTCGGGTCAAGCTTCCCGGCCTCTCGGGCCCAGGCGCTGACTTCCGGTCGCCGAGAAAGATAAAGGGCTTTGGGAGACAGCTCGCCACCCCGGGGGCTGCTGGGGAGAAAACGTTTGTGGGAGGACACTGGGAACGTGGGTGGTGATGATGATGGGGATGGTGAAAATGATTAAGATAAAGGTGATGATGAATTTGATGATTAATGTACAAAGGTGATCATGAATGTGACAGTTATGAAGGTGATGAAGATGAAGAAGAAGATGAGGAAGATGATGATGATGGGGATGGTGATTGATTACGAAGATGATAAAAAGTAGAATGGAGATGATGATGATAAGGAAGATGTGTTGAAGATCATGGAAATGATGCTGGTCAAGAGGGTGATGATTGTGCTGCTCTTCCTGCAGAAGAAGATGAAGGTGATGAAGGTGATGCTGTGGTGCTGCTGCTGCTGCTTCTACAGGGGAGGGCGAGTGGAGATGAGGATGTGGCCGGCACTTCGGTGGCACCGGGGCCTTGGGAAGCACTTTCCCCGGGCTGTCTCCGTCGTTCCTGAAAGCAGCCCTGTGTGTGCGCGCATGTGCACGCATGTGCGCACGTGTGTGTGTGTGCACGTGTGTGTGTGTTTATGTGCGTGCGTGTGTTTGGGGGGGAGGAACCTCACTGAAATGAGGTTCTGAGGGGCCCTTCACCCGGGCCCATTTTCCACGGACTTCCTCCCCGGCGCCGGTCTGCAGGGGGCCCTGTGCTTACACTTGCAGGCCCCGCGTCTGAATCCCAGGCCCGCCAGGCCGTGTGACATGGACCCTCCACTCAATCTCTGTAAATCCCCCACAATGATCTCCGATAAAGGAATATTGAAGTGTTGGATTGTGAGCTGCTGGTCTTGGATAAATGAAAACCCACTGAAATGAAAAGCTGCAGACCCGAGGAGGCAGTGCAGCCTGATGGGAGGAGCCCCACTGGCGTGGAATCAGAGGCCATTGGTTCCAGGCCCACCCCTGACATCAACCATCTCTTACCTTCCTTGAGCCTCAGTTTCCCCAGCTGTAAATAGGGGGTCTTGGGCCTTGTGGCCCCTGAGGTCTTTCCTAGTTCTAAATTTATGACTGCGACCCATGCTAGGAGGCACAGGATCATCCTGGGAAATAGATGCTATTATTATTCCCATTTTACAGATGAGGAAACTGAGGCAGGGCGACAAAGTGACAAAAATCTCTGATTTTGCGTCGAGGCTGCGGGACTCTAGGCGGAGCGGGCATTGCTTCCTTTCCCTGTCGCTCCCTCTGCTCATGCCCACGGCCATGTTGGCGGACCACGGCGCTCCTCCCAAGCACCTCAGATAAGGTCTGGCAGGGACCGGGCCTGGCAGTGCCCAAGAGGCCCCCGGCAGCCTCTCCGGGGAGAGGACCCGGGCTAGCAGCGAACCACGACGAGACGTTCTTTCCTCCTGATTCTCCCTGGGAGAACAGGCTGTTTCCCTGCCAGCCTGCTTCCCGACCCAGGCCGGGGCATGTAGGCCCGGGAGCAGGGGCTGCGCCCTCTCAGGTACGGTGGCTCCCCACCCCCTCGGGCTGGTGGTTGGCGTGGGGGTGGCCCGAGCCCGGGGGCAGCAGGGCACCTGCAGGGAGAGCCGCTGACTCAGGGCCTCCCCCCACTGGCCTCGAGCCTGGTCGCAGGCCCAGCCCCTTGGGGGCTTCTGCACTCGGCCTTTCCCGCAGGCAAAAGGCCCCTCCTGGGGGCCAGGCAGGGCCAGGCCCCTCCCCCAAGGTGAGGGTGGCTGCTGAGCCTGGCTCCAGCCGGAGGAAGCGGCTCTGGTTGGCAGGACACGGAGCGTCTTAGTCAGGACTGGGAGATTGTTTATTCTTTTGCAGAGGAGGAACCAGAAGTGTCTGGGGCGGGCTCTGAGCTTGTCTTCCTGGCTCTGGCTCCCCGTCCCCGAGCTGCCTTTGGGTCTGTGCCCGTGCCCGTGGCGCCCCGTGGGTGGGCACAGCAAATACTGTGGCCGTGGGGGGCCGCGCACAGTGGGCCTGCACGTCCCGGCCTGGGATGTTCCCTCCCCATCTTGTTCTCCGCGCTTGGGTGCTTCCCTTTCCCCGATGGTTTTCTTTCCCGAGGACCAGGCCTTAAACCAAAATCTGATTCTCATTGGCCACCACTGGTCTTGGCCAAGCCCCCTCCGTGTTTGGGTCCCGATTGACTCAGATCGGACATAGCAGTCATTTCTACTCTAGTTAGAAATCCTGAGGGTTTCACCCTCGCAGATTGGCTCATTCATTCATTTAGACTTTTTTGGACTGGGTGAAAGAGGAGATTCTTTGCCAGCCTCTCCCGCTGCATTCGGGGCCATCTCCAGGCGTCCTGCTGGACGTCTGGGCCCAGAGGGAGGGGAACATGGGGCCTTTCCCAGCCCTCCCTCCCTGGAACCCGATTCCCTCGCATGTCATGGCGCCCCCTCCCTGCCCTCATGATCCTCTTCCAGCAGGAAGGCCAAACAATGGCAAGACCGGTGACCATTCTAGAATCTTTCGTTTTCTTCAGAGCTGAGCCGGAACGCCGCCTCCTCCAGGAAGCTTGCCCGGATTCTCTCGGCTCTTAGGGAAGTAGTTCAGTTGTTTCTGTCTCTCCATGGTCCCGCGGGCCCCGGCACGCCCCGGCCGTCTGTGGGGTTTTCTGGGCTGAGACCCCAGAAGGTTTGCTGTTTCCTTCTCCAGTGTGGGGCAGAGCTTGTATTATTTGTCTTCTTAACCGTGTGCCCTTCCCCCAGCCCTCACCTCTTCTTGTGTCTGAGGCAGAATCTGAACCCGAGGCTCCCGATTCCAAAGCAAATCTTTTTATTCAGTCATTTCACTTCTCAAAAAACCCAAAAAACCCACAATACGATGTCAGTTTTATTAAAGGCTTCACAACATTTTCCCGTTTGAGCTTTATGAACAATCCTGATTTCCAACCCCCCAGCAGCCCCCCAGCTTCCCCAGGGCTGGCCACGGCCTTGGAACGGGCCTGGGACTGCCAGAGCCCTGCGGCCGGGGCCCCGGTGTGCATTCTCCGCTCTCCGGGCCGCTGGATTTCTACGCTCCTCGGCCGCCGGCCCTGTCTCCCTTATGGGGATGTGGCCGGGGGTGGAATGGCCACTGGCTGGGGTATGTCTCCAGAGGAGGAAGCAGACACAGGACACGCCGCGCTTGCCTCTTTTGGCTTTGTCTAATTCTTTTTGGAGGATTCTGCGGCCTCCTTCCCTGACAGACCTTTATGCTAAGGGAATTCAATCTCAATTACCTAATTAATAAACCTGTATTAAGGGCCTACCATGTGGCAGGCACCGGGGTTGCCTAAAGAAGCAAAAGACAGTTCCTGTCCCGGAGAGCTTGCAACCCAAGGAAACGGGACAGAAGGCGCAGATGAATCCTTCGCTTGCTCCCTGTTTGAACTCGGCCTCCGTTGTCTTATCTTTAAGAGGAGCTCGGGCTGGGCGACCTCTAGCATCTTTTTGAGTTCAGGGTCCCGTAGTCCCAGCTTTCAGCATAAGTAAGTTGGCGAGGTTGGGCCACCCTCGGCCCTGAAAGCTGCCCTTTTGGGTGGGCTCGGGGAACCGCGAAGGCTTGATGTGGCTTTGCAACCCTCAGGATTTTTAATGAACCAGAAATCTGAAGACACCCTTTTGGCCAAGCCAGTAGTTTGGACAGTCAAAGAAGGGACGCTTTCCAGTTCTCTGGTTGCTGCTGTTTGGGTTCTCGTCAGGGTCGAGAGCGCTCCCTCTCTCCGGGTTATCTGCTCGGATTTCCCTGGCCGGGATCTTGAGACTGTCCACCTCTAGACCGGTCTAGCAGATGGGATGATGGGAGGCCAGAGAGTGGGAACCAAGTCATTTTAATTTTCTAAATCAAGAGCTAATGAAACATAAATCTCCCGAAGATACAGTTTTTGGTTTTGTTTTGTTTTTTCTTTTTAAACTATAATGTAATATAATATTATATATAATACATGTTAAATATAATATATTATACTTTAGAAAACTACAAAATAATAATTATATATATATATATATATGACAATTATAGTAACTTATCTCTGCAGCTTCCTGACTTTTCTTTATCAAACCCAAAGAAAATCCTTTTAACCAAACAGGGTTAAAACCTACCAGTCCCTGTTCTTCTTGCTTCTAACAACTCTTTTCCTTATGAATGTATAGAGTTCTGGCTTTGAGAATATATACCACGGAAAGAGCCGGATTCTAATATATATATATATATATATATATATATATATATATATATATATATGACAATTATAGTAACTTATCTCTGCAGCTTCAGTCATCAGTTACTTAACTGTTCATTCTCCCAAATCTGGAAAATTTCAATGTCTCATTCATTGATTCTACCTTAAAACAAAACGTCCTTCCCCTTTTATTCTCACAGGGCAAGTGCCTCAGTTCAGTTCTATCTTGCTTCTTATCTTGGTACATCTTTATTGCCGCTCCATCCTCCCACCACCTGACAGCTCAAGGCCGACCCCGGCACTCTCTGCTGAAGACATTTTAGTCTCTTCTTGATGACTCCGGGAACGATTACTCCTGGTCCTTCCAGCCAAACTTTCCAAGTTTTCCTCCTCCCAGGATTCTTTTTCACATACTCTACATTTCAGGAAAACCATCTTTCTCCTCTTCCCCAGACAGGACCTTCCCTCTTCACCTCCATGTCTTTACCATTGGCCGACCTTCCAGCAGGAATACCATCCGTCCTCACTTCTATCTCAGAGACTCCCCAGTTTTCTTCAAGGTCAAACTTCAGTTTCTTCCTGTCCCAAACCTATTCAGATCCCCCGATCGTTAATGCTTCCTCCCGTTCTGTGATTTATGTTTTGCACTGACTAATCTACAGATTTACTACGGCCTTCCCACTAGAATGTGAGGCCCTTGTGGGAAAGGATTGCTTTCATTTTTGTTTTTGGAGTCCTGGGGACTTTCACGTAGTCGTTGCGTGTGTGCTCCCCGAGGACGGGGACTTGCACTTATTTGTCTGTACCCTCAGCACTAGCCCAGAGTAGCCACGGCTAATGAATTGTTAAATCATAAGAGACAATGAATATTTGTCGATGAATAGATGGCTATTTTTGGTCTAATTTAGAATCCGGCTCTTTCCGTGGTATATATTCTCAAAGCCAGAACTCTATACATTCATAAGGAAAAGAGTTGTTAGAAGCAAGAAGAACAGGGACTGGTAGGTTTTAACCCTGTTTGGTTAAAAGGATTTTCTTTGGGTTTGATAAAGAAAAGTCAGGAAGTGTCCTGAATCTCCAACGTTACAGAGATTTCTAAACTCTCCTCCCTCTGAGGTTTTTATTTTTAATTCTGGGCTAAATAAAAAGCAACATCTTAATATAATAAGGCTTCTAAGATTGGTTTGTATGCAAACCTCAGCCATAATTCAGATTCTGGCTGTCAGCGGCGCGGGGAGAAGAATGTGACAGTTTGAGCTGGGCCCCGGGGGACATCTGTCCACCCCACAAAACCACTGCATGGTTTGGCAGCAGCTCTCCTCCCTGGCAGCCGCCCTTCGGGGTGGAGCTCCACCACCGGCTTGGGGCGGTCACAGCACGGAAATAGGGCCAAGGCGAGGAGCAGTTCCACTGGCGCTCTTTCAGCCCTGCCCACCACAGCCCCCGACTCCTCCAGAGGGTTTGAGAAAATGGTCCAGCTCCATGCCGGCTGTGCCCACCTGGGAGGGGGAGGGGCGGGGAGGGGCCCATCCCATAGGAAGGCGAGAGCCGGGCCGCCGGCGGGCAGGGGGCGGCCACGGTGGGCCGAGTCCCATCTCCCGGTCCTTTAAGCCGTGTGCCCGCCTCCCTTCTGTCTCGCTTCTGCTGCAGCAGCTGGGATTCTGGGACCGAGGCCTAACTCACCTAGAGATGAATGCCGTGAGTCATCCCCGGAGTTTGGGGACATGTGTTAATGAACACTGAAGGAACGGGCCAAAGGTAGCAGGATTCTTGTGGAGTTAAGAAAACAAAGTTTGCAAAACTCAATAAGCCATTATGGGTGTGATGGTGGGGGCGGGGAGGGTGACTCATATTAAAATTCTGATATAAAGTTCCACGAAATGAATAGGGGACTTCAGCGAACAAAGAGCACGGCCAAATTTGGGCCAATTTCCTATGAAATCTCTTGTGTCATATTTTCAATTTGGGCTCGTTTCATGTGGTTTATTTTCCTAAGGTTCGCGGTGCAGGTTTCAAATTCAGCTTTGCTTGTGGCTGTGAAATGAGGGAGCCCAACTCAGCCACTTCTCCAGTGGATGATGCCCTTTGCTGGAAAACATTAACTCCTTTTCCCTCACTAAAAATTTCCTCCATGTTCCTTCTTTTTCTCAGCCCCTTTCCAATTGCACTCTTGGTCGATTGGTTATCTAATTGTACCATCGAATCCCACTATTGGTGGATTGACCCAAGGAGGAAAGCAAAGGGCCACGGCTTTAATGGTGAGGGGAAAAGTTTTAGAAGTAATGTTGAAGATTGCCTTTTCATAGACCATATATGCCTGCAGTAGAGGCAGCTGGAGGCCATGGGTAAGAGTGATGCTCTTAGTCTGGGAGACTTGACCTTGAACAAGTCACTTTGCTCATCACCCTGAGCAAAGTCCTCTCAGCCTCAGTTTCCTTACCTGAAATAATAGTAATAGAACGTATCCTGCAGGGATTTTGTGAGGCTCAAATGGGATGATGCAGGTAAAGTTCTCAGTGAACTTTCTGTGGCTAATATTAGCCTATTTTTGTGGGGGTGATTATCTCGAGGTAGGGTCCGTTCCTGATATTCTCAATCTCACCATATGATTTCTTAAGTTAGGGAATCATCACAGGAGAACAACCCTGCGCCTGTAACACACTCTCAGAGAGTCTGAGGGCACTGAAAAGTTAAATGACTATTGGGGATACACATCCAGGAGACCCCAGGGGAGAAATGTAACTCGGGTCTTCCTGCCTCCAGAGCTGACTTCTGCGCCTTGCTGTGTGTGATATCCATATAGTTCTCAGTGCTTCTACGACATGAAGAGTAGAATGGGAAAGTGGCTATAGAGCCAACATTTACATAAACTGAGTTTTAGACTCGGCTCTGACATGTCTTAGCCATGTGACCAGACCAGTTTCCTAACCTCTGGCTGCCTTAGGCGGCTTTAAGAGACCCGAAGCTCGAGTTGTGGAAAGAGTTTCCATACAGGGAATTCTGTCCTCCAAAGAAATCACAAGTCTGGACCAAAAATAGCCTTTGCCCTACAAAATGGCTCATGTGTTTTTGGAACTATTTTCTTTGGTATCCAACTTGGGAATGTCCATAAGTCATTTTCTCCCTCCATCTTTTTCATTTAACTCCCTTTCGGTTATACAGGCAAGACATCTGACAGATACATCCTCCCCAGCCGTTGCTAGGTGTATTCTGTCTCTGACCTGGGAATCTGCCATCCCTATATTTTAAGCCATGGTCTTAATTTTATTCTCAGATATCAGCTTCTTAACTAGCTGTTCATTTCTCAAAGTAATTTTCTCCTGTTCACCCCTTGCCTTTAGTGGACAACAGTGAGAAAAACCCCATCTCTCCTTTTAGGGTCTTTATCTTTTTGCCAAAACTTCCTCCTCATTGGTAATGCATCTCCTGTCTCTTCTGCCGGTGCATCCGGGCCACGAGAGTCAACAGATGTGAATAAACTTTTCTTTAGCTCTTACCAGTTGCTGCCTCAGTATCTTTGATCAAGAAATCCAAACCCACTTCGAACCTGTAGTGGATGATTTCTCAGCTGAGAGAATCTGTGATTCTACTTACTCATCCTTGGGAGAACAAGCGTCTCTGTTTCCTCAGAGCATCCAGTTCTTTCCCATTCAGGAAGAAAAAAAAACCCTTAAATTCTCATTATTTAAATTCTCCTTGCTGTCCTTCTCTTTCCCTTTCTCCCTGGGGTAACAGTCTTTTCTTCTCCAACAGACTGATACCTCTTCCATTTCAGATCCCTTTGTTTCCCCCCTTGAAGCCCCACTTTTATTTTCTTTAGGAGCCTTTTATCTTCTCAGTAATCTGGGAGCTGCATCCTTTGAATCCCTTTACTTTCTCCTCTTGGAGAGAAACCAGTCTATTAGGTCTGTTACTCAGTTTACAGTCACTTGGCTCTGTCAGAAACGTCAACTTCTCACATTCTATACAAGTTACTTAAACAATTCTTCTTTATGCTGATTGAGCTTTTTAGCCTCCCTTGCGAAACAACAACAACAAACCACACACAAACATGGATACCTCAAAAAAACGTATACTTCACGTCCTGGTTAAAAGTTTAACGGCCTCGGGGATCACATCCCTGTTATGTGACTCCATGATCACACCCACTTCTCCTTCAGACTTGTACCCATCTTCCATTTGTTTCATCAATTTGTCCCACCCACCAATGGCTTCTGGCAGTTCTTTACATGGTCATTGTTCCGCTTGACTTATTTGCTTGACCTTGTCTTGCCAACTACTTTCTCCTTTTCTTCCTCGAGTTTGTCTCATCATAATCTATTTCCTGGCTGTTTCTCTATCCTCTTTAATTGTTCAGTGTCCCGTTCCCCTTTGCATTCAGAAGTATGATTTGGTCCAATTCTTGAGTCTGGACGTTGTTCTTCAAATATTCCTTAATTTCAGGCAAATATCGGTAAATTTTTCTTGCCCAAATTCAACCTCTGACCTGTTTCACTAGTTCAAGCTCCTCCTACACGATTCCTTTCTCCTTATTCAGTTCATATCTTTCTTTCATCTTCTCCTCTTTCTCTTACAACCTTTCCCCCCTGGAGCTGAGAACAGACTCGACCACGTGTCCCCTGTGAAACAGGCCAGTGGTACAAGAAGGAAATAACACTTCTTCATAGGTGGAAACACCATTTCTCCAGCTGGGGCAAAGGGATGTTAGAAGCCCCTCGGGTCCACAGAGCGGGGGGACTGGGTTCCTTCTGCCTGACCTCTTCCTCTTTCTGTCCCAAATGGGAGTTACTGACAACATGAAAAGAGTCCCACACTGTGCTAATTAAACTGGAGTAATTACAGAGCGATATCTGAAGGGCCTCTCTGTTCAGCTGCTCTGAATTACTGTGACAGAGACCTGAATTTGACTCCTGGCTTCCTGGACCCCAGCCACTGTAGGGCTGGAATCAATTAAACGAGCATTTATTAAGCTCCTGCTATATGCCAAGTTCTGCGCTCGGGGTTGGGGACACCACAACAAAAGATTCACTACCTGTCCTCAAGGAACTTAGCTTCAGAGACATGGCTTATACAGGTATATTTGAAGCACAGACAGAACATATAGGAGGTGACCGTGGGGGTGAAAGCGTTAGTCCTGAGGGAGAGAGGACCTCACGCAGAAGGGGGTGCTCATGGGGGAAAGTGGGGATTCTGAGAGATGGAGGGTGGGAGGAAGGGCACGGCGGCTAGCTTGGACAAATGCAAAGGGCTGGGCAGAGGAAGATCAGGGACGGGACCTGGCAAGAGGGGCTGTCGGGCCGTGCTCGGAGATTTCAAAGGGGGGGATGTGCTTCGATTTGGAGAGATGTGCTGGAGTGCAGTTATATTAGACAATAACGAGCAGATCCACTGGCACAGCGCTCTCTCTGCTCCAGAGTATCCTCCCGTTCCAAGCTCCTGGGGGATGCTTACGCTGAATGATTCAGACAGGGGTGGCTCGGGGTGACATGTCGACAGTTCCAGGTCTGACTCTGTCCTCCCCGAGGAGCTCTGGGACGGCCCCGAGCCCTCGGCTCCCAGATCCCCCGAGTGACTCCTGCATCCTCTTTAGGTTAACCTTATCAGCTCATGCCATCTCGGAACAGATAGACAGGTAAATCTGAGAGACCCCTGAACCCAATTAAAGTTATATCGCAAAGAAATCAAGTTCATGTGGTTTGCATTTCAGCAAGTTACATTTTGTGGGCTGTTCCTGCTTTAATTCAGCGTCCTAATGCAGACCATGTGAACATTTGAAACGCTCTTAACAGTTAAGCCAGCTCAAATAACACAGAACCAGGGCACCAATAAAGAATGAATTAAGGCTGATTGCAACTGTGGCCAACTTGGGTTGTTTTTTTTTCTTTAAAGGAGCTGGGATGAGGTGGAGCATGGGGGATATAGCAAAAGGGAGGGAGATATCTGTGTTTGTGCCTTTAGGTCAAGCAGTGGGAAATTTTTGTTGTTTTTGAGCAAGTGTTTGAAACAAGTGAGCTGAGAGGGTGAACTTCATCCCCAGAGGATTGTGGAAAAGAAAAACATGGAGAGTTAGCATCCCTCGGAGGCGGCGGCGGTTTGCACACCGGTCATCTGGTCCCCCGAGACATCCTGAGTAGTTAGCTGGGGGTGGGGGGTGGGAGTGGAGGCAGAGTTCTCTCCCAGAGGTCAGTGGTTCAAGCTCTGTGTGGGCCAGCTCGTCTCGGGCAGAGAAGACCTCTGTCTCTGTTGCTGCCGAGCATACTTCTGACCCTGGTGCTCGTTCTCTGGCCCCGGTGTCTGAAATAGGTTACAAGGGGCAGCAGGTGAAACACTGGGTTGGATGATTCAGCAGGACCCTCAAAAGTTACAGTGGGCCCCCAGGCAGCATCCTGCTCCCGTAGGTGCTCTCTTGAAGTTGGTCTGCCCTGGCTTACCTGATGTTCCCCCTTCACAACATTCTATGCCTGCCTCCATGTCGTGCTCTTCTCCATCCCCTCCTCCTCTTAGCATCCCCTGCTTTTAGCACAATCCCCACAATTGTGGGGTTCACACGAGGCTGTCCTGATTACCATAAGAATGGAAGCTCCTTTGGAATAGCTACACATTTATTTCTCTGCATTTATAATCACACAGTGCCTGGTATATAGTAGGTGCTTAATAAATGCTTATTGATCGTTTGGGTAATTATTTGCTGATTCTCTACTCTCCCCATCCCCCACTATTACTTTATATTTATTTTCTCTCTTTTATATTTATCTGTGTGTGTTTTCTTCTAATAGAGGGTAAGTTCCATGAAAATGGGGACTGTTTAATTTTTGTCTTTGTAATTCTAGCATCTATCAATCAATAAGCATTTATTAAGCACCTACTGTATACCAGGCTCTCAGTGGAACGTAGTAGGTAAATAAAAATGCTTGTTGAATTCAATTGAGAGTTAGATTAATAATTCTTTACAATGCTCTTAAAATGAACAGGGAAATTGGTTGTAAGGCTAGAAGTCTGGGCAGAAGCGTGGAACAGTATCCAACAGAATGCTCAGCGTATAAAAGATGATTAATAATTGCCTGTTGGTTTCACTGTATGATACACAACCTCTAGAGAAATGAGAGATGACTCTAATAACGGTCCCAAGTGTTTGAGAGGAGAGGTAACGAGGTTTATGGTGGATCTCATTCTGTACTTGGAGTCAGGAACAGCTTAGTTCACATTCTAGTGTCTGGCACAGACTAGTGTCAGGCCACCCCCTATTCCTCACCCGCTAAGTCTTAGATAACATGCAGTCTGTTTTGGCAGAGGGAGTTTCCACACCGGGAATCCCTTCTGCTGGCAGAGTCAGCGCTCTCTTAGAGAAGCTCCTGACTGGCCTGTCATGGGGAGAGAAGGACCCTGACCAGACCAGGCCTCCCCAAGTCGTTTCCCCTTATTCTCAGCCACCAGGAGCATTTGTAACATGGGATGTGGGAAGAAGGATTCCGCACTCGCCGTGCTGGACGCGCCATGGCCAGGGGCGGTCTCCCCCAGCTCTCCGGGTGCTTCAAGAAGGAAGGTGAACGGCCCATTAATTTCTGATCCATGAGAAACCCAGCGCCTGCCAAGTGGGAAAGGGGAAAGCTGTGGGGAAGCCCTCGGCTTCCAAACCGGGGGCTGTCCCGACCCGTAGCAAGCGCACCGTCAGGTCAGCGGGCGGCCCCCCGTCCAGAGCGGGCGGGCCGGGCAGAGCCGCTCCCTCGGCCGGGCGCGTCTCGTTCTCTCTCAAATCAAAGAGCCGGACCGGGGAGGTGCCGGAGCCAGCTCTGCAAACCGTTTTTTCCCCTCCAGAAGATCAGAAGACTTCCTGCTTTCTTCCCCTAATAAAATAAAAGCCAATGCTAACATTCCTGTCTAAATTACACAAGGAGACTTCTGAAAGCAGTGAATGAGGGGGAAAAAGCAAGAAAAACAAAACCTGAAGCTGGTGTTTTTCTTAACCTTGGGATTAATAATGTCAAAGAGAGAATTACACGATGGTCGACTTCCTGTCGGTGCCCTTTTGGGGGCAGTGGTCAGCGGCAAGGAGACGAGCAACAGGTGGATAGAAATTCTGGTTTAGGAAAAAGGGGAGATATGGGCTGTCTCTCAGCCCTCCCCTGCCCTTTTGGGCCTTGGCCAGGACAGTCTCCTAGTCCCACACAGCAGCCTGTTTATCAGCTCTCCCGCCCAGGCCACGGGCTTTGGAGGCTATCACTTCCGGGCCCCACTTCCTCTTCTTGGAGCGAGGGCTTCCCCCAGGTGATTGCTGAAGTCCCTTTCTCAAGGACTTCCAAGAAAGCTCACACCCACAAACACTCTCACGGACACAGGAGGGCAGATGGGCTTTTGTCTGTCTCCCATCACGCAAGATTCCCCCAAATTGCACTTTAAAGGAGAAGTAACTTTTGGTAGGGCCACAGGCCTCGACTTCAGGAAAGAGTCCGGCTTCTCGCCCCCACTTCAGCCACGAGCTCTTAATTTCCAAGCTGGTGGTGGGAGCTGAGCTTGGGAAAGGTCTGGCTTACGGCTCTCGGAGCGGCGGCAAGCTTGGGAATAATTTAGAGATCACATTTCGGGCACCATCAAAGTGAAGTGGGCCAGAGTGGCTGCTTTTGTAATTGGAGGGGGCAGGTGAGTCCCTTTGTGGGGGCCAGCTAGAGTTCGTTGGAGACGTGGGCCCGGCAGACGGAGATTGCCCTGGTACCGTGTCCTGGGCTCTCCGGGAAATCTGATGCTGGGAATGCTCTTTCAGCTTCTCTGCTCCTCGGGGCCCCAAGCCTCCTAAATCAAAGCCCGGGGCAGGATACCCGGTGGCGGTGAGAGGCAGCCAACTGTGTGACAAGAGCTGCGCCCGCTTCCAGCGTAGGTACTTCGGCCATGTTTGTGTGCAATGTTAGGATGTGGGAAAGTGCCGAGTGAAATGTCAGAAAGGGGAAGAAGGAAGGACTCATCAAAATGGAAGTGATTTTTTTTTTTTAATCCACTCTGCTATTCAAATTGTGTTTTATGGGACATTTCACAGTTATGGTTACCAGCAGTGTATTTCCCTCCATCCTATTTTCTCCCCTGTACATACTTTTGTTCTTTTTCCACCCTGTCCCCCGTAGTAGTGTCTTGTTTCTAACCATCCCGTCTTCAGCCCTCACTCCCGTCTATCACTCTTCCTTCCTTCTCTCACCTCTTTTTTTTAGTGTTTCTGCCCTCCCTTCTATCCATTCGCTTTCTTTTCTTCCCCCTTTCTCCAACTTCCTTATAGGATGAGATAAATTTCTATACCCAACTGAGTGAAGAGCAATTAAAAACATTTTTTTAAAGAAAGGGGAGGGTACTTTGCAAAGTGTTTGGGTAAGTTTCACTCCAGGCCATTAAAAAAAAAAAGGCAAGTATGAAAGTTTTGGGGATCAAGAACTGAAAGAGATCTTAAGAACTCATCCAGTCTGATCTCCCATCTGGGAGATGGGAAAACTCAGATCCAGAATAACTAAGCAATTTGTCCCAAATCACACAACTGGTAAGCAGGAGAGTCATGATTGGAAGCCAGTTATTGCAACTCTTGAGAAAGCTCCTGTTGGGTTTAAATCTTGATCAGAAAGTTAGGTGGTGCAATGAACAGGCTCCTGGGTTTGGAGTCAGAAGGTAGTGAGTACAAATTTGGTCTTAGACATTGACTAGAGGTGTGATTTTTCTCAACCTCAATTTCCCTATCTCTTAAATGGGGATAATAACAGCAATTTCCTATTGTGAGACTTAGATGAGATAAACTATGTAAAATCCTTTCTATGCCTTTCGGTTCCTTTTATATGCTAGTTATAATTAATTTGCTTTCAGATAAGCAGAGTATCTCAAAATCAGAGGCACTCCTTAAACACTGAACTCAATGCAATCCAAACAGCATTCGTTAAACTCCTCCTCCTTCAAGGCATCATGCAAAGATAACTATTTTCTGCCTTTGAGGAGTTCATATTCTCCTGAAGAAAACTTTAGTTCCCCATCTGATGGGAAGACTGACTTCCCTGACTTTCTTTAAGTTCCAACAAAAATCCCTCCTACAGGAAATCTTCCCTAACCCCTTCCCTCTGTTAATTATCTTCTCTTTTTCCTGTCTGTAGCTGCCTTTTTGCATGTTATTAGATTGTCAGCAACTTCAGGGCAGGGATGTTTTATATCCCTGGTGAGTAGTACAGTATCTGGCACACTAATTAATACTCATTGAATTAAAGAACTGGATGGAAGATGATCAGCAGGCTTGGACTGGTTCATCTGGAAATCCTCCTGAGGCTGAGAGCTGTCCCACTGTGGGAAGGCTTGATGGCCTCCCTTCCCTAAGTCTTTAAGCAGAGGCTTACCCATAGGAGCTGGTTATTGAGTATTTGTCCAATCCAAATGATTTAATTGGATTTAAACCATCAACATTTCTTAAGTAGCCAATGCAGAGAAAACACCTTGCAAGTTCAGCAAACTGCTCTGGAAGGGAAGAAGTCCTGAATTCCTCTGACACTGGCCATGTGACTCAGGAGATGTCACTTCATCTCTGAGATTAATCTTTGCCTCTAAATGCTTTGGGAAAGAGAATTTCCTCACCTGGGAGTCTCTAGACCAATTTACTCCCAGCTCCAGCCGTTAGAACCTTGTATATTCTTGAACCATAGCTTTTGAGCTGGAAAAGAGCTCTCTGAATCTAAGTCCCTTCTTTACAGATGAGGTAAGACCCAGGAACATTAAAATGGCTTGTTTAAAACCATACAGGTGGTAACCATCTGAGGTAGGAGTCCAGATTTCAGAATCAGGGCTCTTTCTCCGGGTTTATTGTCCCTGGCCCATCGTTGAGCCTTCAATTCTAGAGTTTCTAATTCTAGAATCTCAACTCTGAAAGGTGTGGCAGTGTGGCATAGCAGGAGGGACACATGGGGGTGAAGGGATGTTCAGCCTGAGGAAGAGAAGATTCTTGAGGACCACGAGAGCTTTCTCCATGTCTTCCAAGCGCTGTCAGGAGTGTTCTCTTGAATCCAGAAGAAATGGGGAGATGATGGAAAGGGCAACATAAGGGAAAAAAGCACAAAAGCTCCCCACTCTAGGGCTGCCCAGATGTGGGCAAGCCTTCCTCGAGATAAGCGGACTTCCTTTAAGTACAGATCTTACCGCCTCGTTCTTACTCCAGAAACTCCAGTAGCTTCTAGTTTGCCTTTGGGATCAAATATAGAAACCTGCGTTTCCTTTCTAAAGTCCTAACGACCTGACCCCGCCTTCTCTCCAGCCTCGATGGACACGATCCCATGCCCGCGCTGTGTGCTCCAGCCAGCCTTTTCTTGAGTCTGTTCGTGACTGGCCTTTGAGTTGTTGCTCTGGCTCTTCCCCATGTCTGGGATGCTTCTCTCCCCATCCCTTCCCCAGAGAATCCCTTTCAGACGCAGCTCCAGCCCCATCTCCCACATGGAGCCTTCCCTGACCCCCATCTCCCTCTGGAAGCCAGGCTCTCCCTCCCTAATGACCTCGCGCTTAACTGCTTTGCTTGGATTTATTTCTCTTGTCATTCATTCCTTGTATCTGCAGTGCCTAGCACAGTGCTGACCCTGAGTGGGGGATGAATGAAGGCAGCTTGATTGAATGATTGGAGAACAGCTTCCCTTTCACTGGAGATTTTCAAACAAAAGCCGGATGGTCACTTGCTAGTAATGTTGTAGAGGGACTAGGTTAGCCTGGGAAATCTCTGAGGGCTTAACTCCAAGATTCTGTAGGATTGTGTGTGTGTGTGTGTGTGTGTGTGTGTGTGTGTGTGTGTGTGTGAGTGTGTGAGTGTCTGTGTGAGTGTGAGTTTACGAGTGTGAGTTTGTGTGAGTGTGTGACTATGTGAGTGTGTGTACGTGTGAGTGTGTGTCAGTGTGAATGTGACTGTGTGTATGAAAGTGTATATGTGTGTGTAAGTTTGTGTGTGTCAGTGCGAGTTTGTGTGAGTGTGTGACTATCTGAGTGTGTGTATGTGTGAGTGTGTGTCAGTGTGAATGTGACTCTGTGTGTGTGAGTGTGTGAGAGTGTATATGTGTGTGTGAGTTTGTGTGTGTCAGGGTGAGTTTGTGTGAGTGTGTGACTATGTGAGTGTATGTGTGAGTGTGTGTCAGTGTGAATGTGACTGTGTGTGTGTGAGTGTGTGAGAGTGTATATGTGAGTTTGTGTGTGTGAGTGTGAATGTGATTGTGTGTGTGTGTGTGTGTGTGTATGTGTGTGTGTGTGTGTGTATGCGTGTGTGTTGGAAGGGATAGGCAGACTTTCCTTTTTCTTCCCCTTGCTGGCTAACCGATCCCCACCAGGAAGAGCATCAAACATTTGTTGGGTCCTGTAAATTCTCCAAGAATTAGAAGCATTCCCCTTTTGTTCAAATTGTGTTTGCAATTTGATCTGCACTCGGTGACTGAAGGCCGGCCCAGCTTTGAACTTGACTGGAGAGGCTGAAGTCTCACTCTCGGGATTTCATCTTAAGTGAATTTGAAGCCTGAAAGGGAAGGATTTAGGGTGGCCAGTCATCAGCGAATCATGGGCTCAATTATATTGGGTCTTGGGGAGGGCGGCTTTATCCAATTATCAGTGATTCCAAGGGACATTAAAATACAGTTGTAAGGCTAACATGGGTTTGTTCTTTGCTGTCGCTTGGGAAGATCCTGTCCAGAAGGGGCTTTGAATGTGGAATGATTTTCTGCATCGTCATTCAGAGGCATTTTCATCCATACCTCATAATTACTTCATAAATGTCTCTTAAATTAGACCTAGCCCATGAGACAATAATTCAGGGATTCATTTAAAGGTTTTCCTTATAGTTACGGTGAGTCGGTTCATCCCTTTGGAGCTCCAAGTATCACGAAGGGAGAGCTCAGCCCGCCTAAAGGGGAGTTTCTCCGTGACCATCTCTCCGTCATTCTAGCTCTCAGATGTCCGCTGCAGGCCCCCCCGCTGGTTTCACCCAGATCCCAGGGTCCTTGGCCGTTGACTGTGTCACAATGACAGTGGTCTGTCAAACACGGGCAGAGTCGGTTAAGGGCAGAAAAGGACAATTCTCTCCCAGGAACCCGCGCATCTTCCACTCTCTTAATGACCTCCACGTTTATCGGCTGGGTCGGTGACCGCCCGCTGCCTATGTCCTCTCGTGCTGTTTCAGCTGCTGGGAGATCAGCAGTGTAAGTTCCGATTGTTATTAGAGTAGGGGACCGAGTGGTTACTGTCAGAGGAGGGACGCTCTAGATCCAGAGATGGAAGGGACCTGCAGTCGTCTAGTGGGACTCCCTCATATACTAGGGAGGGAAAATGACACCTAGAGAGTTTAACTAACTTACTCAATGTCACCCTGCTTTTTGCAGCACTGAAGGGAGGCGGGGGCTAGTTAGGCATAGGAAAGGGCAGAATTGTCTGAGAAGCGTGATTCAGGTGAAAGGACACGGATGAGGGGGCAGAGGCTCCAGTCCCATCTCTGACACTCCCTGGAAGAATATCAGATGAGTACTTTAACTCCCCGGGTTTAGTTTCCTCACCTGGAAAATGAGTGCTTTGGTCTAGAGGGAGAGAGCCCTTTCCTGTTCTCAGTCGGGGAGTGAGGAGACCAAAATGAACCGTCCTCGCCCTCAGAAAACTTAGGTTCTATTGGCTCATTCACTGAATTTCATGCAGCAAGAATTTATGAGATTTCTCTCGGCACTGTGCGGGGCACAGAGAATACAAAACCAAAAATGAAACTGTCTCCTCAAGGAGCTTATGTTCTAACCCTGTGACCTTCCTCCTCATTCCCACTCCTATTACAGTCATTGCTGTCTCCTTCTTTTGGCCATCATCTTTTCCCCATCATTCTGTCTGTCCATCCATCCATCCATCCATCCATCCGTCCGTCCACGCGTCCCTTTCCTCCGCCACGCACTACACATTCTCTTCTGCATTTCTTTCTCTGTTGCCTTTAGCTCCGACTCTCCTAGATCAGGGAGAGCAATGGCCGAGGGATACTAGGGAATGGAGGAGAAGAAGTAGTATTAATGATAGTATGTCGGGCTCTGCTCAGTCATGTGCCCTAAAAGAAAGTATGATCTGGACAGACAGATCTCGTGAGAAGTAGGAGTGAGATGAATGAGACAATGAATCTCTTTGGTTTCTTCTTTCTGTTCCCATTATTTTTCACGAAGTTTTCATGAGAATCTCTGATTGAGAGGAAACAGTGAAGGCAACAGGCAGATGCTTGTGTGTGTGGTTTTTTTTTAATCTAATTATAGGGCAGGAGAGGTTGGTGGGAAGGGAGAAGGAAAGGAAAGGAGGCTGTGAATGTGGGTGAGAGGAATCCACAGTTTATGAATGGAATAGAACTGTGGTTGGCTAGGTGGGTGGGTTTAGAAAATGTTTCTCTTTTCTAGAGCAGGTCCAAAGCAAATTCAGAATTTGCTGATTGTGTTTATTCTGTTACCAGCAGGCAAGCCAAAGGAAGGGAACGGAAGGATGTGTGGGTGATGGATGTGTGCTCTGGGGGGCCCCAGGGGTACAAAGCTCTGATCACTGGAAGAGAGGCTGAATTGTAGTGGGCCTTGGCTTTGGCCATTGAAACATGGTGGGTTGGCCAAGGCAGGGAGCGAGGGTCGGAGACGGAACAGCGAGAAAAAATAGCCTCAGCTCACCAGCTCGCTTTACTTTGTCCATAGTTTCAGCTTAATTTATAGCCAACCTTTGACCAGAGGAGTTGAAAAGGCTAACTGAGACCTGAATGAGCTGCCTCTCCTTTCACTTCCCTCTGTCCGCTTTCTGAGAAACCATCCTTGGCCCAAAGGTGGGGAGCCAGAGGACAAAAAGAAGCCTGCTGGTCAGAAGAGTTAAGGATAAACTCTCAGAGATCCCAGCAGTTTTACAAAGAATTTCATCACTATGGATGTGCTTAATAACCATGATGCAGATTGCAGGCCATCTCTGTCTGCCCATTCTCTGCCCCTCTTGCCCATCCCATTCCCTATGTTCTGTGCCCTTCTTGTCCGTGCCCTTCCCCTGTTCTGTGCCCCTCTTGTCCAGGCCCTTCCCCGTGTTCTGTGCCCCTCTTGCCCGTGCCCTTCCCCGTGTTCTGTGGCCCTCTTGCCCGTGCCCTTCCCCGTGTTCTGTGGCCCTCTTGCCCGTGCCCTTCCCCGTGTTCTGTGCCCCTCTTGCCCGTGCCCTTCCCCGTGTTCTGTGGCCCTCTTGCCTGTGCCCTTTCCCGTGTTCTGTGGCCCTCTTGCCCGTGCCCTTCCCTGTGTTCTGTGCCCCTCTTGCCCGTGCCCTTCCCCATGTTCTGTGCCCCTCGTGTCCATGCTATATCTATCCCAGGGCTTCTCTCCAACATCCTGGGAGTCTGACTCATTTTCTTCTGATAGCCTTGAGCCTCTCACCTCTCATCCCTTGCCCATCACCCCCCACCCCCACATCATACATTTTCTTGATGCCTTGTGCTCTTTCCCCACTTTTGAAATTCCTCATTGGTTAGAGAAGATAACTCTGCCCGCCTCCCAGCCTGTCTCTGTGGAATATTCATGCTTAATTAAGAATAATTCTGGGTTTATCATGTTCGGTGCTGGTGCTCCCACTCATCTCCCGTGACTCAGTTTTTTTCAGACCTTCTGGGATTATTCTTTTCTTTCTATCTAAATGAATCACGGGATTCCAGATGGGAAGATGATTGAGTCTGGATTGGAAAAAAAGTTGTTCTAGGTGAAGGAGATAGCATGATGGGATGCATGAAGATGAATGTGAAACAAGGTGGAAAGAGCAACCTGGCTACGATGTGAGGAGTCTTCCTCCTGATTCTCCTCCTCCTCTTCCTCTCCTCCTCCTCCTCCCCCTCCTCCTCCTTCTCCTTGACTTCTAGCCGATGACTAACAAAGGGAGGGATCAAACAGAACCGTCTCCCATCCGCGCAAAGTTCTTTTGTCAGCAGTGACCACTAATAAAGCGGGGGAGGTCTGGAGTGTGACAGAGGGAAAGAATTTTATTGACTTCTGCATCCATCCTCCACAAGGCCGGGTGATTTCTGCTCAGGATAACTGATGTGTTTGGGGCCTTTTCTCCCATGTCTTGGTTTGACACCCCTCCCCCCGCCCCTCTACCCCCCAATTCTACAAGGGCTAAGTGTGCGGTTCCACCACGTGTAACTGGAGCTCATGAGCTCTTTGGAAAGGTCCCCTGGGCTCTCCCTTTGGGAAACAGAGCGTGATTGGCTTTGATGTCTGTAGATATGGCGTAACTTCCCGTTATGCTAGTGGGTTAGGGGTAGGGATGGAGAGGCAGGGACCATTTTCTAAGAATTCAAGAACTAATCCCTAACTTCTTTCCACTTGAAGGAATCAAACCATTGTCAATAGAGAGCTGAGTAGGACATTATCAGGTATTTCCCACATTCTAGGCAGAGTGCTAAGTATTGGGGTTCCAAATATAAACAAAAAGTCCTCTCTTCAAGGACCTTAAATTCTTTTTATTAAATGTTTTTATTTATTTCATGAAATATTTGCCAATTACATTTTTTAGAAAAAGGTTTATATTTTATTTTTTAAAATAATAGCTTTTTAGTTTCAAAATACATGAAAAGATAGTTTTCATCATTCACTCAAGTAAAACCTTGTTTTCCAACTTTTTCCTCCCTCCTTTCCCTTCACCCTCTTCCCCTAGACAGCAAGTAATCCAGCATGTTAACATTTATTGTTTTTTAATTGTAATTTCCAAATTTTCTCCCATTTTTCTGGGCCTCCCTCATCCCTGGAGAAGGCAAGTCATGTGATCTACCTATCCCTGACACAAGTGAAGTCATGTCAAGCATATTAAGGACCATCAGTTCTTTTTTTTTTTTTTTTTTTTTTTTTTAATCTTCTTTTTTTTTTTTATCTTCTTTTTTTTTTTTATTTTATTTTTTTAATTTTTTTTTAAATTTTTTATTTAATAATTACATTATATTGACACTCATTTCTGTTCCGATTTTTTTTCCCCTCCCTCCCTCCACCCCCTCCCCTAGATGGCAAGCAGTCCTTTATATGTTGGATATGTTGCAGTATATCCTAGATACAATATATGTTTGCAGAACCGAACAGTTCTCTTGTTGCGTAGGGAGAATTGGATTCAGAAGGTATAAATAATCCGGGAAGAAAAACAAAAATGCAGATAGTTCACATTCGTTTCCCAGTGTTCTTTCTTTGGGTGTAGCTGCTTTTGTCCGTCATTTATCAATTGAAACTCAGGTCTCTTTGTCAAAGAAATCCACTTCCATCAAAATATGTCCTCATACAATATCGTTGTCGAAGTGTATAATGATCTCCTGGTTCTGCTCATTTCACTTAGCATCAGTTCATGTAGGTCTCTCCAAGCCTCTCTGTATTCATCCTGCTGGTCATTTCTTACAGAACAATAATATTCCATAACATTCATATACCACAATTTACCCAGCCATTCTCCAATTGATGGGCATCCATTCATTTTCCAGTTTCTAGCCACTACAAACAGGGCTGCTACAAACATTTTGGCACATACGGGTCCCTTTCCCTTCTTTAGTATTTCTTTGGGATATAAGCCCAATAGAAACACTGCTGGATCAAAGGGTATGCACATTTTGATAATTTTTTGGGCATAATTCCAGATTGCTCTCCAGAATGGTTGGATTCGTTCACAACTCCACCAACAATGCATTAGTGTCCCAGTTTTCCCGCATCCCCTCCAACATTCATCATTATTTTTTCCTGTCATCTTAGCCAATCTGACAGGTGTGTAGTGGTATCTCAGAGTTGTCTTAATTTGCATTTCTCTGATCAATAATGATTTGGAACACTCTTTCATATGAGTGGTAATAGTTTCAATCTCATCCTCTGAAAATTGTCTGTTCATATCCTTTGACCATTTATCAATTGGAGAATGGCTTGATTTCTTATAAATTTGAGTCAGTTCTCTATATATTTTGGAAGTGAGGCCTTTATCAGAACCTTTAACTGTGAAAATGTTTTCCCAGTTTGTTGCTTCCCTTCTAATCTTGTTTGCATTAGTTTTATTTGTACAAAGGCTTTTTAATTTGATGTAATCGAAATTTTCTATTCTGTGATCAGTAATGGTCTCTAGTTCATCTTTTGTCACAAATTTCTTTCTCCTCCACAAGTCTGAGAGATAAACTATTCTATGTAAGGACCATCAGTTCTAATAGAGAAAGATAGCAGCTCCCTTAATTTTAGAGGAGCTGGTCCAGGAAGGAACATGATGGCAAAGCCCACAACAAGGATGATTGGTCTGGGGCCTTTCTTTGAGTCTCTCTCTAGTGGGAGAAGGAGAAGCTGAGTTCAAGCCCCTTATTTTATAGCTATGGAAACTGAGGTAGTGCCAGGAGAAGAGCCAGGATCTCTGCTGCTTCTCTGTGTCCTAACCTGTGAAATGAGAATGAGTGTAAGCAGCAAATGAGTTACTGTGGGTAAAGGACTTGTGGTGTGAGGAGAAGAACACAAATATGAATCCATGTCATCCAAATTATGTTTAGAATTTTCATTTTTCTCTGAGAACCTTTCTGGAAAATGGCCAACAATCTGTAGCAAAGGCCGACATTCCATAATGCTTTCATCTCTCTGAACCTTCCAAATGACCCCATGGGCTAGGGATGGTATGCATTATTATTCCCATGTTACAGAACAGTAAACTGGGACTTAGAGATGTTAGGGTCCCCAGAGTCGGAAGTGAGATCTTTAACCAGACCTGTCCACACTCTCCTGTTTTTCCTTCATAGCTCAAGGAAATGAGGATGGCACAGATTAAATCAGTCCCAGTATCTGTGTGGGGTATTAAATGATGCTGCTTTGGCTCACTAAAGTGGCTGGTGGTGAGGGGCCTGTGTTAGACCTTACCTGGCCCTGCCTTCTTTGAAGTAGCTTCACACCCACCTCACCTAATGGGCAAATGGGCAGTGACCCCCTGCAATGAGGTGAAACACTGGGCTTCAACACATTAGCCAGGGCAGGACCTTTTAAGGAAATCAATTTTCTGGAGAGGGAGGGAGGGAAGGAAGGAAGGAAGGAGGGAGGGAGGGAGAGAGAGAGATAGAGAAAGAAAGAGAGAGAGACAGAGAGAGGAGAGAGAGGAGAAAAGAGAGAGACAGAGGGAGAAGAGAGAGGAGAAAAGAGAGAGATGAGAGAGAGAGAGAGAGAGAGAGAGAGAGAGAGAGAGAGAGAGAGAGAGAGAGAGAGAGGTGTTCCTTTAAATCCTCTCAATAAACGAGTCCCACTATATTTGCTCTTCCTAAGTCCTCTGGCACAATGAATAGACATCCATTGGATTGCCCCTATTTATTGTCTGGAACATCCTTTTCTTTTGAATAGCTCAGCCAGGCTGTTGTCCAACCTAGGGGGTTCCTTGGGTCGTGGAACTATTTCTTTTTTCCCTTCTGGGATCCAAGTCATATATTTCCTGGGCTAGAAAATATTTCCAATGTAGAATTTGCTTTTGTGACAGCTTCTTCCAGCTCTCCCAGAGGAGCTGTGGATCGTTTTTTGGCCAGCACCCTCTGCATAGATTTATTTCTTCCCCTCCCACAAACAGGACTTCAGGGATGTGATGTTACATCCCCACCAGAGGACTCTATCATAGCTGCTCACATCTTCAGGATGTGAGAGCAATTAGATACAGAAGGCTTCCCCATTATCTTATTCCAAGTCTTGACAGCAAGGGGCTATGATGGATAGATCACTAAATTAGAAAGATTTGAGTTTGAATCTTGCCTCAGACATTTAATTAGCTAGGTGACTCTGGTCAAATCATCTTGGCTTCTGCCTGCCTCAGTTTCCTAATCTGTAAAAAGGGGAAAGAGATTGACTTGATGGTTTCCAAACACCTAATAAGTCTACCTCCATGACCTAAGATTTGTCATTATGATCTAGGTGATAGTTTCTTGTTTAATTATCCTTCATAAACCAATTTTAAAAATAATTTGGAATATTTTTCTCTTTACCTTCCCCCTCATTTTTATTACTTCATGACCCCCACAACAGCAGCCAAATGAAGCAAATGGACACACTGGATCCGTGTCCCCCGATACCAAGTGGCTAGAACACCACAGGGACCTGATAAATGGCCATTTGTGAAAACGTGGGCTACTTTCCTCAGCCATAGCTCAGCCCCCCGACCTCACCATCAGAATCGTGAAGATCCCATTCATTGGCTGTTGCACGGATCAGATCTCTAAACCCTTCTGCTGTTGTCATTTTCTTTTATATTATTCTCATCATTTCGTAAATCATTTTCCCGATTTTTTTCACTGGAAGGGATACACACGTACCCTCTAAACTCAGGGCCCTGGCGCGAAGCTCCATCGCTCCAGCCCGGCCCAGGATCCAATCCTCAGTCCTGCCAAACTCACAGACCTCCGTCAGATGTTAGTCATCCCGCATGTCTGGAAAGCCCCATTTTTATGGATGTTATCCATGCATTTGTCACAGACACAATGTCTATTCTCATGCTCAGGCTGAAGAGCGCTTCTTTCTGCCTAGTTTCTTGTATATGTTCTTCTCTGCTCCCCTCACAGAGGCCCCACTGGCTGTGTCCCTTCCCTCTCTCTGGGCCAGAGCATTTGATAAAGTTTCCCCTGAAGTTTCTCAAAGTTTCTTCATAAAATAAGGGGAGGGGGGATTGGCTGACCCCAGGGCTCCCTGCCAGCTAGTGTGTGTGTGTGTGTGTGTGTGTGTGTGTGTGTACGTACATATATTTGTGTGAATATATGCCTTGGACCTCTATCTAAAGGACTCGGGGACTTAACTTGCATAGACTCCCTCCCCCCCGGGGAAGGGGAGCTCGCTTCGTGCCGGAGGGGACGGCAGCTTCTCTCCGGGGACATGGGCCCTGCTCAGATTTACAGGATGGATCCTCACACACACCCTGACTTGGCAGCTCTCCTGCCCATGTGAGACGAGAACCACATTGAGCCTTCTCACAGCAAGAAGCCAGGAAAGACACGGCCGGGGTGGGGGGAGAGCTTCAAAACCTGGACTTGGGAGCAGCAACAAGGCATCTTGTCAGCTGCTGCGTGTCTGTTCTGTGCTGTCTGAAGGATCTTGGACGAGGCGCTCGCTCCTATGCTCCTCTCTAAGATAAGACACAGGAAGGGGGCGACTTTCTCATCTGAAATCCCCTTTATCAAGAAAATCGTAGGTCCAGTCCTCATGCAGTCCCTATCACATCTCTAAACCACTCAGACCCAAGTCCAGTTTCTAATGGATCGAGACCAAGGGAATGCAGTGGGTATTTAGCTACTACCTCAGATGCTCGTTAGCTTCCTCATCTGTAAAATGGGGATATGGATCACATGATGGGGATATCATATGGCTATTGAAAGACCCAAATGAATCTCAATCTCTCTCTCTCTCTCTCTCTCTCTCTCTCTCTCTCTCTCTCTCTCTCTCTCTCTCTCTCTCTCTCTTTCTCTCTTTTCTCTCTCTGTCTCTCTCTCTCTGTCTCTGTCTCTGTCTGTCTCTGTCTCTCTCTCTCCCTCCCTCTCTTTCTCTCTCCCTCCTTCTTTCTTTCTCCTCTCTTTCCCTCTCTGTCTCTGTCTCTGTCTCTCTCTGTCTCTGTCTCTCCCTCCCTTTCTTTCTCTCTCCCTCCCTCTTTCTTTCTCCTCTCTTTCCCTCTCTGTCTCTCTGTCTCTCTCTCTCAATATATCTATATCTATCTATTTACCTATAGATAGATAGATATAGATATGTAGATAGATAGATGTGCATGTATGTATATATGTATACATGGATGGATGTAGTTTCTTGGATGAATGAATAGATGATGGCTGAATAGATAGATAACAGTCAGCTAGCTAGCTAGATATATTTTGTTTTACAAAGTTCCAAGTATTATATAAAGCATTAGCCATTATGAATCCAGGGATGACTTATCTTAGAGCTTTATAACTTTGCCACAAAAAAAAAAAAAAGAAAGAAAGAAAGAATCCTGAATACAAGCTGTCAACAGCTTATATGAAAGGATGCTCCGAATCCCCTTCGACAAAATGCTGCTTGAAACTCCTCCCCCTCAACAGCTTGGCAAAGATGAAAGAAAACATTCAAAAGCTAAATGCTTCAGGAAGGTGGGCAGGCGCGCCAATGGACTCTTATTGGAGCGTTGAATTGACGCGATTAATCTGGAAAATAATTTGAAATTGACCAGCCTATCAATGCTTAATCAAGGACGGTTAATTAGTCCATCAACAAGAGTTAAGGACTTATTTAGTAGGAAGCCATGATAGATACTGGGATTATAAAGAAAGGCAAAAACACAGTCTCTGCTTTCAAGGAGCTCACATTCTAATGGGGGGAGACATCAGGCAAATAGCCAAACGATGGCAGGAAAAGTCACATTTATAGAAATATTTTTTAATTAGCACTTTTTATGGTTCCAGAGAACTGGACAGAGAGTGGCTGCCCATTGGCTGGGAAAATGATTCACCAAATTATGGTACATGAATGAAATGGAATATGTGATAAAAAATGACAGCTAGAAAGAATTCAGAGATATTTTGGAAGACTCCAGGGGAAGTTTTATCAAACGTTCTGGCCCAGAGAGAAGGAAGAGACACAGCTAGTGGGGCCTCTGTAAGGGGAGCGGCGGAGAACATGCACAAATAAACTAGGCAGAAAGAAGCCCTCTTCAGCTTGAGCAAAAGAATAGAAATTATGTCTGTGACAAATGCATGGATAAAATCCATAAAAATGGGCTTTCCAGATATGCAGAACGATTACGACGCCTGATAGAGGTGTGTGAATTTGGTCAAACTGAAGTTGGGCTGGATCTTGAACTGAGTCGGGGTGACTAGAGCTTTATATTAAATTTATTCATTTTTCAGAGTAGCTACAAGCTTTTCTTAATCCCTTAATCGCCAAAATGGGGAACAGCCTCATGTAAGAATAGAAAAGAGCATCTCATCTCTTTTCCACGTTAATTTCAAATTCAACCAGTGTATAGAGCTCTCTCTTGTTTTGTGACTGTTCAAACTTAGTAGCTGATGTAGTTTTCTTGATATAGAACTTCAATCAGTCAATTAAACAAGTGTTTATACATTTACACACCCATCATGTTCTGGATTGTCTGGCATAATTTTCCCAGGTAACTTTGCCTCTGTGTGTCACAGTCTCGCTCACTTGAATTCACTTCAATTCCAGTCCCTTTGGCAAAAGCACCCAAAGGTGCGTGTCGTGGGAGAGGAAGGATTCTTCTTCCACCAAGTACGGGTGGGCAAAAAGTGGCTTTAAATTCAGGGTGAGTTACTTGAGCCTTCTTAAAATGCGAACTTATCGACCTAATAAATCTTTTCTATTTCTGTGGTTTTCGAGTAGCCATCCCCAACAAAGCAGATTTTCCTCATCATTCCTCCTTCTTTCTCTTTCCTGTATGAATAACCTTTAGCACTTCTGTTTCTCCCCGGGCAGGGACTTTTGGCAAGGGCCACTTCCCAGTTATCCATTTTCTCTTTTTGTTGCTGTTTAATTGCGTTTGGAAGGGCTCTGGCTCAGGACCGTCCCTCTGTGTCCAGCACATATGCAGGTAATGCTTCTTGGGGAGTTTTTCATCATTCTTTCACTGCGATTTCTCTTTTTATGCATCTTGTCTTTTTCATCTGAATCTCCTCAGCAGGATGCTGTTTATGATAGAGTTTGCCCTGTGGGCCAATCATTTTCTTTGCTTTCTTTGCATGTTCGTGAGCATCTTGGCTGTTCTCCTTTCCCTTTTTCTCATGGTAATCCAAGCAGAGCCATGCTGTTTTCAGGACATTCGACGTTTTTGTTCTGTGGCATGTTGACAGCCGGGGGCCACCGAAAATGCTTCCAAACTTCAGACCCTCAGTGGTCAACATCTCAATGGCCCTTGAGCCAGAAAAGGCCAGAATTCTAACTTTAGAGAGTTCTGATAGGATTTAACCTTCATCAGCTGGAAGAAACAGCTGAATTCAGGTTTTAATTTGCCAGAAGAGTCAGCTCCCATGATAGCTTCCTCTTCCCCACAGGGAGAGCCCCCGCCCTTGTCTCCCCAGGACTGAGGGCTTCCTGCCTATTCCTTAAAAATACTTGTCCCAAACAGCCCATCCCCATTGACTTTTGCCTCCCAAAGTTTGAGACCAAGGATCTTATTGTGGATGAGGGTCAGACCAAGGATCTACAAAATGTGCTCAATTGGAAAAGGGATTTTAAAAAAATAAATTACGGCTGCCAGGTTTTGTTTTTTTTAAATATAGAAAACAAACAATAAAGACCCTGCTCCCCTCCCTCCTCCCAACACACACACACATGCACACACCCTGGCCTGCTTCGGAACAAGGCCTGATAGAATCTTTTTCTTACAGACATACTCAAAAAGCTTCACTCGTTTAAAGAGGCTCTCTCCTTTTGCTCCTTTCCCATTTCCCTCTTCTTTCTCCTCTTTCTCCTTCCTCAGCTTCCTCCTCCTTCTTTTGTTTTCTTCCTCCTAACATCCTTCCTCTTTCCTCCTCCTTCCTCCTCTTTTTTCTCCTTTCCCTTCTCCCTCATCTTTTTTTTTCCCTCCTCTTCCTGTCCCCTCTCTTCCTCTTTTTCTTCCTCTTTCCTCTTCCTTCTCCTCTGTGGAATTAAACTAAATCTGGCTTCTTTTCCTCCCTCTGCCTTCCTTTGTTTTCGTCCAGACTTTGCCCTGTCCAACAAACACTGAACAGCACCGGACGTAGCATTTCCTGGTTAATGTCACTAGTGATAAGCTGTGTTTATTAATCGTGAAGTGAGCCATTATCTGCCTCTGCATCTCAGGCCACTCCTTTTCATGAAGGGCACGTACACATACAGCATACATACACATGGTTTCAGGCTGCGGTTTTGTCTCTCCTTCCTCTTCAGAGGAAAAAGGGATGAGAATCCCCCAAACCAGCCCCCTCCCCTAGCTCCACCTGCTGCCCCACTCCCTTCCACAATCCCCGCCCCTTCTTCCGCCCCCCATCCTTGGCGCTCAGTGAATATCTCTGTCTTGTTTACTATTTACATTTTTATTAGGATGGGGCTAGAGGAGAAGGAGAAATGAAATTCCAAAACAATTTTTTTCTACTTTAGAACAAGCTGTGATTTGTGTGGGATTTCTTCTTCTTCTTCTTCTTCTTCTTCTTCTTCTTCTTCTTCTTCTTCTTCTTCTTCTTCTTCTTCTTCTTCTTCTTCTTTCTTCTTCTTCTTCTTCTTTCTTCTTCTTCTTCTCTTCTTCTTCTTTCTTCTTCTTCTTTCTTCTTCTTCTTCTTCTTTCTTCTTCTTCTTTCTTCTTCTTCTCTTCTTCTTCTTTCTTCTTCTTCTTCTTCTTCTTCTTCTTCTTCTCTTCTTCTTCTTCTTCCTTCTTTCTTCTTCTTCTTTTTTTCCTCCTCCTCCTCCTCCTCCTCCTCCTCCTCCTCCTCCTCTTCCTCCTCCTTCTTCTCCTCCTCCCCTTCCTCCTCCTCTTCCTCTTCCTCCATCATTTCCTGTTATTTTCCCCTCCATTCTATGTCCTGAGAGCAACCCTTGTAACAAGCACAGAGGTATTGGGACTAGACCTGTGATTTCAGTGATATAAGGATCTTCCTAGTGAGGAAACCCCCTCCACCTATGCATGTCAGCACCCCTTTACAACTTAGAATCTTACTATGCTTTTTGGAGCACTAAAAAATTATGTGATTTGCTTCATCAATCAGTTAATCCATCAACAAGTATTTATTAAGTGCTAACTGTTGCGGGGCACTGTGCTAAATGCTAGGGATACAAAGAAAGGCAAGAGCGTGGTCCTTGCATTCAATAATGCAACTTGAACCTGGGTCTTCCTGGTTCTGAATCCAACTCTCTATCCATTACGCTATTTTCATTGTCCCTTATAACTAATATAGGGAAAGCAAGCATATTTCACAAAACCCACACATCAACTGGTTGTGACAATATATCCAATGTTTTATACCCATGGTCCCTCATGTCTCCAACCTTTGCTGGGAAGTACCATCTTCCTTTGGGACTGAGAATGGTCTTTATATTCAGATCGTTTCCAGAACTTGACTCTGTTATTGTGGTATTGAGTATTCTCCAGACTCTTGATTTGCTCTGCACAAGAGTGTTCCGTACTTATTCAATACTTACTCTTCACATCCATCATTTCACAGAGGGCAGAGATATCCCAGCTCCGGTCATATTCATGTGCCTGTAGCTTGTTTAGCTGCTCCCTGGGGCATCTCCTTTCCCCTACAAAAACTACTGCTCTGAATGGTTCTGTTATATGTGGGACCTTTCTTTCTTTACCCTCCTTTGGATATATAACTAGCAAGGGTATTTTAGGTCAAAGGGTATGGATGTTTTTTCACCACCTCCTTAGTCCGATGGCAAATCACTTTTTATTGTGGTTGGACAAATTCACATCTTCAACAGTGAAGCCATGTGTCTTTCTTTCCATCATCATTGGAGTGTTTTAGGTTGAAAATTCATGAATTCCTTGAGCCATTTGAGCTCAGAGGCCTCGTTTGGTTGGTTGATTATTGTTCTTCATTCTCAAAAAAGACCAAAATAGCATCACTGTTAGAGTCCAATTGTGGCTGATCAGACCATTACAAGCTCGGGATGCTCTGCCACAGGTTGGGCACAGAATCCATGTGAACATTTGGGGTGGATTCTCTATCTTTGTGCATCTCGGGTTTCTTCTGCGCTACTCCAGTACTGCTTTGTTCCTAGAGCACAGCCCCTTCTCTGGTGAGGGCACACCATGCTGGGTGGTCCCGTGCCAGCCTCTCCCATATCATACACTCGATTCTAAAGTTCTTAAGAGAGTCCTTATATTGCTTTTTCTGACCATCTTGTGAGCAGTTGCTCTGCCTGAGTTCTCCATAAAATAAATTTTTTTTGCAAGTGTATGTTTGGCATATGAACAGCATGGCCAGCCCAACAGAATAGTGCTCTCTCTAGCAGAGTTGCAATGTTGGGCAGTTTAATTTGAGAAAGGACCTCAGTGTCTGGAATCTTACCCTGCCTGGTGATCTTCAGAGTCTACAGACTTAGAAATGCAAGGGCCATCTTGTCCAGTCCTTCCCCTTTAAAGATGGAGAAAGCTGAGCTTAGACAAGTTTCCTTTGGACTATTGAGATGGCCTCCTGATTGAACTCTACAGGCTCTCCCCTCTCCTATCCGTTCTCCCAACACCATCCTTTGCTTCAAACCTGACTGTGTTACTGGTTTGCTCAAAAGTCTTGAGCGGCTCCCTATTTCATCTAGAATAAAATATGTTCCCTTTAGCCCGATATTTAAAGCCTTCCATAGTCTAGTTCCTGCCTATCTACTTAAGCTTCTCATCAATACAAATGTGCTGTTTTCCCCATTATAGCATTATAAAACTTCTTGGGAACCAGAATGGTCTTTATTTATTTGTGTCTCAGTGTTTGGCACATAGTACTTAGATATTTTTTCATTCATTCATTCATTCATTCATTCATGCTTTCCTTTATCCCAAACTAAACTTTATTCTCTATTCTCCAAACTCTTCCTTCCCATCTCCTCCCCTTTGCCCAGGTATGCCCCTGAGCATGAGATTATCATTTCTAATTCTAAATCCTTGGCTTCTTGGAGGGTTTAGCCTCAGTGCCAACTTCTAAGCTGAGTTTCCTTTGATTCCCCTCGCTATTTGTGCTCTCATCCTTTTCTACTTTCCTTATCTCTTAATTTATCTCAAAGGCAGCTAGGGATTGCAATGAATATAAAGCCCTGGATTTGGAAGATTGAGTTCAATCGTATTTCAGATACTTGCTTGCTCCATTATCTTAAGACACTTAAACCAAAAAAAATCCGTTACCTGACTCAGTTTCCTTATCGATAAAATTAGGTTAATCATGTCGCCTGATGTTATTTTCATCCTTTAGTTTTCACTCCCTGCTGGCTTTGTACATAGTAGGTAGTTAACCAAGATTTGGCTCATTGTAGGTATTAAGTTTGAAAGTTCAGTTCAAAAGTATAGCTTGAAAATATGATAAGAAGAGAGCCTTTAAATAAGGAAGGCACCATTCTTCCCTCTAACATTCTGGGAAATCACCTGACTCCTGGTACTCAGAATTCCACCTTCTCCTCTGGCAGATCGAATTTCAGGGATTCCTAAGAACTTAACTTCCCTCTCAGGGTGATCTGAAGCAGGAGGCTGCTGTGTTAGTCCTCCTTGTATTTTAGCATGTTCCTCGCTTTTACTGCCTCTCTGAATTTCCTTAGTTTATCCTAAATGGGAGTAAGAGAACAGCCTTTTAATTAATGGCAAGTTATTGATGGCAAAGCAAGGGATTCCTTTTATCAGACTGCAACATAGCTCCAGCGTGATGTGAATGTCTTTAGAAAGATATGTAAACTAGGTGAGCTGATTATGTAACGAGGAGGAAACGCCCGGCCATCTTAATTAGTATCCGGGAAATAGCAACCCCACATATTGGTTTGACCTTAAATGGAGAATTTAAAGAACGGTATGGAGCAGAGGGATTCCATGGATGGATTATGATCTACACACTAGAGAGATTACTCTGAATTGATATTGAATATCATTTTTCCTCTTCGTAATCATCTGTACCGATAACAAACGATTTGCCTGCCTCCGTCATTGTGTCTGGCACTACCCTTAGGAGGTAACCAGAAGTGCGACTGAACCTCAAGAGTTTTACATCTAAATCAAAATTATGGGGCGCTGAGTGCCTCTAAAACGAGCTTTGAGATGCCTTCTTCCTCACTTAGGTCCCCTGTTTAAATTCTCCATATATTCTCACATCCTTCCCCTTTCCCCTTCATCAGGGATCTCTCTTCCTCTTGAAATGATATTATGTGGCTTCGCAAATGCTTCGTTCCTACTTCCAGCGCATTTATGGTGTCCCCACGAGAGAACGTCGGCGCTTTCCGAAGAGCCGTTCTCGTTTGGTTCTGGTCCCCGGGGCCCACCTTGACGATGCCCGGGAGACAGACGAGACTTGGTAAATATTTATTGAGTCGAATGGAATGGAATTTGGTTCTTAAAATTTGCAAGCCCGTAATCGTGCATCTTTGAAATAGATGTGCGGTAGACCCATAAAACACTCCGGTAGCCTGGAAGCTTTATACATCCCTCGGCAGTGGTAAACACCAGTCATCGCAAGTAAGACGGCGGAGCTGAGGGCGCCGCGTTTTCCTTGCGATCCCGTCTCAGCCGAACATCCTGCTTTTCCCAGTGCCTAGTACAGGGCTGTGCATGTGTGCAGCTGTGACCCGGCACTCCGTGAAAGGGAACTCTGCACAAGGGAATTCCTTCCAACTCTTGAGAATAAGTCCCAGGCGGCTGCGTGAAGTCCGGAGGAGATTTGGACCCCGGGCTCCCTTTCTCACTCTGACTCGAGCTCTGAACGCACGAGGGACTAAATAAAACGTTAGTTTTATTAATAACTGTTTTATTAAACACTCAAGTTTATCGAGTTATTGTCAAACACTTTGCCCACAGCATCGTTCTATTGCATTTGGGGGCCACAACCAGGATTTACAAGAAGGCGGAGTGGAGGAGGAGGAAAAAGAAAGATCGGGCCTGAGGACGCCAAGGAGTGCCTGCTGTGCCTTAGTGGAAGGCACGTCCTCAGTGGGTAGTGCCAAGTCCTGCCCTGCCCTTGTCCTCAATGCCAAGCCTAGTGCCGGGCACACAGACGGATGGACAGACGGACAGACGGATGGAAGAGCCTTTCTGTGGCCCTTGTCATGATTTTGTCTGTAGGACTCCCATGGGTTTTCTGAAGACAGCGCCTGGGGAGGGGAGGTGGTCTTTTCCTTTTGCTGCCAACCTGGGAAGCCTCCCCCCACCCTCAGCATTGGTGGATGGCGCAGCCCTCGCGGGCAGATTGGGACCTCAGACCACAAACCTCACCCATCTTCTGGGGGCATTCAGGGACCCGGAAGCGGGCTGCCTGGAGTGAGGCGCTGAGACCTGGGCACAAGCCATGAATGGGAGGATTCTGGGACAGGGGCACAAGCGATGGATGGGAAGATCCAATTTAATTCATAGAATCCTAGGAAGTCATGGCGCTGACCACCCATGCTCTCCCCCCCCCCCATTCTACAGATGAGTAAACTGAGGTCCGGGACTTGGGACAGAAGATAACAAATGGTTATCCTGCCAGTTAGAAACTGGTGCTACAAGTCCCCAAAGCCCTCTGTCCTGTCCAAGTGACAGACAGTATTGATTAGCCCGACTAAATGTCACCGCCATTCTGGGCTCCTCACTGGAGGCGTTCCAAGAGCATCCGAGACGAGATGTCGGCATTTTCCTGCTCTTTGCCCGCCATGCTCTCTCCCCTCCCAAGAACGGTAACTCCGCTGTCAGATCCTGAGTGTTGCCCCTTTTCGACCTGGGAATAAATCTTTGCCCGGCAGAAATTTTTAAAGTGCTCCTGTGTCTGTGGGCCGTCCTGCCGGCCGAGTGCACGGTGGGGGAGAGGAGAGGGCCGTGGAGGTGGTGAAATCCTGGAGGTATCAGCCCGGGGCTTTGTACAGAAGTTGATAGCACACGGCTTAGCGACCACAATTCAATTAGGAACACTGTGCAGCTGCCCTCAGGAACCTTGCCAAAAAAAAAAAAATTAGGAAAGAAAGAAAAAATGCTTTGTAAAGGAGATTGTTTTTCCTCCCCTCGCCTGATGCCTTTCTAAGTCTATTAACTCCACGGACTCCTGAAGCTCGAGGAGAAAATTTATTGCCTCCACAGAGGGACCCAAATCCCCCGGGCTGGCTAAACTCAATGAAAACACCAGAATTGCATTTATGGGCCTCCCGAAGATAAGAATTCAACCTCTAAAAAGGTTCCTTCAGATGAAAAATGGGAACTGAGCCGCTAATGGCCCGCTGGCCCAGGAATGTGTGCTCGGCCCCTCCGGGAGAGCATCTCCAATAAATTTCCAGCCGGCCGGATAGCGGGCGGCCTTCACCGCGGGCGCTGCTCGGCCTCCAAGGCCCCCAGATGGGGGCTCGGAATTCTGCAAACAACCGAGTAGCTCGGAATGGGAGGGGACCGGGGATGGGGAGGGGTTCCTTCTGTACCCCCTTCTCTGGGAATGGGTGAAATCCCAGGTTTTCTGGTGGTGATTCAGCCATGCGGTGTTGTATCTGCAGAAGGAAAATAAGGATGATACCTTAAGAGGGGAATCCTCGATCCAAGAAGCCGGGATCCCTCTCACCTCTCCCGGTCATGAGGTGATATCCCTGAGCTGGGGAGAAAGTTCGTCCCTCAAGGTCACTGAAATCTTTAACCAAAACAAGTTGTTCCGAACAAACTGGATTCCCCAATCGAGCAAACCTGAACCCGAACCAAAGAAGCTCTGCTTTCAAAAGTTCACCTTCTAATACATCATCACCATCACCATCACCATCACCATCACCATCACCATCACCATCATCATCATCATCATCATCATCATCATCATCACCATCACCATCACCATCACCATCACCATCACCATCACCATCATCATCATCATCATCGTCATCATCATCGCTTGGATTTTATGTAACACCAATTATGTGTCAGTCACTGTGTTAAGCACTTTATAAAAATGTTCTTTGCAACAGCCCTGGGGGGAGGTGGATGCTGTTATTATCCCTATTTTTCAGGTGAGGAAACCGAGGCAGATAGAAGTTAAGTGATCTGTCCAATTTCAAATACATAATAAGTGTCTAAGGTTGGATTCGAAATCAGGACTTCTGATTTGAAGCGCCGTGCTCTCTGGCTGCCTTTATATGGTGTGGAGGCAGCTTGTGTACAAATGAGCTAAAAACAAATGAGTGGAATATGGAGAATATGGGCTGAGCAGGCATGAAAGGGCAGAGCAGGGAGGGCTTGGAATGCCATACAGGGGGAGCTTATGTTTGACTCTGAAGGCAATAGGGAGCCACTGAAGTTTAATGAGTAAGATAGTGACATGGTCCGATCCCCATTTCAGAAAGATCAGTTTGATGGCTGAGGGGAGGATAGAACGGCATGGGGAAAGATGAGAGGAGGCAGGCAGACCCACCAGCAGTTATTATTCTCTCCCCTGGATGAGAGAGGGGAACAATAAGGTCCAGCTGGGGAAAGGATTTATCCAAGCTCACACAGGGACTGTCAGGAAGAGTCTGTTGTGGGGGACAGTGTGAGCAAGAATATGGAAATGGGTTGTGTGTTGGCCAATATTTAACAATCAGCTCTGTGGGGAAAAATAAGCTGAACAAGCTTTGAAGTTTAATCTGCGTTAATCTCTCTCACTTTATTAAATTCAGATAATCATCAAAATGAGAGAGGAAGCCCAGGCGTGTAGCATTTGCCGATTTCTGAGGCAAAAATGTTCACTTTAAAAATTAAACACTTGACTCCCTGGTTAGCCAAGACCAAGGGATACTAAGAGATCCAGTGAGGCTGGCATGTAGAGCTCTTGAAGGGGAAGCAGGAGATAAGACCTAAATGTAGGTAAAATTCATGATTGTTGCGGGCCTGGAAGTCCGGGCTAAGAGACTCATAATCCAGTTGGCCAGCAGTAGGGAGCCATGGGAGGCTTTTGAGCTAGAGAGTGGCTGGCTCAAAGTGGGATGCTCAGGATATTGGAAGGCTGAGATGTGAGGCAAGATCATTTAGGAGACGGAAGTAAAAAAGCCATGATTTGGCACCATAGTAGTGAGGGAAACGTTAGCACTGATTTCAGAGAGGTTAAGGACAGGATTTGGCAATGATGGGCGGTGGGATGGGAAAGCCAAATATAAGACATTTTCAGCCCAGAGATACCCCTTTCCCCCGTCTCTGTTCCCCTCCCCTCCAGACTAAGCCAGGTCCTTTACCCAATCCCATATGGCCCTGTGGCCGGACTCTTCTCTATCCAGATCAAATACAAAATCTGCTCTTTGGCTTTTTGAGGCCGTTCATAGTCTGGCCCCTTCCTCCCTTCCCCTCCTTCCCTCCTCATACTCTAGGATCCAGTAACCCTGGTCTTCTCCAGACACCATGCCTCTACACTAGCAGTATCCCATCCCTGAGATTCAGGGGGCCCTGAGATCCTTCCTCTTGGCTCCCCCAGCCTCCTTCATGACTCATCCCAAATTCCCAGCAGCCCTCAGCTCCTAGTGCCTTCCCTCTGAGACTGCTTTTCATTACTCAGTCTATTGCCATAGCTACTTGGTGCTTTGCGTGTTGTTTCCTGAAAGGAGTGACTGTGTTTTTGTCTTTCCCTGTACACAGAAGGGGGCACAGTAGGTGTCTGACCAGTCAACAAGTATGTGTTAACTCGGACAGTCCTGTTCTTAGGGAACGCACAGAGGTGCCCCCACCAAGCAGATGCTTCTCAATGTCGTTTCCAAGACAAAACCTCTGCTCCCAAGGAGTTTATATTCTGCTGTGTACGTGCATACACACATTTATATAGAAGAAATCCAGATTAAATTGGGGTCCTTCAGGGAGAGGGCCTTCTAGCACTGAGGAAGTGGGGAGGCTGTGGACAGAAGGGTGAGCCTGGAAGGAAGGAAGGAAGCCATCCTCAGAGTTAGCTGAGTTAGCCAGAGACACATGCTTGGTGAGCTCATTTGGGGCTTGTGACTTCAGGGTGAAAAGTGTCCGGAGCCTGGAGCCCTGGCGAGTGACAAGCTGGAGGCCGCCCGGGCGACTGTCTGGGGACCCCGGGAGCCGTGGGGTGGACGAGATCCCTGAGGTCCAGAGCGGGGGGGGGGGGTGAGGATCCGAGCTTGAAACCCGAGCGATGCGGCCCGTGGTGGGCAAGGGGGAGGAGCCCAGAGGCTGCCGCCCACGGTGCGCTGGGTTTCTTTTTCGGGAGGATGACTCAACTCCTCAGGTGCTGTTCTCCTTTTTTGGTTAGCGCAGGTAGGGAATCACTTGGCTGACTGGCACCGTGGCCCGTTGGCTGACTCAACAGAACAGGAGAACGTTTCTGTGAATGAGTCACTGGCACAGATGGGCCCGATTCACCAGCTCCCCGACAGTGGAGGATCTGCAGCCGCAGACCCCTCTATCGGGAGCACGGTCTGCCGGCTCTCCGCTAATGGCCCTCCCTCTCAGGCTCCCCTTACAGCATTAAACATGGCGGCAAACAAAAGGATTTCAGGCTCCCCTTACAGCATTAAACATGGCGGCAAACAAAAGGATTTTTTTTCCCATCAATGGTTTCCTGGAATGATGATGTTCAATTCATTCCTTCTGGTTCACTTGATCAAATTACAGCTCAGCTATGAGATGCATTTATTTAGATTCCCGCTGGCGATACGGCAACAAGGGAATCCGGTAATCCTAAGTCCGAGGGGCAGACGTGAGAGGTGGATGCTGGATGGTGTGTGTGCCGGGGCAGAGGGATGTGGGGGGAAGAAAAACAGATTTGGGCAAAGGAAAATACCGCAGAAAGCCTGACTTTTCCAAGGAAAACACAGGGAAACCTGGTATGAGAACTTAATGTATGCTGCAGTTTTTAAAAGGAAACATTAATAGGGAAACACGCCCTTCTAGGGCAAGCCAGTAATCAATTTCAATTTCCCATCAGAACCTACCTGTCAGTGGGATTGTATTAACGGAGGTGATTTGGTGCTAGCTTCGGAGCAAGGAAGGGCAGGGGCGCCCAGAAAAACTTGACAACATTTCCAAAACCATTCAGGGATCGTCATGTTTCATGGAAAACCTTTTATTATTAACGATATTTTTGTTTGGTTTTGTGTGGGGTTTTTGGATTTACTATTCCACCCCCTCCAAACTGAAAAATCAGAGGATTTTTTTTGGGGGGGGGGAGTAAGGGAGGTTATTGTGTCCTTAAAAGCAGAGGAAGCCCAGGCTATTTCGTCTCGGGAATCCTGGGGCAAGCAGGGAAAAGCCCGCTCCTTTTGCAGTCCCATTCCAATTTGGAAGCTCTGGATTCGGAATCCGAACTCCTAGGCTTTAATTCCAGCTATGGTCCTTGCTGCTGGGTAACTTCAAGCACCTTCTGTTACTTTTCTCGGCCTTACTTTCCTCATCTATATTTTGAAGAGTAGGATTATAATTTTCTAAGTCTCACGTGATCTTAAAAAGAAAAACTAAAAACACCTATATTACCCTTCCCCGCTTTTCAGGGCCCTCCTCTCCCCTTCCCATTTATTTTATTTACTTAACTCTTCCCATGGACTATTAGCTCACTGAGGGCAGAAACTATTTTCTCGAAACCCCAATGCCTGACAAATAATAGGTATAAAAATGGGAACAGTCCCTGTTATTTCATATGTATATGGAACTCCTATAAAAGCATGTTGTCACCTTCATTGCAACTTGTCATCTCAGAGAGACGCTGGGAGTAGATTAATTGGCCAGGGTCACACAGTTAGAACGTGTCGGAAGCAGGATTTGAATCCAGGTCTCTGCCATCACGCTCCCTCTTTTGGCACATGGTCAGTTGAATTAATGAGCCTCCTTGGAGCCAAAAGGGATAAAAAATTGTACGAGCATAGCAGAGCGAAGTGTTTTGGTTTAGCCCGAGCTGGAGGGGAGAGAACGCGTCTGGCCGCCGAGGTACGGGGAATTGGCCCAGCGGTTGGGCATTGTGTTCCTTAGGTCAAACAAATCAAGACGTTAAACAAATAATTGTTGGGAACGGGGGACTGTGTGGGGGATCGGAGGAATGTGTTGGCACCTGAGCAGAAACCGCTTGGTAAATCAGCACCAAGTGCACTGAAGAGGGATGGAAGAAAAGAACCGGAGGAAAAAAACACACAATTAAGGCTTAAATATGACCTAATGCATTGGCGTAGTGTTTGATCTTATCCTGTTTAGGGAGGAAAACTTATGACTCATGTGTGTCAAATTATCAAGTCATTACTCACTCATAGAATGTAAATTGTGGCTACCTTTTATGTACTTTTCATAAAGAATGCTCGCTTCAGAGCGGAGGGATTCTGGGAAGGGGAGGTCAGCGGGGGTGGGCAGAGGGGGCCGGGGCGAGTCTGGACATTAGCAGATCCGGCTGCCATTCACATGCTTGAACATACCCTCATTTGCATGTTGTCTCCTTTAGAGCGGGAACTCCTCGAGGACAGGGGCTGCTCTCGCCTCTTCTAGTATCCCCAGCACTCAGCATCGTGCCCGGCAACAAAGTCAAAGCCTGAGAGATATTTGGGGCTAATCGCCTGCCCCTGGTCTTGGGGGAAATAGATGGAGAGGGGGATGAGACCTCAAAAGTCACGGCATCCTACCTACTCCTTTTGGAGATGAGGACCCGAGGCTCTTGGAGATAGACTCACCCAGAGGAACACAAGGGACAGCAAATGGAAATGGGGCCAAAACCCTCATGATTTTAATCTGGACTTTGGGCCTTTAAAATATGACACCTATATCCATCTTCTCCGCTACCCACCTTCTCGTTTATCATCTAACTTTCTGTCTCCCTACTCAGCTATCATCTATCTAACCATCTGTCTAACCTCTCTGTCTACCCACCTATCTATCCACTCATCTGTCCGTCTAGCTAGCTATCCATCTACTTCTCTACCCACCCATTTATCCATCCATTCATCTGTCTTTCTATTTATCTGTGTCTGTCTATCTCTATCTGTCATCTAGCTACTTATCCATCTGTCCATTCATTTGTCTGTCCATCTTTCTTTCTATCTATTACTCATCTATCTTATAATAAGTTACTGTCTTAGTAACTTTAGATACAAAAAAGATTAATTTCCATATATTTAGCCATTTAGTCTAGTTTTTAATAAGTTACCATTTATAGGTCTATCATCCAACCTTGCCTAAGACAGATGAGTGAGAACTCCAGGCGATGGTATCAATACTGAATCTTCCTCTCTGTACTTTACCTCTCATTGTTTCCGATTCTTCTTCAAGCATGTATTGAACACCTACTGTGTGCTAAGCCGTGGCCTAAGTGCTGCTCACAAGGAACTCACATTCCCCCATGAGAAATATAATACGAACACACACGATTTCCACAGTCCAGCCCTTCAGGTACATGAAGACAGCCACCATGGCCTCATCCTGAGCCATCTCATCCACACCCTCCTAAGAGTTTCACCTCGTGGGCCACAGCTCTTCCTCTATTTCTCCCAACGTCCTGAGTATGCCAGTAGAACCCTGGGGCTGTCCTCCTGTCACCTTTCACCCCCCAGGGGGGCCAGCCCATCTTTTCCTCATATTTATAGTAATTTTATTCCTTTTCCCCCCTCCTTTTCTCCTTCTGATCTCCTCATTGGATATATTTTGTAGATGGATGGCTGATTTGCGGGAGAAATAAAGGATATGGGGTGCTTTTGAGAGCTTAAGCCATCCAGACCTAGTCCAGAATATTATCCGTGGGGCCTGTTACATTTGCCCAAGGAAGCACTGGAAGAGCTGGAATGTTTCTCAAGTGCTGTACTTTTGAACGTCTCACGCAGACGGTACCTTTCCTCCCACCTCATTGGGGTTTGAGCTTGTGGTTATGAAATGGCATTTTAATTACACCTTAAAATGTAGGGTTTCCACATCCTTGGTGAGTATTAATTAGTTAACTTCTGCCTAGGATGGGGAGGGATCGATGTCGTTATCATCCTCGTCATCATGGCCACGGTCAATCTCACAGTGGGAAGAGGTAGGACCTGGGGGCTGGATGTCCTCTATGGTCCCTTGCACCTTGGAGACGATGGTTTCCAGTACTCCACCTAGGACTTTTTTCTCTAGGATTAGATCTTCTTTCCTGACAAACAGGCTTTTCTATTTGGCCTCGGGATAGACTTCACTTGTCAGGTATGGTGTAGAAGAATTTCTCTGGGTATGGATTGTTCTGGATGACTGCTGACAGTCTTTCCAGCTCTAAGATCCTGTGTCTCTGGGGCCGTTGTCCAGAAAACCAAAGCAGAATGAAAGAATTCTTAGAATCCTTCCTTGGGCTCATTCATAAGATTTGTTCCGTGCCTTGGAGACGGCTAAATTTGGAATTTTATCCATGGAAAAAATCCTATGCCACGTCACGTCAAGAAAGGGGGAGTTTAGTAGTATCCCTGGGAGGAAAAAAGAATTTAGGGAAAATAATTCTGCTGAGCTGTGTATGCTTGGGACCCATAGTCAGTGCTACTGATGGTTATAGACCAAAAAGGAAGAAAATGGTCAATGGCTGCTGAGTCTGGCTGCCTTTCCTGGCCACTTCCCATGTCCCCTCACATTCCACCCTCCGCTTTACCCCCAGCCTCTCACTGATGACTGAGAATGGTATCAGAAACACTTGGTTTATTTTTAGGATTGCCTTTCCTGGACATCAACAAGTTTTCGCCGACTCGGTGTTTCTGTGAGCAAAAGGAATAACTCCAAAGGATCATGGATCTGGGGTTGGAAGGGACCTTACAGGTCACCTAATCTAGTGTCCCCCAATCCTAGGATGAGGAAAGAGAGGTCCCCAAATAGAAAGTGAATTGCATAGCCCAGATTCAAGCTTAACATCCCGTGACTTCCAATGTAGCCCTTTCCAACAAACATTTAAGTCGATCCAAGATTTAGAAGTGGAAGAGGCCATCCACACGGAGCCCCACAGTTCATAGAGAATTAGAGAAATTAAATGACTCCCACAGCCAGTGACTATCTGAGTTAGAATTAAAACACACGTCGTCCTGAGCTCCAAGATTAGCCCTCTAACCGTTATGGACCTGAGCTGTGTATCAAGTGCTAGGCACAGAGGCAAGAAAGGAGACATCTTTGTCTTCAAGAAGGATTGAAGATGGACATAAAAAGTGAGAAGCTCATGAAGGGACTCACTGAGAGTCATATGGGCAGTCAGTGTGAGAGGCAGGGTATGGAGTAGGGACCAGGGAGGTCCGCAGTACTCAAAGCAATAGACTTTTGTTATTTTGTTTTAAATCGTCTTCTACTCTGTGTGACCCCATTTGGGGTTTTCTTGGCAAAGATTGACATTCCCTTCTCCAGCTCGTTTTACAAATGGGGAAACTGAGGCAAACTGGGCTAAGTGACTTGCTGGTCACCCTGCTGTGCTGGCGAGATGAATCTTCCTTGCTCCAACACTGGGGCTCTAGCCACTCTGCTGCCCCTTGGACTGTTTTAACTCTCACAGAGAACAGCTTTGCAAACCTGAGGTGCCATTAGTTGTTTGTGGGTGTCAAGGTGGCTGTTGTTATTTTAAGTGAGATCGGGATAAGTGTGCGGGGGATACTTGAAGACCTCAGCGGTGGTGGAGAAGAAGAGGCCCCGTTGTTTCTTGCTGGGACCAGCCTCATATAAGTGGTGATTTGGAAGTAATTCATCTTGTTCCCTTTGTTTCCCGATGTGCCCATTGCCCAGACACTGCCAATCCACGATCCGCTTTAGCGTTAGGACTGCTCAAGGCTCGAGGGAATGCTTCCTCTGCTTTTGCGTAGGGAGGAAACCTTTATTGGGCATTTCTCAGCTCTCTGGGTGCCTTTGCTTCTGGGAGCCTGCACGGCCCATGGAAGTCTCCCAGACAGATCCGGATAGAGATGTGTGTGCGGACCGAGGCAATGTGCCCTGAATGTGGGTCTTCAAGGCTCGAGCTAAAGGCCAGGCTCCAGCCCTCGATAACTGCCTCCTGTGATGAGTTAGAGGCAAACACATGAGTTGGTATTTCCTCCTTCCCTCAAGCCTTCCCCCCTGAAATTATTTCAGTTATAAAAAGAGGCAAATCTTCCCTAACAAATGGATTGAGATGGAAATCTGAATGGTTGACCCTTATTGGCTGTTTATCCTCCAATGTGAGTGGTGATGTCTTGGGATTTTGCCTTCAGGAGAATGAGAAGGTGGAGGGTTTGGGCCCACCTCTTACTTTGCAAGGCACCTGGAGGAGGGTCCCCAAATTTTAGGGAGACACAATAGATCAATGACTTTCTATCCCAGTGGCCAAGTTGAGCTCTGGATGCTTTATGGGTTGTTTCTTTAGAGAAGCGAGTAGTGGTTGTTGTCATAATTATATGTTCTTTACAGTCAAGTCTCCTCATATATGTATTGAATGATGTGCCTGGTACTCAAGGATGGCATCTCTACCGAAAGCTGGGGGTCCTGAGAGGCCCTGAATGCTTGTCAAACTACGAAATGATAAAGCAAAGAGCTGGGCTTCAGAAAAGCTTCTCCATTACGGGCTGCTGGTCTCCACAGTCAGCCACCTTCTCCCCCATCCCATAGCCACCTTTTAATCCGAGTCCCACCTGCCTTCCGGTTTGGCTTTCGTTTCCTTGGCCTATTGATCAGTTTAACTTCTCCCCTTCATACCACAAGGGGGCTTTGTAAGTGACAAGGAGAAGAAATGGCAGGAAGATGGAGGGCCAGGACTTGAGTTCAAATTCAGGGTCTGACCCTTAAAATTGGCTGCCATTTCGGGGCTTGGCCAACATGGGAACTTGTTTCCTTTGACTATGAGTTTTTGCTATAAGTGTATTGTTGGCTAGTATTTAGACTCAATGACCTCCCAGGTCTGTTCCACCTCAACATCTCTTGACCCTTGGACACTCCTGGAATTGAAGTTTCCATCAGCTTTTGCATAGTCCATAAATCCTATTGGAAGTTCAAATTTAATTTCAGCCAAATTCAAGACTTGGGACAAGTTGACTCATCTTAACAGATGCTCTAGAAAACAAACTCCAGTTTTAACAAGCACTTCAAAGAATATCTTCTTGTTGAGTCTAAATACTCATGTAACAAATAAAGACTGAGCAAGATGAAGTGATTTATCCCGAATCATGTTTTATTAATTTTTTTTTCAGTTGACAAGTATTTATTTTCTCTCCAGGTGAAAAAATAAAAACAATAACAATATATTTTGAGCAAAAACTCGTAGTCAAAGGAAACAAGTTCCCATATTGGCCAGGCCCCAAAATGTCAGACTTTTTTAAGGGTCAGTCCTTGAATTTGAACCCAAGTCCTCTTAATATGAAGCCAGAGCTTTTTAGACCTGGACTTCCAGGTCTAGAAGCAAAGTCCATTCCTCAATATGTGTGGCAAAGATGTGCCGTACCCCCCACCTTGAAGCTTGCTGGATTTGGAGTCAGTTCTAGAGCTGCCTTCGGGGCCTCTAGTGGTAGCCGGACTCAGGGAGGTCCCAGAAGGCCGGTCGAGGTCCGAACTGACTTTGTGAGACAGCTGCTCATCTGGAGTGCAGACCCCGCACCAGAATAGAGTTTGTTGGGTCCCGGTTTCACTCGTTGTAAAATCCAGGAATGTCAGCTTTCCAGTCTGGTAGCGAAGAAGCCGCCGAGCCGGCCGCAGTCGGGAAGCCACGGCTGTTAGTGAGTTACGAACAGGGGAAAGAATTTACAGCGTCTATTCGGAGGGAGCTCTGGCACCCCAGACCGCCATGTGGGAATGTACCTTTCCCTCTGAAGGGAGAGCGAACCCCGCCTCTGGGATGCGATCTCCGCGGCCACTGCTCTAGGCCACACCCTTTGAACAATCCTCATCAATAACTGGTCATTGGGATGCTCTTGGATGATCTCGGGACTAAGCAGAGACTCCCAGGCAGAGCTCTAGAGTGCGAAGCCATTTGCATGATTGGCGGCCCAACCCTTCATGTTACCGAACTGAGACGCCCTTTGAACAAAATGACCAAGCTTCTTGGGGTGCGCGCGCACCCTTGGCTTTTTAGCACCTGATGATGCTTTCAAGGTTATCTAGTGCAGCCCTTCATTTTACAGAGAGGGAAACTGAGGCACAGAAAAGTGACTCCTGGGTTAGGCCCAGCCATTTTTGAGTGCCTGGAGGTGAGGAGGGTCAGGATAAGGTTTCTGCTTGGCCCTTGAGGGTAGAATCAGTCAGTCAGTCCGGCAAGGAGCATCTTTAAGTATCCACCATGTGCTAAGCTCTTTGCCAGTATTCTCTCATTTGAGTGAATGGGCTTCCCCTCCCTCCAGATCCTCACGCTGGCTGCCCCTGGTCGGAGGGCGTCGGGAGCGGTGGCTGCCCCTGGTCGGAGGGCGTCGGGAGGGGTGGCTGCCCCTGGTCGGAGGGCGTCGGGAGGGGTGGCTGCCCCTGGTCGGAGGGCGTCGGGAGGGGTGGCTGCCCCTGGTCGGAGGGCGTCGGGAGCGGTGGCTGCCCCTGGTCGGAGGGCGTCGGGAGCGGTGGCTGCCCTTGCACCAGTGGGATTGCGAGGCCCCCTCCCCGCTCCGAGATGCTGGGACGCCAGGATCCCTCATCCGGGCTCCGAGAAGAATTCCTTCAGCGCGCTCGCTGCCAATTTGTCATTCGGTCGTGGCCCAGAGAGTTTCAGGCTGATTACGATTGTCTGGCTGCCAGAGTCTATCTCATTCCGAGGGGCGAGGTCAGTGATTAACACTGGGCTATGATGTCATACCTCCAGCAATGTGGGTCTCGCCCTCCTGCCAAGGTGGCGATCCTTGTTCGGGCAAACTGACCGGCGGAGGGCCCACACGGTGGGGGGAGGGGCGGTGCTGGCAGCCCTGGAGTCAAATCCCCTCAGTGCCCTTTGCTAGCCGGCCAGCCCTGGATGAGCCCCTTCCACCAGTTCCTCAGTTTCCTCACCTGTAAAATGTAGATAACCAAAGGCTGGTGTTTTGGTGCTGGATTTGGATCCAGAGCCTCCAGCTCCAAACCTAGTCCCCCTGTTACCTGTGGGACCGTCTGGGTCAATGTCTTCCCTTGTCCCTTTATCTCCGCAGCTCCTAGTTGTGACCTTCACAAGGTGTTCCACAAACTTTAAATTCTCCATCCAAGATATTAGTCATTATCGGTAGCGCAGTGGCTGGAGTGCTGGGCCTGGAGGCCGAACCCGAACTCAGATCTAGCCTCAGATTTACTAGCTGTGAGTTCTAGGGAAATCACATAATCTCTCTGTGCCTCAGTTTCCTCTTCTGTAAAATGGGGATAATGATGGCGCTTACCTCCCAGAGTTATTGTGGGAATGAAATGATATGATAGTTGTAAAGACCCCGCCCAGTGCCTGGCACACATAGTAAGTGCCACATAAATGCTAGCTATGATGATATTTCCTTTTATAGATTTCCCCAGACTTGACCATAGCCCCTTCTCACCCATAGTGCTTGCTTAAAAAATATTGACTAAATTCAAGATTAAAAATGCTGCTTGAAAAGTAGACCCTTCCCTCAAAATCCAAATTACCCCCATGTTCTTTTGGCTTTAAATACACACACGAGGCCTGGGAACTTTTTGTCATAACTGCACCTCGGTATGACCGGCTTCCTTTGTGATCTTCTCTTTTATTTTGTGTGTTTAAAACTGTGATTCTGACGAGGAGCCCGTGACCGAGCTGCCCCCGGGGCCATGGCCCCAGAAAGGCCGGACCGGGGCCTGCTCTGTCAGCCATGAAGATGGCAGCTGAGGCCTCCCCTCCTTGTTTCAGCCAAGTTTACCCGCCTGGGGAGAGAGAGCCAGGAGGGAGCCCCATGAGATGCGTGTTGGGGAATAGACCATCCCCAAGGCAAAAAGCGGGCCTGGACTTGGGGAAACGCAAGGAAACATTGCTTTACTTCCAGTCTGAACTTTAGCCTGTCCACTGAGGGGGGGAATTCTGGGTGTGGAACCTCCTGCACTTGTGCACATTTGCTCAGGGTCCCAAGCTCCGAGATCAGCCTCTCTGTCCCCAGGCAGGCGGCCTCCCATTAGCCCCAGGGCCATTTTTACCACGGGTGCGACCCAGGCCCGGCATTAGGTACCGTTTAATGTCTGAAGCTGAAGCCGGAGACTCCGTACATGTATGTGAGTGCGTGTGCACGCATGTGGCCAGTCTGCCAGGGAGGAGTGTGTCCTCCCCCCCCCCACCATCACTCCCTGGTTGCATTCTCATATTTTTAGGCCAGAGTCATAATAAAAGAATCTTTATATTCCAAAATAACTCCGCAGATAAAACCGCATGCTATCGGCGAACCAGCTCCTCTTTTCCGCGAGGGGAAAGCAGTTGGTTCGGGGTAAAGCTGAGTTCACAGTCTATAAATGGCGCGAACCCCCTCAATCTGACTCACTGTATTGCAGCGAAGTCACTCACAGAGCCACTTATTTTTAGCATCTTAAAGAAACACCATCAACAGAGAGCGTTTCCTTCTGAGACAAGGGCAGGCCCGAGCCACTGTGGCCATCCGCAGCGGTGGGGAGGGCATGGAGGAGATTCCAGATTCGGCAGCTGGGTGATCTCCCACAAGCCGTTTGAGCATGCCGAGCCTCGGTTTCCGTATCTGTAAAATGAGGCGATGGACTTGATGTGGAGCTCTTCACTTTTTGTGGCTCCTGGATGCCTTTGGCCCAGTCTGGTGAAATCCAAGGACCAATGAAATGCACAAGATTTCAAAGGAACCCAATCACACTGAAACATCATGACCAATGGGAAGCTAGATGGTGCAGTGGATAGAGTGCCCGCATTGAAGTCAGAAGAACCCGAGTTCAATCCGGCCTCAGACACTTAACACTTCCTGGCTGTGTGACTCTGGGCAAGTCACTTAACCCCGCTTGCCTCAGCAAAAAAAAAAAAAAAAAGAAAGAAATATAATGACCAAAATATCAAAGATAAGACTTTAAGGATCCCTGAAATCAATCCATAGTGAAACACAGGTTGAGAATGCCAAGGATTAGAGGAAAACCTGAGATCTCTCATGGTGCTATGTTCTAACTGGTCGCCTTGGACATGTCATCTCATTCCTCAAACCTCATTTTCTTCCTTTGTAAAGCAAAGGAGTTGATTTCTGAGCTCCTTCCTGCTTTTCTTTCTATGATGCCCAGAATGAGCTCTCTACGGCTTTTGTCTGGCAAAGCCCGTCCTGAGATTCTCGGCCTGCATGTCCAGCCATTGAAAATGACCTAACGTTCCTTCAGAAGATTTTATTTTCCTTTCTGTTTTCAGTGAGGGCTGAGGTGGATGGGACAGAGGAGGATTTTTATTCATTGAAAAACTTAATTTTTAAAACTATAATTAGAACAGTCATTTGTATAGTGAGAGGAATTTCCCCACCAGAAGGCTTCTGCACAATTAAATAATTGATCCAGACCCTATAAAAACAACAGCAACAACAAAAAATAATTCAGAGGAGACTGAGAAAACTTAAGAGTTAATTTGCAAACCTATCGGCTTAGATAAAAAAAGGATTCTCCCTGCTTTGAGTCTGCTAATCTCCCAATAAAGTTCCTCTCTGATAATTTGTCCAAAATGATGATGGGGACTTGGCTGACCATCGTCCCTCCCTCCCCCACCCCCCACTTTTTTTTTACTGTAGTTGTACCATCAAATAAATATGGCACACTGCCCTCTAGAGGCATGCCATCTAAACCAGACAGCTTGAAATGTAAACAAGCAGAGAGGGTAAATAAAGCCACACGTGACTGACTGACTGACTGGGCAAATGGAAGCGAACCCTTTGCACCGGGGACGGCTCCATCCGGGGCACTCTAAAGCAGGAGGCGGAGAAGGCGTCCCCTTTGGCTGATGTGCCGTCCACGGGAGACTCGTATCCCCATGAAGGAACAATTAGCAAATTCATGAAATACCTTTCTGTTTATTTCTCAACCGAAGGAAAATAATTGTTTCTTTGTTTAGCCGGAGCACGTCGTATTTTTAATGATCGGCCATTGGCAGATAATTAATAAATAAAACTGTGTTTGGATTTTACAAGTCTTGGAGGTCATCCCATCTCGATTCATATATCTTTACTAGAAAGCTCTAGGCAAGAGAAGGAGCTAATTGGCTTTCTCGGCCCTTGTGACTGGAAGTCCCCATCCCACCCCCTCCCCATTCCTGGAGCATAGAAAGGTTCTTCATGAATTTGCTTATTGTTCTTCTGAGCCAGGAACACGAGGCAGCGCCGGGATTACTGTTGTATACCAGGGATGTCGGCAATTCAGTTTAATTGAACAGACATTTATTACACGTCTCCTTTGGCATGATAGTGTGGGAGACCCCGAGGCGGGACTTCAAAGATGAAGGAAACACAATCCCGGGCCCCAAGAAACCTAGCCTGGCTGGGAAAATAAGCCAGACTTAGTAGAATGTGCCCGATCGATAAAGCGTCCATACTATGTGCCGGTGCCTGTGATCCGTTAGATTGTTGGCGTCTGGAAGGCAGGGATTTTTTCCTTTTATATCAACCAACCAACATTTATTAAGCACCTACTATTTGCCAAGCACTGTGCTGGGCTCCAGGGATACGAAAAGAAGCAGACATCCCTGCCCTCCAAGAGCGTACACATGTGTGCAAACATGTTTATGCTTATCTGTGCATATTCACCTGCGCATGTAACCACAGATAAATTATTGGCATATACATGTATGCATAAGCCACAGAGGTCAGGGGACCTGGCCAATGACACAGGGGAAGAGAGTGACAAAGCAGGGATTCAGACTTAAGTCCTTTGCCTGTAGACCCAGCATTTTCTCCAACTCCCCGTGATGTAGAATGAACAGTATTTTTGAAATAATGGGAGCCTGTTCCTTATCCCAGCCTCATCTCTTGTAATACTGGACAGGTCATTTCACTTTACTGAACCTCAGTTTCACCATCTCTAAAGTGGGAATACACATACACACACACACACACAGACATACACATGCACACACTCTCTCACGGCACAGTGCCTGTCACTGTGGTAGCTGCTAGCAATACAGAGACACAAATGACAGTGGTCCTTGTCTTTTTCCTTTTCCTTTTCCATCAGTTGGAGGAGTGGGAGGAAGGAAGGAGGAACATATGTTCAGGTAACTTTGATCAGTATAAATACCCGGTAATTTAAAGGAATTGAGAATTAGGAAAAAACTCCTGTGGACAAAATGTGGAGCTATACTTTGAAGAAAGCTTTGAAGAAAGATAAAGAAATCTATAGGGGAGGGGGAGTGATATAATAATAATCATATTAGCTAACATTTATTCGTATTTTCACATATTTAAATATATTTATATTGCCTTAAGATTTGCAAAGTATTTTACATATCTCATCTCATTTGATCTTTAGAATCACCCAATGAGATAGGTTGTTATTACTATTACCGTTTTACAGAGGAGGAAATTGAGACAAGCAGAAGTCAAGTGATTTGCCCAGCATTCCCCTGGAAGTTCAGGATTTGAATTCATTTCTCCTTGACCCCCAGCTCCAGAGCTCTATGAAATAAAGCACTGAAAGTGTTCTAACTCTTATTAAAATTACATCATCTCGAACCCGTGAGCTCCAGACATTCTGTCCCACTCCATCACCCTAACGCTTGGCTGACATTGAAGAATTGTCAAAGGCTTGTCCTTCCCTGTGGCTCACGGAGTTGACTTATATAGTCAAAAAGAAGGGAATCCTTGTTAGTGGCTGGAGTCGCTCAATCAGCCCGAGCCCCCTCCAGATGCCGGTGTGTGGTCACTGCTCATGCCTTTCTGTTTGCTGAATTCCATACCGCCAATGCAACTGTCTTGCCGTACTGAAGATCCACAGGGGAAAAAAGCTATGTGTGCTAGTATGCTGGGGAAGACAGTCCGAACGGGGCCCGGGAGGCCGCACTGTACTCCCGGCTCGGGGTAACGCTTGATACGACATTGTTTGTCCTGTGGGCCCGGGGCCATGGAAAATGTGCCATCAGTCTTGGGGGGGGGGGGGGGGTGAAACCGGCTCTGGGCTCCCTCATTGGCTCCTCGTGGAGTGTAATGATGTCATCCTGGAGGATATGGACGGGCCCTTCCAATAAAAGCACATTTTTCAAATTTTAAAAATACATTACATTTTAGTGAAATAACTCCCAGTCAGGCTTTGGGCCATTGTCAGAAAAATAGGCCCCTGACTGAAGCTGCCTTTAAGGAGCAAGCGCCCCTTCTCTTTGCCTAAGTTCTCACAAGGGGGACAGAAGGGGGATTGTCCCGATGCACTCCTGACTTGTGCGGCTTCTTGGACCTTAGGGATCATACTTATTTACAGTTTCAGCTGAGTGGAGGAGACATGGATTTTTTTATGTCAGTGGCGTGGTTACTTAAAAAAAAAAATCTGTCCTGGGGTCAGAATTCTGTGATGGTGATGATGGTGACGGTGACTAATATTTATATAAAACTTTGGGGTGCACAAGGTGTTTTCTGCGTGTTAGCTCATTTGCCCCCAAAGCTATCTCTAACATATTATTCTCCTTTTACAAATGAAGAAACCGAGACTGAGGATTTGTCTGGGTCACACAACTAGAAGGGGCCGGAGAGCCAGATGTGGAGCTGGGAAAATCTGTCTCACTTCTGATAGTAGCTGAGTGACCATAGACTAGGAACAGTCTTTGTGAACCTTAGTTCTTCATCTGTAAAATGGAAATAATAATGTTATAATTGATAAGTGATTATGGATTTTGGTTATTAGTGAGACTATAGCCGTCTCTTAGAACAATTGAACATTTCTCTCTTATCTTCTGCCTCAAAGCGTAGCCTCCTATTGGAGAGTTAAATTCCGCCAGAATGGCCCTTTGTGCTAGTTTTCCTCCCCAGAGAAGGGAATTTCTAAGGTCCCTCCATCTTGGTCCCAAGACATCCTGGCCTGAGGTCGTAGGCCCGAGGCTTAAGAGATTTAAGTCCCCCTAGACAATAAGGAGAAAGACCTAGGGACCCCAATTCCCATCATTTACAAATGACACTACCAGGGGAAGAAAATAACTGGGCCAGAGACGTTGCCTCTGGTGCTCCCCTTTACCTCCCTGGGCCCCTTCCCACTGGAGGTCCTACAGCCCTATCAGTGAAGGTGAACTTATTCAGAACCTGAGGCTTAGCGGCAGAACCGGACCTGTCTCCCAGTCCTGGGGCCTCTGAAGTGAATCTTATCCGGCTCCACGGCCTCGCTCCAGCCGGGCTTATGCAGCATTGGGTTTCATATCACTAATATTTGATGAAGCTGGCCTCCAGTATCAAAACAGCTTGGATTTAGAGGCCAGATTTCAACTTTCCTTATTAAAATATGTGTTCAATCTCTCTTTCTTTCTCCCTCTCTCCCTCCTCTCTCTTACTTTACTTTCCCCCCTTTCTCCCTCTCTCTCTCCCAATCCTCTCTTTCTCCTTCTCTGTTTCACACACACATATGCCCACATGTACACACACCCTATGATCAAGGCCTACAATAATCATTCGTATCTGCATCATCCATTCCTAAGGTCCTAAGAAGCCCTCTCCCTAAATCAGGTGAAATTCAACAAAACTAATTTCTCTCACCCACCCGGCCCATGCACGTTCCCCTGAATGAAACCTGACTGGTTTATCAAGTCAGGGTTTCCCTGGGCCTCCTCCTTTGTTGGATGCGGGCTGTCTCACAAATCTTGACCGAGTTTGGTTGAAACTTAGGCGTCTGTGATGGATAGGGTGAGATGAAGTGATGGACAAGGCACTGGGAGTAAGAAGTTCTTATTTCAGGCGTATCACTTGTTAACTTGGGACGAGTCGCTCACTGCTCTGTGGGCAGTTTTACTTCTTCAGTGAATCTGTGACTCCATAAATACAGGCACTGCCTCCCATGGGGAGATTGCCAGGGGTCCATCCTTTTTCCCCCTCCTCTCTAACAAATTCCCCCAAAGGGCCCACCTTCCATTAAAGTCACTGGGTACTTACCTTATGACTCATAAAATGCACAATGAATTTTTAGAGCTAATGAGATCAAGACAAGAAGGAAGCTGGCTATAGCTGTTCAGCAAAAGTGGGGGGAGAGACCTGGTTAATTCTGATTAAGAAAAGGGTCTGCTTGATTTACATAATAACTATCATACATTTAATAGCAAGTAGTTTCATGTGCAGTCACCATTTTTTTTTTGTTTGTTATATGATGTGACAATATTTGTTTTAGTCCACAAATTAAAAGTTAAATAAATGAAAAAATATTTGGGGAAAAAAAACCCTCAATAAGTCCAGTGTAGACAATGCCCCATGGCCAACTTTCTCAAAAGAGGCAGAGAGGTACATTAGAGATGGCAGTCATGATTCCAGCCAATGATGGGCCCATCCAAATACAACCAGGGGGTCCTCCAGTGGTCATGGTGAACCAAGGTGCCCAGTTGGGGTATGATGATGCCTCTCATGTCATTAGTTTGTCCCTTCTGACCTCAGAAGATAGGTCAATCTCTCCTTCCCCTGAAGGATAATCAATTTCTGAAAATACTTTGATTATCTGGACCTTATTCCAAACTCCTTATCCCATCATTCTTCTGGTTCGTTATATCATGGAAGAGACAGTGTCTCGGAAGGACTCTGGCTCAATGGGCAAAATACTAGAATTGAGAAGATCTGAGTCTGAATCCCCGCTCGGATACTTGCTGCCTCAGTTTCCTCCTCTGTAAAAAAAGGGAAGCATCAAATTTATGAAGTTGTTGTGAGGATTAAGTGAGGTGATGTATACAAAATGCTTTTGCAGAACTTCAAATACTTTATCAATGTCTGTTATTGTTAATGTTGGGTGTAAAGGCTTGCACAAACATAATCCAATTCATCCTTGGAGCTCCATTGAAACCCTAAGGAGGGTTAATCAGCATTCATTAAGTATCCACTGTGTGTTCCCTGACTACAAAGCCAGAAAAGCCGACCCTGCCCTCCAAGAGTCTGTTCTCTATTGGGGGTTCATGAAGCAGGAAGAGTGGTGACATCATCACTTGAGGGGTCTGAGGGCTGACCAATAAGAGAATTCTTTCCTTTCCTTCAGACCAGTCAAAGGACCCAATTCAAGAGCATTCTCACCTTCTCAGCAATAGAGAATGTGTCAGGAAGCTGTCCACGTGCAAAATATTGGTGACATAATTGGGCAATTGTATAGCAGCCTTAAAGACATTTTAATGCAGACCCCCATGTCACAAACCCTCAGAGATTTTTAATCCAACCCACTCATTTTACAGATGAAGAAACTGAGTCCCAAAGAAGTGAAGGGGCAGGGCATATAGATAGAAAAGGATAGGGTTAAGATCTGAAGCAGGGCCCTCTTGCTCAGTATCCATTGCTCTTTCCACTGTACAGCTCTGACTAATAGTTAAGGGTGCTAAAATATAGGAAGGGGGTGGTGAGGGGAGAGGGTATGTCCCAGCCATGGACAGTGGGGAATGGATGCTGCAAAGATAGGGCAGATGGAATGGCCAGGACCAGGAAGGGGGGGCTGGCCAGTCTGACTGGAATGGCAGCATGTACTGAAGGCAGGGGGCACAAAATGAGAACAGAAAGGCAGAGAGTCTCTCATTTCTCCTTGCCCAACAAAAGGCAGCAAATCGGATCAGAGCCCAGAGCCTGGCTTGCCTGTCGGGACTTCTCCTTCTCTGTTAGTTGGGGCTGCCCATTCAGCTCGGTTTATTTAACAGTAACCTGACGTGACCCCACAGCAGCCAACGCTGTTTCCCCCTCCTGCCTGCTCCCTTCCCCCCTCCTCCCAGCCACTCTGATGTACCTCAGAAGGCTGCAGGACTGTCAGTCTAGTAGCAGTGGGAAACCTTCTGGGAGATACGAGGACCCTGACAAACCAAAGACACTGAGCAGGCCCCAGAGCCTGGGGACATAGAGGGAGAGTTTGGATTTTAAGAGGCAGGAAAAATAGAAAGGGACTGGTGAGGGGGTGGGGAAGGAGAAAGGAAGACAGAGAGAAAGGAGAGAGAGAGGAGGAGGAGAGCAGAAGTGAGGAGAGGAGAAAGAGAAAGAGAAAGGTTAAGAGAGAGGGAAGAAAGAGAAGGAGAGGGAGAGAAGGGAGAAATGGAGGAAAGGAGAGAGGGAAGAGAGAAGACAGGAGAAGGAAAGCAGAGAGGATAGGAGAGAGGAATAGAAAGGGGCAAGGACGGGGAAAGGAGGAGAGAAGACAGTGATGAAAGATCACTGAGAAGAGACGCGCAGCACATTGGAGAAAGAGCTGGATCTGGGATACTAGGAGCCTGGGTTCAAACTCTGACAATAATATTAACTGGATAACCTTGGACAAGCTGCTTAATATCTAGCTCAGTTTCCTTATATATGACAATAGGGGGTGAAAGAAAGGTCACTCCCTGCTCCAAATCTCTCCTGGTAATTTCCCTGGACTGTTCCTGGGATCCCATTGATCCGGGAAGCTTCTGAGGAGGAAAGGCACTCCCCTAAAGCAGATCCCCATGAGCTGCCAGGGGCCCTTAGATGAAGTAATGACCAGAGCGAACTTTCAGCTTTGCTGAACTCTGCAAATATTCTCATTTGATCTTCACAACAACCCGGTGAAAGAGGTGTTATTGAGTGTTCCCATTTTCTGGATAAGGAAACTGAAGCTGGGAGAGAGTAAATGACTTGATCGGTCACAGTTAGGAAGTGTCTGAGACAAAATTTTAATTTGAATCGCTCTGCCTCCGTTCTAGCCATTGGGCACCTTTTTTCCCCCTTTTGTTCATTTGGGTTCCACAATCTGTGACCCATTGGGGGCTTTCTTGGAAGAGAGACTGGTGGGGTTTGCCGGTCCCCTCTCCAGTTCATTTTACAGATGAGGAAATTGAGGCAGACGACCCATCCAGATTAAGAGACTTGTCCATGGCGACACAGGCAGCTCGTGTCCAAGGAGGACGTTAACCCACTGCATGGACAGCTCTCTATCAAGCACTCTCGAGGCAGAGAATGGGGAAGACATTGTAAGAGGAAATAGGGTGTTGTTGGATAGAAACAGAAGAGGGAGCCCCTAAACTCAATGGGAGAAGAACTCCTATCCCCTACTCACTGCCCCATCCCCTTTATGGCCCCTCCGCCTTCTCCACCCCCATCTGCTCCTTTCTCTCCACTGAAATGGAGCCCAGGTCAGCCAGGCTGTGCACCCCGGTGCTCGTGTGGTCTCTGACTCTCCAGAAAGAACATTGGTGAACCGGGGGCAGCAGGAGATTAACTGATGAGCTGGTGGAAGCTGTTCTCTGTGCTCCTGTCCTCCCCCGCTCCCACCTGCACCCCCCAGTCCTGAAGCTGGGAGGAATCTCCAGGGTTCCGTGGGTGGATGGGTGCCTGTTGTGATTAAAAGCACCCAGAAGCCTTCCTAGACTCCCAGAAGACCCTGTGTCGGGGCAGCATCTCCCCTCGTTCTGATCGGGGCCCTTGGGAGCCCGAGGCTCTGGCTTCCAGAGTTCACCCGTTGGTTCCAATGGGTCACAATCGGAACAGTAGCATCCGTGTAGATGAGACAATATCGGGCGGGCTCATCCTCTCCGGGCGGCGTGTCCGGCTTCGTAACTATGTAGTCCCACCTCGCCGGGCCAGATTTCCATCCTGAGTCAGAGAACCTCCGTGCTGATTATCTAACTGTGAGCACTGGGATTTGGCTAATGGCAGGGGATCACAGACACAGGAGGAGGAGCCTTTGGGACCGATTCGGAGGGAAAGCGACATAAGCTCCTAAAAAGTCTAGAATTTTCTAGTTGCAAAGGCCCAAAGTTCCTTGACGACGTCCCATCCACTGCGGGAGCACTTTCTACGACATCCCTGACAGAGGTGCTCATTGAGCCTCTACTTGAATACTCCCAGGGACAGCCGGCTCACCTCTTTACAGGGCAGACACTTCTTTGTAGAAATGGCTTTCGCAGTGTGTCTCCTTGGAGCTTCAGCTCTGGGCAGCCCAGTGAGACAACACGATGCGTCCTCTGGCATGTCAGAAAGACAGAGCTTTAGATATTTCCCAGAACCGTAGACTGTGAGGGGGATTTGAGAGTGTAGAGTTTAGCCCTTTTCTTTAATATATGAAGGATTTAAGGGGGGTGGGGTGCAGCTAGGTGGTACGGGGGATAGAGCACCAGCCCTGAAGTCAGGAGGACCTGAGTTCAAATCTGGCCTCAGACACTTAAGATTTCCTGATTGTGACCCTGGGCAAGTCATTTAACCCCAATTGCCTCAGCAAATATATATATATATATATATATATATATATATATATATATATATATATATATAAATAGAGAGAGAGAGAGAGAGAGAGAGAGAGAGAGAGAGAGAGAGAGACACTGACTTAGAAAAGTAAAAGGGACTTGGCCACATCATCCAGCTAAATAGAAGAAACTCAGATTTTGAACTCAAAGCTGCTGCCTTGAAACCCTGCTCTTTCCTGTCTCCTGCAAGCTTAAAATGTTTCTCAATGTCTCCCCCCGCCCCCCAGCTGTTTCTTTGAGCGATCTGGCGTGACTTGCCGACGTGCCGTGATAACGTACTTTTTGCTGGCTTCTGACACCCGCTGATGAGCCATCCAGTGCCTACAGCAGCCCAGCTTCCCACCCGCTCGCTCCCCCAGCAAAGGCCGGCTCCGGCGGGCAGGCTCGTTTCCACATCGCCCTCTCCAAGCTGGGTTTTTGGGAAACCCGCAGATACTTGAACCTCGGCGCTGAGAGAACATCTGGTTTCCATTTTCACCTGACATATTGCATCTTAAGGCATCATGCTGGGTGTGCAGCAGCTGAAACATTTGGGGGAAAAAATGTAGCGTTTCCAGAGCCTTCCAAACACATGGCGGAGAGAGGCGGCTCAGAGAGCAGTTTGGTATTTATGGGGGGGGAGGGGGGAGGATTGTTTTCATTAAATCCGGGCTGTGGGGAAGGATAATGAGTTGATTCAGACACTTGCAAACACTGAGCTAGTTTGTCCACCATTTATGTGGGCTGCCATCTTTTTTTGCTAAGGGAATAAACCTCGTTCCAAGAAAAGAGCCTCGGTTTAGCCCCTTGGAGAAAGCTCCTCTGGGTATTTTGGCAAGCGCCTTTTTGTCTCCAGCCAGATGTCGATGAGGGGCAGTTGAATTTCGGAGAATACTCGGCTCTCAGTCTCATCCCTGGGAAGGCCTGCCGCCCACCCCGCTCAGGCCTGTAGCTGCGCGAGAATTCTCAGTGTAACATCGCTGACAAATCATTGTGCAGCTGCTGCTTAGAGCTCTCTAGAGAGGGGGGGCCGCCACCTCCCGGGGCAGACCACTGACCCCTGGCAGAGCTCCCAGGGCCGGGAAGTTGGGAGCACCTCACTGCTCCCCAAGCGCACCCATGCCCGGCCTCTGAGGCTCCAGCCTCCACCTCTTCCTGGAATCCAGACTTCTGCCCCTGGTATCCCAAGTCCTGGCTGGTGCCGCGCGCTGAGCCCCCACACCGGTTCCTCGCCATCCCCCATGTTGAGTGTTACCCATCATCCCCAATACACACACACACACACACAGAAACACACACACATACATGCAAACATACACACAAACACATACATACATACAGAAACACACAATACACTCAAACACACACAGAGAAACACACACAAACACAGACAGTCACACATACATACAGAAACACACAAACACATACACACAGAAACATACATACATGCAAACACACAGAAACAGACACACACAAACACATATACACACACAAACACAGAAACACACATATAAGCAAACACACATACAGAAATACACACACAAACACACACAGAGAAACACACACATACATGCAAACACACACACAGAAATTCATACACACACACACACACACACACACACACACACAGAAACACACGCAGCTCTTTCCAATTCTATTCCTGAGAATAATAATAAAATCAAAATGACCATTCCTGGAAAGAATAGAACTGTCTTGTGCCTATTTTGTAATCCCTCTGAGTTTTAACATCCAAAATCCTTCTCCCTGGCCCCCATTCCTCCTGTCCTTGTCTTCCCTCTTGGAACAGAAACTCCTGGAGGGCAGGGACCAGATGGCTTCTATTTGTATTATAAATAATTAATAATCAATTATCAATTGATTAAAAATCAATCCATTGTATAAAGTTTCCATCTACTTTTTTGAAACTTCTGCCATTCCTCTGTTGAGTGACTAGTTAGAGCAGAAGGCCTGTGAAGGCCTTTCCAGGTCTTCCTGTGAACTTAGGATCCTAATTATTGGCAGGAGCCAAGGAGAACTAGCTCCTTCCCACTTTGCTGATAGTCCTTCAAATACCCCAAGGCAGCCAGGAGACTTCCCCTGAACTTTCTCTCCTCTATTCCAGAGAGTCTTGTCCTTCAACCCCACGAGCAACAACAGCAAATCGCTGAGTTGTTTTAGTTGTATCTGCCTCTTCGTTGCCCCTTTTGGGCTTTTCTTGACAAAGGTGTTGGAGTGGTTGGCGTCTCCTTCTCCAGCTGATTTTACAGAGGAGGAAACTGAGGTAGGCAGGCTTAAGTGATAGGATCAGTACCTAGTAAGTAGCAGAGGCTGGATTTGACTTTCAGGCCTAGTTTTCTATCCAGTGTGCCACCTAAGTGCTTGACAAATAATCATAATAAGAGCTTTTATGTAGCGCGTCACATTTTGGCCACCATTTTAGGGGATTACCCTCTTCTTCAGTAAGGACGTGAACCTGGTGTTGAGAAAAGGGACTATGTTTCGGCAACCTGCCTTTGCCCAGTTCATTTGAGACTCCCAACAGCCTTGTGAGGTGCGTGGTATTATTGCCACTTATCCAAGCATATCAGGTAGAATTTGAACTCAGATCTTTCCCCCTTCAAGTCCAGCCTTCTATTCGGTGCCCCAGCTATGCCAACTAATCCTTCCAGGAAAGATCTCCTTATAGTTCTTGTTTCTCCTTATACTTCAGTTGGGTCTCCCAAGAATCCTGTGAGGTAAACACTGTGGACCTTCTACTTGCATTTTATAGCTGTTCCTGGGCACATACTACAATTGTATTTCCAGGCCTGAGCCTCTAGTCCATTTTTCATTTGCCTGCCTATTCAAAACTAGTCGCTCACGGGGAAGGACTCACCAAATACTCTTCCTAATTGGGTGGCTATGTGACTGTGGGTAGCTCACTTGACCTCTGTCTCAATTTTCTCATCTATAAAATGGGAATAATTATAGCTCCTCCCCCCCTTTGACTATGATAGAGGATCAAATAAAATAATAATTGTAGTCCTTTTCAACCCATAAAGCTCTATGTAAGTATCAGCTATTATTAGTGTTATTATGGTTGTTATTTTAAAGCACCTGCAAGTGGGTTCAAAGCACTGGGATGAAATGCAGAGACAGTTAAGGTAAGGGTCTCTCTCTTTGCAGAACTAGCAACCTACGAATCCCTCTGGCCAGTTGTGTCCCCTTGCCCAGAGGCCACTTCTTCCTGCCTCTTAATAAGACTTTGATCATTAGCCACTTTCTACTCCTAGCCCTTCCAGATCTCCCCTTGATCACCTTTGTATACCTTTGCACCCCCACTCCTCCTGCAAACGCTAATCTCCCTGAGAACTAGCTGCCTGAGCACTTTTATCTGGAGCACTTATCACAGGGCTTGGCACTGAGTCAGTGCTCAATCAGTGTTTGTAATCGGTTGAGTACTCCTCTCCCTCTTAAAGATCACTTGCATACTTGCTGGTTTACATATTAAATCCTTCCAGGACCATATAATGGAAACTCTTGAAGTTTATATTTATATTATGTAATATAAATATTTTATAAAATAAAATATTTTTATTGTTTCGTTTCTATATTTTATATAATTTTATAAAATATATATGTATGTAAATGCATATATAAATATATACATACACTTACACACACACACACACACACATATAAAACAAATTTCTGGAGGAGAGGGACAAGTTTTTGGTTTTCCACCTCCTTTCTTTACATGCGGTAGGCATGTTATTGCGTGCTTGTCAGATTGGAGCAGAACTTCTTATTTTCCTGAGTCGAAGAGAAATTAAATGACTTCGCAGAGATGAAGTTGAAGGTTGAGTCATGAAGGGGGAGATGAGAATCCCAGTGACACACATCTCCTCATCTCCCCGTGACACACATACTCCAGAAGGTAACACAACCTGGAGCCTTGAAAGTTGTGAAGCATTGTGGGTCATACCTATGTTGAAAATTTTAAACCTCGAGCTGTTCTCACTCAGCCCCTCTCACAAAGGTTCATCATTGGTTCCTTTTTCAGGCAGGCTATTCTCAAACATCTCCTCTTTATTAATCTACCCTCTGTTAATTTATTAATCTTCTCCATCAATTAAGAAGGTTATTCTTCTCCCTTGATGCTTTGCAAGCCACTTGAAAGTTCTTCCTACTTGGGTTTGAAGAAGAAGCCAGTTCTTTTGGAGATGAGCTCTGAGAGCTTGGCGGAGCTGGGACTGGCAGTATTCTCTTGAAGCTCCCTTCCCACCAGATAAAGGCCATGGTGCCCTTCTCAAGTGTGGGGCAGCAGAGCAGAAGAGGCAGCAATGAGAATGTTTTCCATGCTTTCAGTCATCTACCGAGGAGCTATACTTCCTCTTACCCCCAATTTTTCCATTTCCTGCTCCTCCAGTCTTTGCACATTGGGCAACAGACATTCAAAATTTCCTGGAGTTGACTGATGACAGGACATGGATGTCTGAAGCCTGAGTTGTCTGGAGAGCCCCAGAATGAGCCCCAGGGTGAAGGAAGCTGTGGGTACCGGTAGTTTAGGGAGCTCAGTTCCTCCTTCTCCCTGGAATATAGTGACTTTAGTGATAAGGGGTCACTGCTACCACTTTATCCTTCTCTCTCAGAAGCATTTGACATCTTTGTCCACAGTCTTTGCCCTCCTTCTAAGGAGCCATAGGACTTTCAATAAAATCTTATGTTTGAACACAGAATTTACTTTGAATTTGTAGGCCGGGAATGGCAAGCCTTTCAGATTTTCTGCTGAGATTTTTCAAAGGATCCCAGGAAATGCTCTGTACTGGGTATGGTGTAAGAAGAGAATATAGTGTTCTGGAAGAAATTCTATTTTATAAATTTTAATAAGGCACAGGTCTAACTGTAATCCTCTTCTGCTCAACATTCATCTGTGGTTCCCTACTGCTTCCAGGAAAAAAGTGCCAAACTCCTTAATGCCCCTTATTAGCTCCAATCTAGCTTTTCATTCTCAAGTTACGTTCCTTGCTTTTAATCATCTTGTGTTCTTGGCCAGCTGGACCACTTGCTGTTGCCACACTTGACCTTTTGCCGCTTTTCTCTATAGAATTACCTTGGTCTAGTCCCTCAAAAGTAGGTTTTTCACTTCTCCCATTGGCTGTATTTATTTTTTAAAAAATACTAATAATAGAAAAAAAATCGCACAGATTCCCCCCTCAGAGGATGACTTTCCGGCCATTGACTTATTCAGGCTAGCCAATCTTCAGCAACAGTCCATTCTGCACCTTGGGTAGACCCATCATTTCACCAATGCTATAGACATAAGTCCTATGAGTTTACTTTCAGGCATGGAAATTCCCTTTACCAGCGCAGGTTGGCCACTTATAGCATTATAGAGCTGCCCGGGCCACTGAGGGTTCTGTGGCTTGTCAACTATCACTGAAGCAGTATATGTCAGGGCTGGCATTTGATCCCAGGTCCTTGAAGCCATCTTCCTATCTACTATGACTTACAATCCTGTCGCATCTTGAGCTCCTTGAAGGCAGGGTCCATTTTTGCCTTTCTTTGTATCCTGTGCCTCAGTACAATGTCTGTTTCCACAATGCGAGCCCAAAGAATAAGGTGCTGTCTGTGCGGGGACAGTGGGTTGCTTTCTGCATTTTCCCAATGTAGCTTAGGCCACCTGATCCCTGAAGTCTCTTCCAGATCAGGTTCTGAGATTTGGTGTACTCCAACAAAGTTACAGCTTGCCCACAACTATGATGGACATAGCATCTCTCTTCCTAGAGTTTTTCCAAAACATTTGTTTAGTGTCTAAGTGAAGCTAGACATGGACATTTGTTCACTGGCCTTGAACCCTGGGGCAGCTCAATCAGCGTTACTTGGGTTCTCAACAGTACTGGGAGCAGATGCCATGGGATCTTCGTGAATTATCTTTTCTCCAATGGGGGAATCCATTCTTCTTAGCTGCTGTCACAGAATCAGAGAAGTTAAAAGATAAAAGAGAGACTTTGGCAGCAGTTTAATCCCAACCCTACATAAAGAAGTCCTATCCCAACACGTATAATTAATTTGAATCCCTACAAGGAATGTGAATCCGGTGAGTCCCCCGGTGGCCCGTGCCCCCTTTAGACGGCTTGAATTGTTCGGAAGGGCTTCCTGAGTCCATCGCCCTCCTTCTTGGTCCCAGGCGAAGACAAAGGCAAAGTCTAGCGTGATATCTGACATTCAGTGGATGCTTAATTAATGCTTTTCGACTGATTGCTGATGAGGCTGAAATTTGCATTGGGGAGATCACAGGGCAAGGTGTGGAGGTGGTATATTGCGGCTCCGCCACGTAGGCCTCACATCCCAAATGCCCCCGAACCTGCCCCTTTCTTTAGTTGTTTATTTTCCTTCTAGGCCCGTCCTCGCAACTTGGCCCCGACCATGGCCCTGTTCTCTGGTATTAAGCTAACCAGACTCAACCCGGCAGATGCTTTGTCCTGGGAAGGCCGTTCTGCTCAGAAGGGAAAGGGGCCTCCCCTGGAGACATTTCCCAGCCTTCCTCCCGATGGAGCTGCCTTTTTCCTCTTTCTGTTCCATCTCAGATTGAAAACCTGCATGAGAGGAGGTGAAAGGGCATTGAACTGGGCCCGCTTTGATCCAAGCTGCCAAACTCGCAGCCAAACAAACCCCCTTCGGATCGCAGAAATACATGTGTCTGCTTTGCTTGACATTATGGGAGATAAGACGCGTGGAGGTCTAAATTCCTTCCATGTGCTGTGAAAACCTTTGTTTGGGACCCTTAATGGATTCGAATTCACACCCCCCTGTTCTGTTGGCCAGCTCTGGGAAGGCGGGCCCCCATTTGGACTTGATCTTCCCCACCGGTCCTTATGGCCTCACAAAATACTTACTGTTTATGGGGGAATGTTGAGCAGACTTTTAAGATGTGAGATTTTCTTTTTATTTCTTATGGAATTCATTCCCTCCATCCTCAGTTTCACCAAATGCTTTTTTTTTTCCCTGAAAACCTCATTTAGGGGTCCAGCTGATGTTGAAACATAAGGCTGTTTTGGTTCAGCTGCAAAATTAATGGGTTCTGGATAAATATGAAAAGGGGGCCCCAGCTGGAAACAAGCATAACCTTATCTTAGGGCTGAAAATGGATCCTGGGCATTAAAAGACCAAACACTTGGCCCCACTTTACAGCTCCACCAAAATGTTAAAGTAATTTTATAGCAACTTAGTGAGCAGGCGGAGAAGTGGAAGAGAAATTCAATGCAGCTCAATCCAACAAGCGTCTGTTAAATGTCTACTGGGTCCTGGGTCCTGGGAGGAGGGGAGCATGCAGGGAAAATAGCCCTGCCCTCAAGGAGCAGATTCTGTTGGAAAACAAAGAGCTTTGATGGGCAGGTAGGCAGGGGGCAGGGGGAGAGGTCTAGACCCAGATCTGCCTTCTCCAGCTGAGTGACCCGGATACATCACCTGATCCTTAAGAACCTCAATTTCCCCATCTGTCAAAATGAAGTTGGTCTTGTGCCTTCCAGTTCTAAAAACTAGATAATTGTGTGCTTAGAGGACTTGCCCTGTGATTGTATTCATCTTGGGTTCTTCTAGATGAAGAAACTCCTTCTCTCCAAGCACCTGGCCCCTTCTCTTTGGTGCTGTCTGACTCTTCAGGACCCCATTGGAGGTTTTCTTGGCAGAGATATTGGAAGAGTTTGCCATTTCCATCTCCTGCTCATTTGACAGATGGGGAAAATGTGGATGAAGTGACTTGCCCAAGGTCTCCCAGCCAGCATGGATCAGAAACAGGGCTTGAACCCACTTTTATCTGGCTCTAAAGATATTCACTACCCACAATTCCATTCTGCCTTTATTAGCTTATTATTATTTCAGAGCTTGATGAACTTGATACTTTAGAAATGGAGCATTTTGTATGGTTAGCTAAGTTTACATGACATCTCCAAATTATCATGATGACTTCTTTTTTTTTTTTTTTTCTTTTCTTTTCTGGTACTGCCAAATTTCTGGTCACTGTAGGTAAAATGTTTAATCTGAGATTCAGATCGTAAGATCATAGCATGAGGGCTGGAAGGGACTTGAGACTCCACCAAATGCAGTGACCTTTTTTCCCCTCCTTATTTTCCTTGACTTCTCTACAGTCTTGGATATAGCTGATCACCTTCTTCTCTTTCATCCTCTCTGAGCTTTCAGGATCTACCTCTTTCTCCTCTTTCCTCTCCTTTCTTTCCCTTCCCTTCTCTTCCTCCTCTTTTTCCTCCTTCTTCCTCTTCCCCCCCACTCTTTGTCTCTTTCCCTCCCTTCCTTTCCATCTCTGTCTCTCCTGGTTCTCCTCCTTCCTCTCTGACTGCTCCTTTTCGTGTCCTTTGCTGAATCCTCCTCCAGATCATACCCTTTAACATTAGGTGTCCCTCAGGTTTTTATCCTGGGCCTTTTTCTCTTCTCTCCCTTTTCACTTGCTGATTTCATCAGCTCCCAGGGATTCAACGGCCATCTCAAATCTAGCTTTCCTGCCCCAGTCCCTCTCTTCACCTCAAATCTCCCATCTCCAATTGCCTTTCAGACATCTTGAACTGAAAATGGATAGATAACATAAACTCAATACAGCCAAAACAGAATCGATTACATTTCCCCCCTAAACCTTCCCCTTCCCCCATTCCCTATTAAATAAAGAGCACCCCCATCTTCCCACTCTCTCAGTCTCCCAACCTAGACTTCATCCCAGATTCCTCATTTTCTCTCACTGCACCCCCCCCCCAATATTCAATATGGCTCTGGCTTATTTCACCTTTGCAATAGCTCTAGAAAATGCCCCCTTCTCTCCTGTGATCCTGCTCCCAATATGGTGTAGCCAGGGGTCCTCAAACTTTTTAACTAGGGGGCCAGTTCACTGTCCCTCAGACTGTTGGAGGGCCGGACTATAGTAAAAACAAAAACTTTTGTTTTGGGGGCCTTTAAATAAAGAAACTTCATAGCCTTGGGTGAGGGCTGCATCTGGCCCGCGGCGGTAGTTTGAGGACCCCAGTAGAAGCTCAACACTTCACACCTGGATTACTGCAATAGCAGCTGATGGGCCTGCCTGCCTCAGTCTCTCCCCACTCCAGTCCATCCTCCATTCAGCCACCAAAGTTATTTCCTAAAACACAAGTCTAATCGTGTTCCCTCTGCTCTACCCTCAGTGGTTCCCTGTTGCCTATAGGAACAAATGCAAAATCCACTGTTTGTCTTTCAGAGGTCATGTAACCCAATCCTTCTTACCCTTCCTGTCCTCTTACATCCTACTTCCTAGCAATCTTCTGCTAGCTGCCATGCTCCGACTCCCCTCCTTCCCACCCCACTCCCCTGCTCCAAACCATGTAACTGTTCAAGAATCATAAACACCAACTTTCTTAAGACTTTTCTCTTCTTAGCAATACAGTGACCTGAGACAATTCCAGAGGCCCCTGCTAAAAAATGCTGAGCACATCTAGAGAAAAAACTGGCGCCTCAATGCAGATTGAAGCACACTATTCTCACTTTTAGTTGTTGGTTTTTTCTTTCTCATTTTTTCCCCTTTTATTCTGATTCTTCTTTCATCACATGATTAATGTGGAAATATATTTCATTTGATTGTACATGTATAGCCTCTATCAGACTGATGGCCATCTTGGGGGGAAGGAGAAGGAGGAGGAGAAAAATGGAAATCAAAATCTTAGGAAAGCAAATGTCAAAAACTAATAAATGATAACAATAATAAAAAAATCACGGTCCAACCGATACTGCCAGAGGTACTAGAAAGGGTCTGTCTGTTCACTCCCCTATGACTCTACTTGCTATCTTAATTTTCTAAACCGAAATGTCCCTCCCTAGCCAGCACTCATCTTTATGTGTTATCTCCTCCCATTAAAAAGTCATCCCCTTGAGGTCAGGAGCTTTGATCTTCTATTTGTAGCCAGTGAAAGCACTTAGCATGGTGTTTGGCATGCAATAAATACTTAATCATTTTTTCATTCATTAGTTTGTAGTATTTTAATTGGGCCACTCTTCAACTTCCACTCACGCTCGAGAGTTGGGGTGCTTAGGAGATGTCTATTACATTTTTTAAAAAATTCAGTCAAACATTGGTCCCCAGCCAAGGAAGGCAGTTTTATTACTAGCAGGTGAGATTTGATAAAATAATTAAAACAATTTTTAATAACAAAAAAATTCAGTTACATGTCTGTTTTTTACATATTTAAATAGACATTTAAATTCATAATTTAAAAAATAGAATACATTCATAATTATGAGCCCGGCTCTTTATCAGTTTATGATCTCAAAGAAAAGACAAAAGAGATATAGACACAATGTGATGTTGTAAGCAGGGAAAAAAGTAGCTAAGGTTACACATGTATCAACATATAATTATACTGTGATGTTTTAAAAAGGAAAAAAAGGAGCTAAGGATACACATATAGCAATATATTACTATAATGTGATATTTTAAGAAGGACAAAAGGAGATAGGGATACATATGTAGCAACATATAACAACAATGTGATGTTTTAAGAAAAAAAGGATATATATGTATATATATATGTATCAGCATATAATGTGATGTTTTAAGAAGGAAAAAAGGAGCTAGAAATATACATGTATCAGCATATAATATAATGTGATGTTTTAAGAAGGAAAAAAGGAGCTAGAAATGTACATGTATCAGCATATAATATAATGTGATGTCTTAAGAATGAAAAAAAGGAGCTAGAAATGTACATAAATTGGCATAGAACCATAATGTGATGTTTTAAGACAGAAAAAAGGAGTTAGAGACATACATCTATCTGCATATAATATAATGTGATGTTTTAAGAAGGAAAAAAGGAGCTAGAGATGTACATGTATCAGCATATAACTATAAGATGATATTTTAAGAAAGAAAAAAGGAGCTAGGGATACACATGTAGCAATATATAACTATAATGTGATACTTCAAGAAAGAAAAAAGGAGCTAGAGATACACATGTATCAATATATAACTATAATGTGATGTTTTAAGAAGGAAAAAAGAAGAGATATATATGTATTAGCATATAATATAATGTGATGTTTTAAGATGGAAAAAAAGGTGCTAGAGATGTACATGTATCAGCATAGAACCATAATGTGATGTTTTAAGAAGGAAAAAAGGAGTTAGAGAGATGTACATGTATCTGCATATTATATAATGTGATGTTTTAAGCAAAAAAAAAGGAGTTAGAGATGCACATGTATCTGCATATTATATAATGTGATGTTTTAAGCAAAAAAATGGAGAGATATACATGTATCTGCATATAATATAATGTGATATTTTAAGAAGGATAAAAGGAGCTAGAGATGTACATGTATCAGCATATAACTATAAGGTGATGTTTTAAGCAGGAAAAAAGGAGTTAGAGATATACATGTATTGGCATATAACTCCCCAGTAATAAAAGTCATAACTTTGGCACTATAGTATCTTTGGAATTTACAAAACATTTTTGCATATGTTATCTCCGACCACAAGTGATGGGAAGTTTCCATTTGCCCTGGGGAAGGGAGTTCCAGCAGGGATGGAAACGCCTTGGGAGGAGGGGTCATTTTATCCTTTGGACTTGGATTCCCAGTGCCTGGCATTGTGCCTGGCACATGGGAGGTGCTTGGTATAAGCTTGCTGAATGAATAATGTGACTGCTTGATTAGAATAGGGCTTCTTAAATTTTTTCCACTCGTGTTCCCTTTTCATCTGAGAAATCTTTACACGGTTGAGATACATAGAAAAATCAAGCATTTGCTGATAAGACCTCATCATTTCGCAACCCCCACATCAAGTTGCAGGACCCATATGGGGTCGTGACCCACAGTTTAAGACGCTTTGGATTAGAGCACCACAGAACCCAACAGCTACCTATAAAAACTTCAGCTGGGCATTTGAAAATGCTGTGATTTCTTTGGTGTAGATGCTTATTCCAGCAGCAAAGCATAATTCTTCTTTAAGTGGACCGTCTTTGAGGATTGTCAAGGCCAAATGATCCCCTTGCAACCAACCTCTTCAGCCTTGGGTGTGTCAGAGAGGGGAGGGGGGGGGGAGCTTCTCAGCCTATAATGTTTGCAGCAGAATGTAAGGTCTCCATCACTGAGATTTGTGGTTTCAGAGAAATGGGGGCAGAAGGAGACAGAACAGTGAGGTGACCTGGCCAGGATGATAAGGCCATTCTGAATAATAGCCAAGATTTGAATCCGTATCCCTTCTAGCTCCCAGATGACTTTTTTAGCTGCTACACCAGGTTGTCTCTTATTAGCAATAACATGTAATAAAATAATTATATTTTATAATAATAATTTAAATAATAAATAATAAAATAAAATGACTTTGGGGGTGGGGCAGGAGCAGGACTCAAGTTTTCTATTTTATGTAGGAAAGACCTGGGTCTCAGAGCCATGGAATGATTCCCCACCCCTCAAACCGTGATGTAAGTCAGCAGTGGGGATTTCAGTGTCACTAGAAAGGGTCCAGGTGACAAGGCTGAGCTGCACAGGAGAAGAACGCTCGTTCCCAAGCGTAAAGAAGCAATGTGTCTCTTGTGAATTCTTTCCTTTCTCATGATTGGACTTTGAGAGGAAAAAATGAACTTTTTCTTTTATTTGAATAATCCCAATGTACACTCTGTGGCTCCCTTTGCTGAAGCCCTGGGTCACAAATTGGAAGTCTTGAAGCAGATTCTTGCTTCTGACATTCTACCTAGCTGCGCGACCCCGGACAAACCGTTCGGGCTTTCTGACCGTTGGCCAGCGCCCTAGGAATGGTGGACCGAGGAACAGAGAGAGCTCGTGCTCTGAGTGGAAGGGAGCCGTTGCATTCCCATTAGGCAGCAATGGAACTGTGGATGTCTGGGGCAGTGACCGAGTCCCACCGTCTCCATCCAGGCCAGCAGACCCCGAGCTTCCGCTCCTCTGGGGCGACTCCGGCGATTCCGGCCTAATTACTCCAGCATTTCCTGATTCCTGCTCAAGCTAGGAAGCTGCCTGGGCCCTGAATAGGCTTTGTTACTTTCTGTCTTGTTGTTTACCTTCAGCATTTGGGGTTAAAATAAGCTGAAGTCTGGGGCTTTTTTCTGATGTTCATAGAAAAATAAATTTAAGGTTTCAAGGGACCTTAGAAGCCATTTACAGAAGGAAAAATTGAGGCCTTCAGTGATGTGCTGGGGGTCACAAGATGAGGAAGCTACATTTGAACTCAGGTCTTCCCAATTCTAAGTCCAGCCCTTTATTCTACTGCATATAGCTAAGGAATAGGAGAGTGTGTGTGTGTGGTGTATGTGTGTGTGTGTGTGGTTACGTGTGTGTGCGTGTGCACGTGTGTGTGTGTGTGTGCGTGTGCGTATGTGTGCGTGTGTGTGCGTGTGTATATGTGTGTGTGCATGTGTGTGTGGGGGGGATGTGCATGTGCGCGTGTACGTGTGTGCGCCTCTATACCCCCTCTTTCAAACATCAGATCATTGAATCCTACTCTATTTTCTAATCAGAAGTGAGCTGGGAAACAGAACGCTGAACTTGGGCTCTTCCTTACTTTGTGTGAACAAGGTCAAGTTACTTCACCACTTTGAACCTCAGTGTCCTTATCTGGAAAATGAGTCCACTAAGAACTGTTAGATATAGTGCTGACTTTCCAGGCCCCATCCTTGGGCATCATCCCTCCAGAAGCATCATGGGACGGGCCCCTGGCTGGTTCCTTCACCCTTCGGAGCATTTCTAGCCTCAGGCAAAAGGGGTAGAAGGGATTCAAAATGAAGACCCCTAAAATCTAACAGAGACCACAGGCTCTCCATCTGCTGTGTCTGGGGTTTTCATGTACTCTCTCCTGCAGAAACTTTACTGTCCAAAAGAAAGAAAAGCTAACTTTGAGCTGGGCAGAGTGATCCATTATTTCTTGGCTATTTGAGTGGCTTTGAACTTGGATGCATCTGCAGCTCTCATTGTTTCCCAAGTGAAGGTCTGACTCTTTCTCCATGCAACCTGCCTCACTGGGTTAATATAACTCCAATTCTGACCATCTGATTCACTCCCATGCGCAACGTTAAGCTCCCACTAAGTGCCTAGCACTGTGTTGAGAAGATCCTCAGAAGTCTAGAGAAAGTTGTCGTAAGGATGGGGGTGGGGGGGGTAACATCTAGCAGGGAGTGGGGACAGATTCAGGAGGGAAAATAGGAGGGAGAGGAGAAACTAATAAGTGATGAAGAGAAGGAAGCACATTTCAGGGAGGAAGGACCACCCATGGAAGGCACTTAGGAGCCACAAGAATGCCTGTTTGGCTGGACAGAGTCACAAAGGGGAGGAGCATAGGAGAAACCAAGAAGAGGGGCCTGAGGCAGCTGAGGGAGAGTCTTTAATGTTAGTCAGCAGAGTCTAAATTGTGCCTGAGAGTCCATAGGGAGCCAGGGGAGCTTCCAGAGCAGAGGAGTGGTGAGGTCAGCATTCTGTTTCTGGGGGAGCTGATCCATAGAAGGTCTGGGCAGATTTTATTGGAAGGTCAATACGATGCCTATTCTAGACCAAAGTTAATTTAATGAGTTGACCTCTCTGAGCATGAGAACAGTTCATGGACATGAAATCTTTGGGAAGTCCTTTTCATGCTGTGTTGCTATATTCCAGTGGGAGAGCAGTGGCAGATTCCCCCTTCTTTCCTTCAGGAGACCATCTCCCCCACAAACGCACCCATTCCTCCACAGCCAGTCTAGCCATCGGCTTTCCCCTAAGCTGGGCTGGTTCTGACATCACAGATACAGGCCAGGTCACTGGGCCAGGTCTCGGGCGGTGGGATTGGCCAGAGCTTCTGATTCCTAGATTCTAGGAACACAAATGTAGAGCTGGAAGGAACCGTGGAGTCTAATGCTAATTTTAGAGTGAGGGAAACTGAGGCTCGGGAAACATTAGTGACTTTTCAAAGCCCAAGGCTACATGGCTGGTACAGGAATAGCTTTCAAGGACCATGTAAAGATATTCTTTATAATATTCCTTCTCACATTGTACATTCTACTATTAGGCCAGCTTGCAAAGTATCCATTCCCAGAGAAAATAGCTTTGCCCATCAGGAGCAACCTTTCTAGGACTGAGTCCTTACAATGGGCACGTGCATCTGCAGAAGAAAAAAACACTGCTGTCCCTCTTGCTGCCGGCAATGATTCCTGCTCGGTTCTTCTGAGGCAGCCCGCCTGTCCCCCGGCTCCGGCCTGTCCCCCGGCTCTAGCCTGTCCCCAGCCTCTGGCCTGAAACCGCTTTCCTGCACTCAGCTTCGTCCGCCACTTTCCCAGGGAGCTGAGGAGCGGGAGCCTGGTTTTCCTCACGGGCTGAGCTGGGGCCGCTCTTCTCTTTGGAAAGGGCCTGCTCTGCCATCTGAAGGGTCTTCCTTCTTGAAGCCCAGCTGGATTTCCTCCCCCGTCGCTCACCTTTCCACATCCGCGTGGATCAGCCTGTACTTGTCTCCTTGGCAAGAGTCACCCCTGCCCCCCCGCAGAGGCTGACCCGCAGACTGCTTCAATATCGAGCCATTAGAACCATAATTATTGTGGTCATCAGCTGGCCTTTATAGAGGGTTTTATGGTTTGTGAAACACTTGAGAAACAGAATCTCATTGAGTCTTCATAGCCAACCAGAAAGGGAAGTATCACCATCCCCCCCCCCTCCCTTTTTACAGATAAGAGAACTGAGGCTCTGAGATTATGTTTGATGCTCCTCCAACATCAGCCAAGTCAGGGATCGGAATTAGGGAGTTTCTGGGGGAGCCTCGACGTTATCTTATTTTTATTTCAAATTCAATAAGTATATTTCAAAGGAATAAACAGGTTTAGGGCCGGCCCCCTGAGAAAGCCAAGTTAGCATAAGTGTTTCAACCAAACGAACTTTGAACTTGGGACGTTCTTACTCCCAGTCCAGCAGCCTCTTCACTACAACGCGGACCCGTACCCTGGGCTCCTAAACCGTTGTCGGGGACCGTCTACGTAGGATTCCAACCCCCAGCAGCAGTTAGGTGGCCCAGGGATAGAGTGTCTGGCCTGGGTCAGGGTGATGAGTTCAAATCTGGCTCAGACACTTACCAGCTGTGTGATCCTGGGCAAGTCACGCTACCCTGTTTTCCTCACCTGTCAAATGAGCTGGAGAAGGAAATGGCAACTACTCCAGTATCTGCCAAGAAAACCCCTCATGGGGTCACAGAGAGTCAGATAAGACTGAACTACTCTTCTTCCCTCAGCCGGCTCCATGTGACCTGGAAAGCTGGAGGTCAAGTGTGTCTCATGATCTCGGGTGTGCCCCAGGCCCTCATTCAGTTGGGCAGCAATATGGAGAAAGAAGGGCTGCTGCTGCAGCAGCAAAATAGAATCTGAAAGTGGGACAAAAAGCTCCGTGGTCTCGTCAGTAGCCAGGCCACGGTCACGTCCAGGGTCAGAAGCCTGAGCTGCAAGTTACTCACTCTTTGACACCTACAAGGGTGTTAGAGGTCATCTGGGCTGACCACCTTATTTTACATGTTAGGAAACAGAGCTAAGGGACTTACTTAAGGTCACACAGCTTGTTGATCAAAAGAACCAATAATGAGAAGACCGGTCAAGAGATTCCCAGGTCTGAATCCCAGGTCAGTGATGTCCCCCACACACCCCAGGACATTGGGAGGGATTTCCCTTGGGCTGCAGCTTCCCAGTCTCTGGGAGCCCCAGCAGAAGGGCAGCTAACCTTTTCTATTTTGTTTTTGTTTTTTGCTGAGGTGATTGGGATTAAGTGACTTGCCCAGGGTCACACAGCTAGGAAGTATGAAGTGTCTGAGGCTGTTTTTTGAACTCAGGTCCTCCTGATGTCAGGGCACTATCCACTGCATCACCCAGCTGCCCCCAGCAGGTGTCTCTTTTCATTTAAGTCTGTTGGAATCGCCTTGAATCACCCCATTGTTGAATAGAGCCACGATGAGCTGATCATCACCCAGTCTTCTTGTTGCTGTGAACAAAGTTCGTTTGATTCTGTTCCCTTTACTCAGCATCAGCTCATGTAAGTCTTTCCAGGCTTTTAAGAAATCAGCCCGCTTGTCGTTTCTTACAGAATACTGATAGGAAACTGCCCTGTTCTAGACTCCCGTCTCTTCCCTAGGGGCTTTCTCATGGGCTGCCCCTTAGTTCCAGAACTCCTTTCTCTTTATCCCCATTTCCCAGCCGCCCTTTTGTCCTTCAGGCCTCAGCTATATGTACGCATATGTATAAACACACATACATGCATGTACTATGTCACACATGTTGTATACATTTACGTGTATGTATTATATATGTGTATAAAAACAGAGAACTAGCATGAGTTGCTTGTTGTCTCACCCGTTGTACTGTGAGATGGGGAGCTATTTTTCCCCCTTTCTTTTCACCAAACGCTCCTAGAACACATAGAAGGTTCATCATTAATGTTTAGCTTGGATCTCGTTGAAGGATGCTCCCCCCACATCGGCCAAGTCGGGATCGGAAATAGGGAGTTACTGAGGGAGCTTAGACATTATTTTCTTTTTATTTCAAATTCAATAAGTATACTTCAAAACATTGAATAGGTTTAGGGCCACCTGAGAAAGCCAAGTTAGTATAAGTGATTTCAAAAAGTTCTTTTGTGTTCTTCCATCAAACAAACAGCCTCAGTTTCCCCTTCTGTAAAATGCAGGCTATGAGTAGAGAATTTGGAGATGTCTAAAATAACGCCCAACTTGAAATCTACGATGCTTTCACCTCACAACCTCCTACCACTGCCAACGGAATAGAAACTTCTCAAGAGCAGGAATTGGTTCACTTTTGTCCTAGAATCTCTTTTTTTTTTTTTTTTTGCTAGAGGGAGAGGAGATTTAAAGCTAGGTGGGATTTAGAAGTCAGGGGGTCAGGCCTTCTGATTTTTATAGTTGAGGAAACTGCACCTTGTCCCTTGTCGTTAGACTAGTTCTAAATGGTTTAGTGATTCACTTAGGTTCTTTTGGTATCTATTTCCAAAAATTCCATGATCATGGGATGAAGAGAGCATAGAGTTCAATTTTACAGAAGGGCAAACTGAGGGGTTTTGTTTGTTTGGAGGCAGAGGACAAGAGAACTGTCTGAAATCCCATAATGCCAACTTGGCTTCCTCAAGTGACCAACCCTGAGCCAATTTGTTGTTTTCAAGCTTACTTATTGAATTTGAAAAAAAAAATCTAAAAGAACCCTTGTTTTCATGCAAGGGGTCTTAACCTGGGTGTCTGTGAACCTGGGATGGGCAACAACCTACCTCCATCAGGATTTCCCTCTACTTCTCTGCTAATACCTCCCAACCCCCTCAGCTTTCACTCCTACCACGGAGTGTGGAAATAAGTTGACGAACCACATCTTTCTGTGAACAAAAGAGGCCGCCATATTTGCTGTTATGCATATTCACGTGTGCATTTTGTGATGTGAGTCGATCCAGCAGAAGACCCATGGCAGTTGGTTTTCCCTCACCTCAGTCAATCAGCTAATCAACAAGTGCCTATTAAGCACCTACTATGTGCCAGGCCCTGTGCCTGAGAGTAGGCTGGCCCCCTGAAAAGCAGTCATGTGTGGGGACCCCAAATTGGAACCTTTGTCAGTGTGTTTCTAGGAATATTTGTGTGAAGTCCAACACCAATTTCTTTCTTTCGCTCCCCCCACCCCACCTTTTTTTGGCTGTTAAAAAAAAAAATCTGAAAACAATAAGTCTTGTTCATTGACATAAACCGGCTGTCGGTTCCTTGTGGGACCGGGGCTGATAAAAACCAGGGAAAAACTATTTTATTTGCAATGTAAAGAATTTTAGCCTGTGGAGATTTTGAGTTTTGAGTGCTGTAAAGGTAGGGAGAGCAGCCCAGCTAGCTGGTAAAGTCTGCGCCCCCCTCCCGTGCTCTTTCCCCATTCCCCAGAGACATAATTAAAACTCCAGAAAGTGAGAAGCTGTTGCTAATAGGAACATAACCATTCACCATAACAGAATCATTCACTGGCTTTTATTTCACTCCCCCCCCTTTTTTTAAAACATGTCGAGCTGACCTTTATTTTGCAGTTCTTGGTACAAAGGGCTTTTCTGAGGGTAGACACTTTATTATGACTACCAGGTAACTGGGAAACAATTGCCTTGGTCAGCAACAGGGCAGTAAGGACCGGGCCCAACATGGGTAGTTGAGATGAGTGATTCACTTGATGTCGATGGCCCAGTCTGTCTCTCGTGTCCCTACCCTGAGGAGAAGAGTTTTCCCACTTCCCTGATCACATGAGATAACAAATACACATTGGAAAATCCTAAAACTTTCTACAAATGGGGACTCAGAGTAGTAGTGACACTATCAGTGTTATAAGTTGATAGCGAGCTAGCCTAGAGGCTAAAAGACTTGGATTCACCCTCTATGTCTGAGACCTTAGGTTGGTTAATCACTCAACTTCTCACTGCAACTGTCTGAGCCAGTGCCAATCTGCTTTGTTAGAGGGCATTTCCTCTCTACACCTATCCACTCTCAGGTCCACACCCCCCTTCCAGCCCCGCCAAAGCACTTCCTTTTAGGGCAGAGATTTAGTTCTTTTATGTCTCAATCACATTGTACATAGTAAACAATTAATGCCTGTTTTTTAATTGACTTAGTAAGATTTAGGGAGGGGGGACTATTTCATATAGTGTCAGACTCACTGTTTGTCCAGTTTGTCTTAATCACAATCATAAGAGAATAATCATTGTGGGAAGGGATGACTGATTGAGAGTTTGTTATGAACTTACTATGTTTCAAGCCCTGTGCTAAGTATTAGGAGTAATAACAACACTAATTAAAAATAATAATTTTTATAGAGTTCCTTCACTTTTGAAAAGCGCTGTATTGATATGATCTCATTTTATTTTCGCAACAACCTCGGAAGGTGCCATTATTAGCCCCATTTTATAGATAAAATTGAGGCAGACAGGTGATAAATGACTTGCCCAGAGCCATAGAGTGTCTAAGGTGCGATTTGAACTCAGGTTTGCCTGACTCCAATTCAACACTCAGTCATTCGCTGAGCTACTTTTCTTCCCTTACAGATACAAATATAAAATCAAAGGTTCTTTGTGGCCTCAAAGAGTTTATATCCTAATATAGGGAGACAATATGTCCAAGGGAATGGAGGCCAGGAAAGGCATAGTTTGGTTTGGAAATTTACTGGAATAAGGGTGAGTGGGACCATAGGTGAATAGATTGATACTTCCTATCCAGGAACAATGTCAGAATAGATTTAATTGCGGTTTACTAGTGTAAAAAGGAAGTAATCCATAAAATTAATTTAAGAAAAAGTTGTCAATACTCATACATCTAGCTCTCCTCTCTAATTTCTTGCAAACTACATGCAGAGATCCTTGGTCATGCAAATAAGGAGACTCATAAATATGAGTAAATGTAATGACTAGCATTTTGTTGAGGAAGAGGAATGATGTTTGGAGAAAACTGATTTGTCTGAAACTTGACACCAAATGATATGCAAATTTTCTTTGTGATTCAAAAAGAAAAAAATGATAGAAAAGTTAAAACATTTTAACCCATTATGTTTTATATTTGTGCACATCTTTCAGCTAGTGGGATTGGTAGATCCCCTTTTCCCCTGGCTTTCTTCAAAGCACATTTCTGGTGCCTTTCTTGACCCCCGTTCTTTTTTCTGGGTGTTATTTAAAGCTTTTTTCCCCCTTGAAATTATTTTATATTGACTTATCTCTGTATGCCTTCAATACTCTCAATAAAATATAGGCTCCTTGAGGTCAGGGACCGCCATTTTTCTCTTGATACCCCCTGGAGCTAGTAGAGAATCTTGTGTTTAATAGACATTTAAAAACACTGATAGGATTGAATCAATTCTAGAATCAGAAGCTTTTTCACAGTAGCAGAGAGCAACTCAACTTGTTGGGTGAGCCCAGCCTCCTATAGAGAGGTGAAACTTTGCTGAGGATGGAAATGGGGAACAGAAACAAGGGTTCAAAGTGAAATGACTTAATCTCCTTGATGAATATTGTAGGACCACAGAATTTGTGCCAGTTGGGACTCTAGTGCCATCTAATCCAATCTCTTCATTTTACAAATGAGGAAACTGAGACATAGGAATGGGAGTGCCCAAGGTCACATGGGAATAAGTGACAGGCATGGGATTTGATCACAGGTTCTCTAACTCCAGAGCCACTGTATTGTACTGTATCACCTTACCTCATAACAAGTTAAAGTTAATTTTTATTTAATTGATTTAAAAATTAATAATATGTTGATGTCAGAGGGATTTGAGTCATTATCATAATTAATGTTTATATAGGCAAACAAGGGTGAAGTGACTTGCCCAAGATCACACAGCTAGTATCTGGGGGTGGATTTGGCTTTCCATCTCCTAAGATTAAGGAGGCCAAGAAGAGTCATTAAATTGAGGTTTGTCTGAAAAGTCTATATGTTCTTGAGATATCAGTATTCCTTTCTCCAGTGATCTTTCTCTTCGCTATAAATGATGGCAAACATTTAGCCACCTGAATTCCATGAGCTTGCTTGCCATCCAAATTTTCGGGATCAGGGCTTAGAGAAATGGACTCACATACACACAAACACATACACACCAATCGAGAGAGAGAGAGAGAGAGAGAGAGAGAGAGAGAGAGAGAGAGAGAGAGAGAGAAATGGACAGAAAGTCTTTCAGGTGTCCGTGGCAAGCCATTCAATAGAATGGGTATATAGTTGGATGGATAAAGAGTAGAGGAATGGATAGATGGATGGATGGATGGATGGAGAGAGAGAGATGGAGTAAAAGGAGGGAGAGAGAGAGATAGAGACTGAAAGAGAAAGGAATAGTTGGATGGATGGATGCATGCATGCATTTTTCTGCATATTTCTCAGCAAAGCCTTTTCCAAAGTATATTCTTTGTAGCTCAGTTAATTAAACCTGCCTAATACTGACTGAGCCAAATGGAAGTTGTTCATAGAAAGGAAGGATATGGTTGCTTATTGTCTTTGACTTGCCTTTCATTGCCTCTCTGGGAATCACCTTCATTTACTCTGTTGTAGGCATTATGTGTTCTGGTCCTGGGCTCTGCTTCCTTCCTAAATAAGTCACTATGTTTCTCTGGCGTGGCAAAAATCTTCTTTAGTCAGCTCCAGATCTGGAAATGTCTTGTACTATTTAGGTTTTAAGAACAAGTTCTTTTCTTCTTGTTCCTGGCCAAAAAAACCCTCGCCAGGTCCATCTCAGATAGACTTATAAACATGGAAAGCATTTAAAGCCATGGGCAATGGAATCCATTCAAGGCTTAGCTCAGAGCGACTTTCTATAGGCCATCTTTCTTGATCTCTCCTAATATGAGTGCTTCACTCTTTCTCTTCCTCCTCCCATAATTTCCCCCCAATACTTTCCATGTATTTTATATTTTTGTTGTCGTCATTCAGTAGTTTCTGTCCTGTCTGAGTCCTCATGACCTTGCTTGGGTTTTTCTTGGCAGATACAGGAATGATTTACTATTCCCATCTCCAATTTTACATTTACTCATCTGTATGTGTTGTTTTAACCAGAAACAGCAGAGTCTAAGTTTCTATTTGAGGATGGGGTTGGGATGTCTTCTGGGTAGACGTCTTAGACAAAGACTTGCTTTGACTCATCAAAAAAAAATTTGTGGTGGGTCCCACAGTGAGAAAGTTTCTGAGATAGATTTTGATTTTCTGTTTTTCTATTTCAGGATTGATAATCAGGGAGAGCCTAGAATTATAGTTTTAGAGATGGTAACAATCTTAGAGGCTACCCAGTTCAGAGAAGGAAACTGAGGCCCAGAGTAGTCAAGTAACATTCCCAAGGTCAAACAACTGATACACTTCTGAGGCGAGATTTAGACGTATGTCTTCCAATGCTAGACCAAGTGTTCTTTTTATTGAACTATGTCATTTCCTGAACATCAGGGTTTTTTTTCTTTTTTTTTAATGCCAGTCTTCAACATTTGTCTTCAAGTCCTATCTTGATCTTTTGATGACTCATTGTATAAATGTTCCACGGAAGAAGAATTGACATGGTTCATGATCTGTTTATTTTATTCTATAAAGCTGACATATTCTAAAAAAGAGCAGAATATGCCTGAGGAAAGTTTACTTTGTTTGGAGAAAACTTCTTTGCCAGCCATCAGGGAAACCTGAAATTTCCTCCTCTTTGAAGATTCACCCATGGCTTGCTTGTTGGTTGATTGGTTGATTGGTTTTTCTGCAGGCAGTTTTTCATTTGAGTCCAATAAAGACAAGAGGGATTAAGAAAGCTAGCTATGAGCAGCCCTTTTATTGGAATGTTCATCTTCCTGTCTTGCTACTGAAATAAGTCAGTGCCCAAGGCCGTAGAGTGTAGCTTTCAGAGACATTTGCACACAAACTTTCCTGTCAGCGTGGTGGACAACATGGAGAACCGTCCTCTGAGCAACCTCTGATTGACCATATTCCGTATATTTCCAATAAAGCTCATGGAAGCTTCTGTGAAGCATTCACCAAGCTTGACCCAGGACAGAGCAGCTTGATACAACTGAAGGGAATCTTTCCAAGTGGGAAGAATGTTTTGGGATCTCTAAGTCAAAAATCAAGTTTGAAATCACATCAGAAGATTAAAATTTGCTTATTTTATATTCATCTTTTAAAAGTTGGTTTCTAGGTTGAAATAACTTCTGTCTGATCTTTTCAATTAATGTGTCAGTTTATTTCTTGTGGGATGTCTCTGAGTTAAAATTGTGAAATTAGTTATTTTGTGCATCATTTTCTTTTTTCTTTTCTTTTTTTTGGTTAATTTTATTTTATTTCATAATAACTTTTTATTGACAGAACCTATGCCAGGGTAATTTTTTTTTTTTACAACATTATCCCTTGCCCTTGCTTCTGTTCCGATTTTTCCCCTCCCTCCCTCCACCCCCTCCCCTAGATGGCAAGCAGTCCTATATATGTTAAATATGTGTGCATCATTTTCTGAAAAGGGGAAGGGGAACCACAGAGGACAACACAACTGAGTGCTCTTGGCTGGTTCCATGAATAAGAAGAAGTAGAGTATGATTTTGTGTAGTAATGAGAACACTAGAGTTTCGTGACCTCAATCGATGAGTTAGAAACATCCTTACTTTATTTTGAGTTTAAGGGACCTTAGAGACCGGCTAGTTCAACCTGCTCCTTAAACATATGAGGAAATCAAGTTCCAAGGACACTTTAACACTCTCCCAGGACTCAAGCATTTGGAATATAAAGTGAAATTTAAAGGATTATAAGATTATCAAATGAGAACTAGAGAAGATCTTAGAAGTTTCACAGGTCATGGGAAAAGACAAGATAACTCAGGTTCTTTTGTTCAGTTCTTTCCCTTCATACCACATGATTGCCTCTGTGAAAAAGATCTTGTCTCCATGGTCCAGGATGACACCCTTCTCTAATGTCAGTGCGTTGCTTTCATTTATTATTATACATATATTATATACCTGTTACTCATTATTTATTTATTGTTATGCAGATATTATATACCTGTTCTTCAAGAGTTATCAAGAAATGGTCATGATGAACATAATTAAAAATTTTTCCTGGTCAATATAAGTCATTAAGGAGCAATAACAGACACAAAACAACCATGATGAATTTCCCTCTATGACTTTTTGTTTTTCTAAATTTTAGATTCATGAGATGAAACATCACACTGTAGACAGATGGTTCTGGAATAGAAAACCAGGAGATCAATATCTATCTCTAAAAGTTTCTCTCTGTGGGGGCCTCCCAGTGCCCCAGGCAGCTCTCTGAAGAATATAAATAACACTGACATGACTTGTGAAGGGAATTTCTACACTGAATTCTAGGTAGGTGGGTAGGTAGATAGGTAGGTAGGTAGGTAGGTAGGTAGATAGATAGATAGATAGAAGACAGAAACATTAGATAAATGGATACAGATAGAATAGAATTGTAGAATTTTAGAGCTTTAAAGAACCTCCAAGATGATACAAGCCAATCCCTTCATTTTATAAATAAGAAGATTGGGGCCCCATGAAATTAAGTGATCCCCTCCCCAGTCACATTATTAAATTGAAGGAAATTAAATTTTAAGTTTGCATAAGCTAATTTCAGGAAAATTAGTTACATATCTGTTGGCCATGTCTAAATGAATAGGAACCTTTATCCTAATTAGTAAAGTATTACATAGTCATCAAGATTTTGATTTTTAAGAATTGCACCAATTTCTCTTACTTGCCAATGGGCTCTCACATAGAAGAGAGATGAATGGATACCAGCGGAAAGTCTTTGGACAGAATGTGACAACAGAAAAGGGTAGAGGGGAGGCAAGGGATGCTCTTCTCATTTCATCCAGAACTTGAGCATTCATTGGGAACTTTAACAAGCTCGGTGAATTTATGTCTCATCTTTGAAGCAGAAATAAGCAAAGGTATATACATCCATATCTTCCTGCCTCCTGGGAGAGTCAGGTTTAGAATTAATGTGCTATGGCATCTTTGTCACAGTATATTTTAAAGGTTTTCCTGAAATACTTCGGTCTTTTTCTTGGGAATGAGGTGGAGAAATAGACCTGTGATTCTATCAGAGTGGGGGGCTCCTGTGTAAAAAGTCTCTCCAATAACAGACATTAGCCACTCTTCTGTGTATCTTGTAATCCTAGAGAATTGCTTAAAGATTGAGATGTTAAGTGCCTTGCTCAACCTCATACAGCCAGTATATTTGAGACATGATTTGAACTCAAAGACATGGTGTCTTTCTGACTCCCAAGACTAGAAAAATACAAGTTCATCTTGTACTCCCCAAATCATCAGAAAAAAATAGCCTGATTTCTCCTTGGGTTTTCTAGTGTGCTCATGGCTTGAAACTAGCAAAATATTCCTGTTTTTCCATTCAAGATTGGCCCCATCCTTAGGTTCAGTCTTCCTCCTCAAAATCAGCAGAAATTTAATCTGCCAGGCTGTAGGGCACAGCATCAAGGGAATGGGTCTGGGAAGTCTCTTTCTACCATATGAAATTGAAATCTGCTTTGAAATCAGCTCTTGGCCCTGGTTTGTTTAGTGCCTGCTGCCTTCTGATTTGTCCATAAGCACGATAGAACTTTAGGTTGGAAGGGACATGAGAGGTCATTTCTTTCTTTCTTTCTTTCTTTCTTTCTTTCTTTCTTTCTTTCTTTCTTTCTTTCTTTCTTTCTTTCTTTCTTTCTTTCTTTTTTTTTTTTTTAATAATTATAACTTTTTATTGACAGAACCCATGCTTGGGTAATTTTTTACAACATTATCCCTTGCACTCACTTCTGTTCTGACTTGTTCCCTTCCCTCCCTCTATCCCCTCCCCCAGATGGCAAGCAGTCCTATACATGTTAAATAGGTCACAGTATATCCTAGATACAATATGTGTGTGTAGAACCGAGCAGTTCTCTTGTTGCACAGGGAGAATTGGATTCAGAAGGTAGAAATAACCCGGGAAGAAAAACAAAAATGCAAGCAGTTTACATTCATTTCCTAATGTTCTTTCTTTGGGTGTAGCTGCTTCTGTCCATCTTTGATCAATTGAAACTGAGTTAGATCTTCTCTTTGTCGAAGAGATCCACTTCCATCAGAATACATCCTCACACAGTATTGTTGTTGAGGTATATAATGATCTCCTGGCTCTGCTCATTTCACTCAGCACATGAGAGGTCATTTCATCCAATGCACTGGTCATTAAATAAATTCCAACTTAAAATCTCTAATCAGTGACTTTTTTTTCAGACATCTCCTACCATTTTTTGAGTTCTGACTCTTTCAAATCCTTCAAGAGTTTTTTCTCAAATTTAACCAGTGTCCACTTTTCCCCTCCAGAGCTGTGCAGATGGTAAGGTTTTTCTTTTACATAACCATCTTTCAAATATTTTAAGACAATTGTGCCAGCCTTGAGCCTTTAAAAAAAAACAAACAAACTGCTTAATGATCCCTTTTCCTTTGCTTCCTCAAATATGACATGGTTTTAGATCCCGCCTCCTGCCCTATCACCTTCCCTGTAAAACAGAGATTCACAGCCTGGGACCTCTGGGATCTCTAGTTAGAATTTAAGGGTCTCTGAGCTTGGTTGAAAAAAATACATTTTCATTTTTCAGTAATCCCTAACTGAAATTTAGTGTTATCCTTATTTATAATTTAAAAAACAAAAAGGCACAGGGCCTTCACCAGACTGCCAAAGGGACCACAATACAATACAATACAGGTTAAGAACTTCTTGTCCAAAATTTATACCAAATTGCTTACCATCATAGGGAGGGAAGAGAAGGAAATAGGAAATTTGGAACTCAAAAACATTTTTTTAATGAATGCTAAAAATTAGCTTTACATGTAATTGGAAAAAATGAAATGTGATTTTTAAAATTTTTACATAAAATAAAATGTATTGCTAACTCCTCAGGGAGTGTAGAAGCTTTTCTTAAAATGGTCACAGAACTGGGCTGGGACCTCTTCTTTCCAAGAGGACATTCACTCATTCATTTCTTCTGCTGTAATTCTGAGCAGGGCAGAGTAGGAAGGGGCCACACCTCTCCTTTTCTGAAAGTGCTTTCTAAATGAGAGCTGTCATTAATATAATGTGCTCAGAGGAAATTCTGATTCTGATGGGAGAAACTGAGAATGTTTGGTGGAGGAAAGGGAAAGTTTAGTGTGTACATGGCAGCCTCTGCCCAGGGTATAAGAAGTGGAGACCTGGCCCATTGGCCCTGAGGCCAGAAGACCCTTATTCAGATCCTGATTCTCAGGCTTCAAGTTACTCAGCCTCCTCCAGTTTCTACATCTCATCTCTCATATGAAAGGGCTGGACTGGACGTCTCCACCTCCAGATGGAGGCTCCGCTGGCCCGTTCTCCCCGACCATAACTAGAAATAGTGATTGGAATTTATGGAGACATAGACCTTGAAGTTTCACTTTTAAGGAAGAAAGCTTCCCTACAACTTACAATACATCTAAAATGGCACAGACTTCCTTGGAAGCGATGGACCTCCCTTCCTCGGGAGCTTTAAGCAGACACTGGAGGCTGCAGAGGCCTCTTGGATAGGGCTGGATTGGTTTAAGCATTGAATACGATTGGCCCCTATGCACTGATGGAAGGAATTTCCATGCTGTGAGTTTCCTCATCAATGAACGCATAGGTGCACCCTTCCCTCTGGAAAAAAAATCTATGGGTCTCCAAAATGGGACAACAGTACTATAGTCTCACTCACTTTGTCTTCATGATTGACAATTTTGGTAGAGTCCAAATCCATCATTGGAGGTTTAAAAGTGTGAGACCTGGGCCAACTAAGTAGATGCAGAGAGTCTCAAATCCTTGAAGTGAAAACTGTAAGTAACTCAATTCCAAAATCCCTAAGAAATGGGGAAACTATTCCTGGAAAAAGAAGGTAATATTAGTTCAAGAAATCAGCAGGGAGTTGAACTCTGGGAAGCAAAGGGGAAATATTCAGGAATTTCTCTGAGCATGTGTTTCTTTATTGAACAAATAATCTCTGACCAGGCCTCCTGTGAAAGAGAAGCACGTTCACGTGCACAGACATGCATGCTATTGGGGAGTCTTATAGACTCCAAGTGTGAACCATCTTTTTTTTTTAAACAAAACAAGGGAAGGTCATTGTCAACTCATTCTCCAAGGAGAATCCTTGATTAATGGGCACTGGCATCTTGGGCTGATTTTGTAAGCTACTTCATAGGAAGATGTCTCCATCTAGGAAAGAGACAGGTTAAATAGCAAGGTCTCTGGGAACAAAAAACCCTTTAGAGGTGATTTTTAGGGGGTGGCAGGGGTCCAAGGCCCAGGCCATGGTGTTAAAAGGGAGAATTGGAATAGAAAGAGGACTTGGTGCTAGAGGACATGGTTTTGTTTTTATTATTTTTTTTTCAATTAGTAGGGAAAACAGGCCTTGGGCTTCCTGGCAAATTAGCCAGTAAAACAAATAATATCTTTAACAAATATGCTTCAGTGTGGGCCAGGCATATTTTATGGAAAGTCACGCTAAGGGACTGGCTCCACCATCACACTGGTTCTCCTATAGGATCGAGCCAGAGGGAAACTCTGGGAGTCCCAGGAGAGAAGCGCAAACCATTGGAAAGACATTGTTGAGCAAAGTACCAAAATGGGGAGATGTGTTTTTCCCCAATGGTGGCCCCAAAGGAGGAAAAAAACTATCCAATCAAAAACAATGTTTCGATCGATTCTCTGTTGGTGAAAGAAGTTATAGCTAATGAGTGAATTGTCCCATCAAGAGTTGTCCCTTGCAAAATGATTGAGCCATTTCTTATTCCAGGATCATGTTGCTTCCCTGGGGGACATAGTTATTAAAATTTTAAAGCAGAATTTGTACCCAATACTTCCTGATTTATAAAGCAGGAATTCTCTCTGTTGTGCTTATTTGCTGATACTTTATACTTTCCCTAACTTTCTTTTCTAAGAAAACTTCTTTGTCCTGTAATGTCCATTTTTGACATAATTAGAATTAAATTGATGGTCCACACTTGGAATTAGAATTTTTTTTAATCACCTGAGCCCTGAAACTAAACTTTATGAATCTCTCTCTCAAAGAATTACAGTGGCCAGCATTTGATATTGTTTATCCAGAGGCCCTGGAGAGAGCAGTGAGCTGGATGGTAAGGTCCTCAGCTGGCCTAGACCACTGGGCACACTCCCAAAAAATTTAACAAGAACTTGCCTAAATATCATTGTTTGATTCAATGAGGGCAAGTAGGAGGTATAAGAGATAGAGCACTGAGCCTGGACTCAGGAAGAACTGAATTCAAATCCAGTCTCAGACACTTACTAGATAAGTGACTCTGTGCGAGTCACTTAACCCATTCTTCTTCAATTTCCTCATCTGTAAAATGAGCTGAACAAGGAAATGGCCAACCACTCCAGTATCTTTGCCAAGAAGACTTCAAATAGGAGTTAAGAAGAGTTGCGTACAATCAAAATGACCGAACAACAAAATGATTCAATGATGATCCCAGCCAGAATGAGGAGGTTTTATTTAAAAATATTTTTATTTTTATTGGCTATTTCTAGCCATCTTTTAAAAAAATGAGTAAATTATTTTTAAAATTGTGTATAAGCCATTCTTAAGGTGTAGAAGAATGAGTGCCTTTCTTTTAATAGGAAAAATAATTTCAATTATTTAATTCTATGGAATTTTTGCTTTTCTTCCTTTGTTCTCAAAGAGGACCAATGACATCATGGGATGATGTCTTGACTTGTACATGAATTGGATGTAAGTGAAACAAAACTGCAAAATTGTCAAATTCTCTCTCTTCTCCAGAGTCATCTAAATCCATTGACAAGACAAAGGTTAAGGCAGTCCTTGATGGCTCAGGATATAATGGGTGACCTTGACCTTTCTAAATTAAGGGCTTTCCCAGGTCTCAGTTTGTCTGAGGCCATGCCCATTCAGTGACTAAGAGTTAGGCAAGAGTTAAAGCCAAAAATATCTCTCGTATTGAAAAGAAGGCAAAGCATTAATAAAATTATCCAAATCATGTTGTGAAGCTTTAGCCCAGAAATAATACTCTTCATTTGTTATTTAATGATAAAAATTGCCCTAATCCACCTATGTATTGCTATTTAATTTCTTGGGATATTTTTATTTTTAAAGTATTTTATCGATGTCCCCTTGTTCCAATCCTCTTTTATAACAAAGGAAACCTGTTAAACAAAGACTCCATCAATTACAACTCATAGTGTATGAACGAATTATTCATTCTTTGGAGCTTAGAAAAGAGAGTGCATGGGGTCAGAATTCTGGTGCGTGTTGGCAATTCTTGTGTCTATTATCCTTCTGGTTCTGCTTTTCTTGTTCTGTATTGATTCATAAAAGTCATCACATGTTTCTCTAAATTCTTAATTTTCATCATGTCTTACACAGTGATAGCCTCTAAGGTACCTTCCAACAGTAATAATGTGTCATTCTAGCATCGATCAGATTCATGTATTTCAGTTTGTTTAGTCACTGATCATTGGGCATCCACTAATATTTCCAGCTATTTGTTTATCTTTCTTCCTCCTTTCCTCCTTTCTTTTTCTCTCTACTTTCATTTTCTCCCCTTCTTTTCATCTCTTCTTTCCTTCCTTCTTCCTTTCCTCCTTTTCTCCCTTCTTTTCTTCCTCTCCTTCCTTCCTCCCTTCCTTCTTCCTTCTTTTTTCTCCTTCCTCCCTCCCTCTCATCTTTCCTTCTTCCTTTCCTTCCCTTTTCTTCTTCTTTCCCTTCCTTTGTTCTTCCTCTTTCTTTTCTCCCTCCCTTCCTTCTTCCCTCCCTTTCTACTTTCCTTACACTAAAACTTGAACATATTGATATATCCGAGATCTTTCTCTCATGTACCTCCTTGGAGTATATGCCCTCTAATGAAATCACTGGCACAAAAGGTGTCACGAGGTTAGTAACTTGTATTATTTTAAGTTGATTTTTCTGAGCAATTGGTTGAATTCAGTTTTACTCACCATGTTTCTGTACACAATATCTTGCCATCGGTCTCCCAGGAATGGCTGCTTCAGTCATTATTGTCTTTCCCAATTTGATGGATATGAGATGAGAACTCAGAATTGTTTCCATTTGGATTTTTCTTATTTTTAGTGATTTGGAACTTTTTCAAATTGTTCCCGTTTCATTCCAAATTCTTGCACCCTCTAAGTTTTGCTGCCCTGGGGCAAATCCCACCTGCCCTTTCTACCTTAGTTATAGCTCTGATCCCAGGTCATTTTTAATGAATTTAGTTACAGTAGTGAGCGGAGCCAGCTCTGACAGGCTTGTTAAATTCTCAGTGTGAGCATTTACACCTCAGACATCAACAAACACTGCAAATCAGAGCTGGATTTATTGTTTTGTTGATTGTCTAGACTTAAGAAAGTGATGGAGAAAATGTTAATGAAGGGCAGATTAAATTTATAAGTCTGTTGTACACACATTCTCCCCTTTCTCCGCTCCCCACCCCCAGACCGAGCTGTTTCCCATCCTAACCTTGCTTTAGTGAGTCCCAGGCCCTTGGAACTGACTGAAGAGCCATGTCTGGACATCAGGGAGTTGATCAATAAATATCGATTGAGCACCTACTATGCACCAGGCACCATGCGAAACTGTGTTATTTCCTTAAAGTGCCTGTGCTGCTTTTTCTTCCCTCTAACTTCGTTTCCCTCCCACCAGTTCACACTCATTAAGCTACTGTTATGTGCCAAGTACCATGCTAGACTCAGGGAATGTGCCGATACAAATAGCCTTCCAGAATCTCAGTGTCCATCATCCCTGGACATCCCATGAAACGCAGCCTTGTTCTAGCGATGCAAATGACCTGGAACCAAGATGCATTATTATTCCTTCCGAAATGCAACTGGTCCTGTTTCTTTGAGAAGCTAATGGGCCTCCTGGGCTGCGGGCCCCGAGCCTGCTCTGGCAGTCTGCTGACACCATGATAATAGGGCAGAGCCGAGAACAGTGAACGGTTCACTCCCGCCGGTCCGTGGTCAGGAGATGATTGGATCCCTTAGACGTGTAATTCAGGAAAGGCCTTTGAGGTTTGCAAAATGGCCCTCTACAAATCGATAGACAGTGATGTATTCCATCTCTCCGGTCCCCTATAAATATATTATTGAAAAGCATTAACTGTTACACAGCGAGTGCTCCTGCTAGTTAGAATGGAAATCTGCCCCATCAACCCTCTTCTCTCCGTCTCTGACCTCAGACCTCGGGTGGTAAACTTAACCACTCTGGACTTCACTCTGTCTGTAGAATGGAATCAGTGGGCTAGAGTTAATGAAGTTCTGACGCACATTTTCAGACGAAGAACCGAGTCTGTTGTTGCATCCATCCCCAGGGCGATGGGCACTCAGTAAGCCTGGATTCTTGTGTGTTAAGTCTTTCATTGTTTGGGAAGGGCCAGAAGACCGAATTTTAAAAGCGATTTTGTTAGCAAACACCCTGAATATGACAGTGATTTTTTTTTTTTAAGTTTGGATACCAAAGAAAGGATTTGGAACGATTTTGCTTTTTATGGTCAAATAGTCATTCTATTAACCAGCATTTTCTATATGCCAAGTATTTTGCTAGTACTAGGAACAGAAAGAAAAAAAAGAGATCTGTACAGTTTCTGATCGGAGGAACAGGAAAAATCCTTCTCGTTTTTGCTGCCCAACGGAGAAGAGTTTGTTTTTTATCTCCAAGGCCATATGGAGCCGATAGATCTTCTTGAGCAGAGGAGAGATACACGTTTCAGAATCTCAATGGAGTATCTTCCAATGAGGCATTCAAGAGGGGAACACAGCTTCAAGTAAGTTCTAGACCTTGATCTAGAGGAAAGCAAAAGTTAGAATTTTAAATTAAATTAAAATGAAAAAAATTAAAAGTTAGATTTAAACCTGATATAAGGAAAAATCCCTAAGGATTTGAACTCTTCTGGATTGGAAAGGCTACTTCAAGGTTGTGGCTTTCCTTTTTCCTGTCGTGGAACAAAGGCTGGATGGCCGAGTGTCAGGATTGTTGCAGGAGGCAGTTCTTGGTCATGTATAATGTGGACTTAGCTGGCCCCTGAGATTTCTTCTTACGTTGAGATTCTGCGGAACTTTTCTGTCCATCATGACACTTTTGCTTATATCTGAATATTTGGTGAAAAGGTTGGGAGGGGCAGTTGAGCATGGCAGTGTAATTAGAGACCCAGCATTGAAGTGTGGAAAATAGGCTGAAATATTGTCTCTGACACAAATCAGCTCTTTGTCCCAATCACATTCAGAGTGCAAAGAGAATTCTGGACTCCTCTGAAGAATGATATTGAACTCCTCAGTGATGTCAAACTCAAATAGAAAGATGGCCACTTTACCAAATATAAGGGCTGCATATTGGTTTAGAAAACCACAAATTAACATTATCTGGGTTTTATTGCGTTTTTATTTATTTTGTGAAATATTTCTCCGTTACATTTAGTCTGTTCCAGAGGCACTGGAAAATATTAGGGTCTGACACCTCCCGGCCTACCAGCTTGAAACCAATAATCCTGTGAAAAGATTTAAAAAAAAAAAAAGTAACACATTGGAGCTGTTTGGTTGGATGTCAAAATTTGAGGTAGAAAATCATCATAACTCAATGCAGTTGGGGGGAGATTTCTATCAGCCTTCTTTGAGTAGGTGTAGGTGAGGTAGAAGCAAATTAATCCCAGGCTTCAGCCCTACCTGGTTAATGAGCTCTCACTCTCTCTCACAAGTGTGTAAGAAAGCTTGGGAGAGGGAGGGAGGAACCGTGAGGAACTCCTAGTGTGGAAATTCATTCCATTGAGACAAATGACAGTCCTTCTCTAAAAAAGAAGCTAGATGACTTGGCCAGTATCACCCAGATCTTAAATGACAGAGGTCACATTTGAACCTACAGCTTCTTCCTTGCTCAGGCTGCCTCATTATTTTCACTTGATCTATTTAAAATGTTTAAAGAAATACAAAAGGAAAAGTGCTCCATGGAGCATGAAATTGAAGGCAGGAAAGAACTTCCCAGAAAGAAGCCCTAGAATATGGCTCCTCCCACATCTTTCCTTGTCCCTGTAGAAGAAGGGATGCTCCAAGGCAGTCACTGAGCCATTTTTCTTTACTATCCTAACATGGAGACTGCTTCATAATAGGCATTTAGTAGCCTTGTTGAATTGAATTGAATTGAACTCAAAGCCCCCATAGACTTTGGCAGAGATCCTGCATTTCCGGCTCCGCAGACACATGTTTTGTGAAAGTGTTTGGCCCCGTGAGAATAGGAATAATAAATGTAGCAGCAATGGTAGAACACTTGGGGAAAATACACATTAAATCCGTACCATTCACTGATTGGCCCCCCATTGGTCTCTTTCCCACTATAATCAAGACAGTGTTTCTGATTTAAATCAAATGATTTTTCCCCAACACAACAGCATCAGGACCTGTTGAGGTTCTGTAGCTAAAGGGTCCAATGGATCAGCAAATCAAAAGTCAAAATTCAATCTAATCCAATAAGAACTTATTAAGCACCTACTATGTGCTAGACACTCTGTGTGTGTGCCCATAGTAGAGCTTCATAATTTTTTGTTGACTTGGCTTTTCTAAACTTTGGTGATTCAAAAACAAAAAGGAAATGATCCCTACTCTCAGACCCTACTTTCCATATATATCTATACACACACACACATATATATATATATATACATACTTATGTATATGTATCTCCATACATGCACACACATATGTGTTGTATGTGTATATACTGGGGAAAATGATAGACATAGATGAATACAACAAAAATTTACTAAACAAAATTTGAATGTTAGAAGCAACAACTGGGGGGGGCAATAAGGCTCCCATAGAAGGTGCTATTTCAACTGAGCCAGAATGAAATCTAAGATGAGAACGTTGGAGATTGCGTTCCAGGCAGAGGGGACAGCCTGTGCTAAGGCCTGGAGAGGGGACATGTCCTAAAAATGGAAGAGGCCTAAAGAACACAGGACCCATTAAAGTTTAAGTGAGGAATACGGGAATAGAAAGACAAATAGACAAAATGGATGTCAGATCTATACTTGTTTGGTCCATTGGCAGGTGGGAGGTGTTGTCCTTTATTCCAGAGATTGCTATCTATAAGGGCTTTTCTTGAACGACTACGTACTAATTTGCTGACCATTTATACTGTTATCCCAGAAGGGCTTCATTCTTCTTTCTTTCTCTTCTTGGGGGAGGGGGGTGGGTTTGGTGGGGACGGAGAGGGGAGCAGAGAAGGACTTAGGGAGAATTACAAATGAACAAAGGAGACGTATATATTCTATATGGCACAGAGCTTTGCATAAACAGTCATTCATTTCAGTTATCGATCATCCCATCTGGAAATATGGCCCTATTGGCCGCCATGTATGTGTTGGGGAGCCAGAGTGAGCAGTAAAGTATATTGGATTTGGATAGAGAGAGGACACCCATGATGCTTTCTTACCTGTGTAACCTTCAGCACATGACTTCATTTCTCCAAGCCTCAGTTTCCTCATCTATAAAAAAGGGATAATAATAATAATAATAATTGCATTTTTGTTGTTAGTCAGCAAGCATTTATCAGGCACTTGCTACGTGATAGCCATTGTGCTGAGCTTTGAAGATACAAAGAAAGGCAACCCTTCCCCACCCCCACCCCCACCCCCACCCCTGGCAAATAAAAACCATTCCTGCCTTCAAAGAGCTCTTCTTCTAATGGGAAAGACAAAGATAAATAATTAGACAAACATATAAATAGGAAGAGACAAAGGTAAATAATTGGCTATGGAGAAGACATAGAGGAGATGGGAAATAATCCAGACAGAAAGATGCTCTCAGTGACTGGGACCGGGACAGACCAGCTGAAAGTAGGATTTGAGTTGAGTCTTAAAAGAAACTGGTTAAATTTAGAGGCACGGGTGAGGTGGGTGAGCATTGTGGGCACAGGAGCCAGTCGGGGCAAAGGAAGAGAAGAAAAGATGAAATTTCCTGTTGGTGGAAGTGCAAGACTTCAGTGTTTTTAGTCTGTAAAGTTCATGACAGGGACTAAAATGTGAGAAGATTGGAAACATGGGAAGCGGTCACAATGAGGAGATCCAAATGCCAAACAGGCATGGATATGTTCCTCAACTCACTACAGAAATCCCAGTCGTTAGTAGAGGTAGTGTGGCATAATGGGTAGCGGGCTGGTGGAGGTCTGGGGTCAGTTCCCACCTCTGACACAGGATTGTGACCAATCCCTTAACTCTCAGTTACAGAGTTCCAGCCGCCCCTGTCAGGATCCCCTACACCAGTGAAGGCTTAGGCTCTAGATCAAAAACAAGGAAAAAAGGGAAGCTTTGGACCGATTAAAGTAAGGCAGCAAACTCTGAGAGTGAGTTAGAGTCAGCAGGGAGCTGTTTCAGCACAGAAAATCTGTGGGAAGGGATGTGGTGAAGGAAAAGGGGGTGAGCCCTCTCCCTGAGGTTCCCTGGGCAGCTGTTGGACTCTGTTGGGGAGACTTGGGGTGGTGATGGCCATGAGGATCCAATGCTGACGTGCCCATTCCTGATCTCCTGCCAGAGGGAGCGTCCCCTGTGCACATCGGCACCTGTACAAAGCCCCACTTGCCCAGTGCCCGCCACAGCTCTGGTTGTTATTGCTTGTACAGTATCCCAAGTCTCACAGTGAGTTTGGCACAAAAGCAGGCACCCGGACCGAGTATGTTTCTTTGGGCCCCGGCCTCTGGGTTTCCTTTGCTGTATCAGCAGCACGGGCGTCCAAAACCAGCGCTTCTTTTTCATTCTTTTTTCCTGTGTCCTTGATGAGTTCTCGGCCCTGGCTTCCATGTCTGTCTCCAGTCAACACGCGCACATACTCTCGAAAACAAACAACATCATTCCTTCCGACTAGTCACTATGTCTCCTGCGTAAAGCAGTGGAACCAATCAGCCATCCTGCCCTAAGCTTACAGGCAGCCCGGCTCCTCTCATTAACGGCTCCATAAAGCGGTTTGCAGTTTTATTTCGGAGGGTCTCCCGATTGTTTTACTATGTGGGTAAATCTCTTTGTTTGCACGTGGTGGACACCGAGTGAACTGTATCATGTTTTGGCCCGTTTGCCGGGCAGGACTGGTAAGGAGCTGTTACCCATACACAGCGGGTGAGAGCGTCGTGTACGCTGTCTGTGCCCCTCCAACTCCTTAAAAGCCGTGGAAAGAGGGCTGGTTTTCCAGACTTTCTGCAAGACTCAGCTCAGGCCCCGTCTTCCACAAAGTTGCCTAGTTGCTGATTTCATCTCCTTCCGTATTACTTTCTATCAATTGTGCACATGTGTGTATGTGTATATCTGTGTGTGTGCATGTGTGTGTGTGTGTGTGTGTGTTTGTATATCTGTGTGTGTGTGTGTGTGTTTGTGTATCTGTGGGGGAGAGTGTGTGGGGGGTATGGGGGTGTGTGTGTGTGTATCTGTGGGGGAGAGTGTGTGTGGGGTGTGGGGGGGTGTGGCCATTTCCATGTTGTTGCCCCATTAGAATGTCAGCTCCTTGAGGGCAGGGACCGTTTCTGGCTTTCTTGACGTCTGCACTCAGCGACCGTACGTGGTAAATGTTTAAGAAATGTTTGTTTTCTGGCTCATTTCTTGCCCTGGAGCCGGCGTCCTTGAGGTCCAGCCCTGCTCTGCCATTTACCCACCTCCTCTCTGGCCCGGACAGGCTTGGGGTTATTAGGAGCCGGACTTAGGCTTACCTTTTCTGGGCTCAGTGTTTTCATCCTTCACACGCTGTGGGGAACAGCCAGAGTCCTCCCTCCCAGAATCCAATGCGCTCATTCTCAGAACATGGCAGCCCCTTGCGGGCTGGGAGGGTCTTACTTTCTTTGGACGCCCAGTGTTTGGTCATAACACGTGTTTTGTAAATGCTTGCTGGTAATTAATCGATGAATGGACATCAAGGTCTGTGCAAACCTTAGGTATATAATAATTGTTCTCTATTACTGCTAATAGGATAGCAACACAAATCGGTGCCAGTGCCGGGAGCTTAGCTTAGGACCTGGTACTTAATAGAAGTTTTTGATTGGTTGATCACAGCTTTGATCAAAGATTCTAAAAGCATAATCAAAAATCATGTCATCTATCCAATATAATCCAAGCATTCATTAAATACCTACTGTATGCGAGGAATTGGGGGGTTTAAGAACAAAAGGGAAAGAGTTCCTGCCTTCCGTGAGCTTCTCACTCCACCTGGGGGCTCCACATGTAAACAGGCAAAGATGTCTGTATGGGATCAGTAGGAAAGGGGTGATCTCCTGGGGGGGGGGTTGCCCACGCCGCTGAGCCTCCTGGTTTCTGAGAGACAGAAGCGGGCGCAGAGAGGTGCCCCTCTGTGGCTGCAGCGCCCCCCATCCGGGTGGGATGGGGCCCCAGACTTTCCCATGCCCTGCAAAGGATACCGCACGTATTGGGATTCAGAGTGAAAATCCATTTTCAGGCCAAGTCCCAAGAGTCTATTATCCCTCCAAGCAGGAAGGAAGGAGCAAGATATGTCCACAGCTGCCGTCTACCTCTGAATATCCAGGAAAAGAAGTTTCCAAAAAAAACCGTGCCCTGCTGCTTTCTGGGGCTTCACATGGGCTGAGAAAGCTCCCTGATGGGTGCGGGCCAGAGTGGGGGAGGGCAGGTTTCTGCCCAGTGTACACGGCAATTATCTCCCCTGGAAGCCGAGGCGGGTCTCGCAGCTGCGCCAGCGGCTCAGGCATCCCCGGGAAGAAAGCACGTCTGCACTAATTCACAGAGAAACGCAGGAGACAGTATCAAATAGACAGCTCTGCGAGGTCTGGCCCCCCGGCCCACCAGCGGTCGTCGGGTCCCCAGGAGGATTCGGCCTGGCTTTCTCAGACTCCGGGCTGATTAAAACAAGGGGTGAGGGCTAGGCCATGTTGAGTCTCCAGTTGGGGCGGAGGGGATCAGGAAGAGAGCTGACAGCTGCTTCACAACTGGAGGGAAGGAGCAGAGATAGGAGCTTCTTGTATGGGAAAAATAACACGCCAGAGATAGAGGCTCGAGGCGTTTGTGGCGGGGGAACGCGTCTCCATCTTCTCCACGCGGACCGCGTATCTCGTTTACTTAAGGACGTGTGAGATACGGACAATGACCTTCCAAGGGAGGACATCCCAGCTTCTCTGGGCCTCAGTTCCCTTATCTGTACAGGGGGTGATGGCACCAAACAGTCCTTCCAGCCCTGGATCACTGATAACACGAAGGGGAGTTTCTGAGTGAGCGGAAGGATTAGCCTAGACAACCAGCCTGCAGCCCTGGACCTCGGCGTCCTTGCCTGAGAAATGAGGAAGGTAGAAGAAGTGGCCTCTGGAGCTCTCTCTCAGCTCTGAGTCTGTGATCATGGGAATTTTATGAGACCGAAGAAACATAAATTCATATCTTATGGGCTCTGCTCACTCCGAGCAACTCTTGCTTCCCTTTACCTCTCGTAAAGAATGAAAAATAGTAGAAAACGCATCCAATATTCTTACTGCAAGCCCTGCTTTTATTAACCACACATGAGCAGGGCTGAGGCTAGAAAAAAGCAGGTCATTTGTTATTTATTTATTTAGGTAGAGAGAGACTGGAAAGTCCCGTGCACGGTTCTCGGCAGCTGGAATCTATTCCTGGGTCCACTTCAGAAGATGGAAATAGACGTGAACTTAGAAATAAAACTCCCGCTAGGACCTTGGAGGGGTTAAATGGAAAGGGGAAAGGGAAGAAGCAGAGGAGGCCTTTTCCTCCTCCCTCCCCGCCCCCAGCTAGTTGAAGGTGGCAGCTGTGGCAAAGCCCCCAAATCCACTCCTGAAGCCTTTAAACCCATCTTTTGGAGTGAAGTAATCCCACTGTGCCGATTCCAAATGTGCCTTTCATACAGGGATCTCGAAGCACTTCTGCGGCGTTCTTAGTAATCCTCAGAGCATCCCACGGCAGAGAGACCAGAGAACCAAGAGATACACATTTTATATTGTTCATATCTACAGGTCAATTGTAGTAAATGTCTGTTCTACACAGATAAACACATATGTTAACAAGTCTTTGCACTTTGTTAACATGTCAGCCCAATTCTTATTCCTTATGTTATCTATGCCTTGATTTCTGGGAGACATCACCTAGGGGAAAGGGGGCGACATGGAATTACTTGGCCAAAAGTCGGCCACTCCTATGTACATATGGCCTTCGGTTCTTTTTTGATTTTATATTTTACTTATTCTTTCCAACTACAAGTAAAAAGAGCTTTTAACATTATTTTTTTGAATCCCAAAGTTTTCCCCTGTCTCCTTGATAGAGATTATAATGGCCACAGTCATTTCTAAAGCTACTACTATGTGCCAGGCATTTTTTAGGGATTGGAGATAAGATGACAGAAATGAAACTGCCCCTGCCCTCCCGGAGCTTACATTCAGTTTGGGGGAAGACAACAACATGCACGTGTATAAATAGACAGAAAGCTGTTGCTTTCTTGGATAAGAAGGTGAGAGCAACTGAGGGACTCGGGACAGCTTCTTAAGAAGGTGAGATTCGAACCGAGTCTGGAAGGTAGACCGGGATTCTCTTGAGAGGTGAATGGAAGGAGCCTCTCAGGCACGAGGAACAGCCTCTGCAAAGGTTTAGAGGCTGGAGGTGACTGTGAGAGGAACAGCAAGGGAGCTAATCTAGCCGGATGGTAGAGTATAGAAACTGGAATTCAGGAGACTGGAGAGAGAAGAAGTGGTCAGAGCTTTAACTGGCTTTGAAGGCAAACTCTGCCCCTCCCCATCTCTGTGTAGCCTCTCTGAGCCCCAGTGACCCCTCTAAAGTCAGGGTGTTGGAGGATGCCAAGGGCCTGCCCATACACTATGATTCTCCATTTTCTGACCTTGAGATCCCATGATTTGCAGTCAGGGACCTGACTTAGCTCTGCTGGTGAGCATTTAGGTGACCTTGACCAAATCCCTTTGTCTCAGGCCATTCATTCTGAGTGGCTAGGTACCCTCCTCGGACCAGAGGACCCTTTATTATTATTATTATTATTATTATTATTATTATTATTATTATTATTATTATTATTATTTCCTTCTTTGGGTCTGCATCCAGAGGACCCAGCACAGTGCCTCACTCTTGATAAATGCTTGTTAATTGGTTGATTGATCTATAAGGAGCCAGCCTCTAAGGATGGAAAGAAAGCCACAGTGAAAGGATCACAGTTAGAGAGAAGTCACGGCCTCTCGGCCCCATCCCAGTCCACAAAAGAGCTGGTTCTAAAGGAAGCTGGCAATGCAAAAGGCCCTCCTGTAACAGGAAGCACTGTAACATGATGCCCGGGAGCCCATCCCCTGAGAGCCCCTCGGGCTGACCCAAGAAGAACAGCAAAGGCAGTTTCAGATTTGGTGCTTGGTACTCTCCAACACCCAAAACCCTGGTTAAAAGCAAGGCAAGAACCATCCAAAAGGAGAAAGGGGGAAAGGGGATGCCTCCTATTCCATGAACAGACAAAGAAATTGCCACGGTGTCTAGTTACGAGGAGATGGTCATGAGGGTTAGAAATGGAGAAACTGTTTTACAAATGAGGTTCAGACTGCAGAACCCAAGCGCTTTGGACGCATAAGTGGGCCCCAAAATGAATGAGGCACAGGGAAAGCTCAGAGCATAAGATTGGGCGGCTTCAGCTCAGTCCAGAAATCTATGATCCTTGGGGAGGGTCTGCCGGGGGTGTCAGGCCACGAGCAGGCTCTGGCCCATCATTAAGTGTAGAGGCCGAAGGGTCTTTTGATTTTTGACCCTAAAGCACTTTCTCTCTCAAAAGAACTCACTCCCCAAAATTACCAGTTCTAGAGTAATGGTCTCGCGAGTGGGGACGGCCTTATTTGAACTGTTCCTGCTTTCCCGGTTCTTGGATAATGGGAAAATGGAACTTTTTGTTTCAGAATTAGTGCAGTGGTAGATTTGAAGTCAGGAGGACTTGTTATCAAATCCCACCTCAGATACTAGCTATGTGCTTCTTGGCAAGGCATTTAGCCTCTCTCTGCCTCAATTGCCTCATCTGTAAATTGAGGATTAATCATGATGGAGTCTATGGAACCTTCCAGAACCTCCAAATTTACGCCCCAGAAGGTCCCACATTCTGTAACTCTTATCCTAGCTGATTCACTCTGTGCTACCATCTTTGACCAATATAGGAGAAAATGACCAGGGGAAACCAGAGAGCAGAAGGTAATACAGTCAAAAGTCCAAGAAATCTTATCGGAAATGCAGAAATCCATTCCATATGCAGAAGTCTTTCTTGATAGCAAGAGTGACATTCCCAGAGGAATAGTTTAATCTTTCAAGCAGGAAACCACAAGGGCCTTTGTTTGCAATCTTCAGTCTGACATTTTTCTTATTTTTCAATCTCATTTGACATTTATTAAGCACCTACTATGTGCAATGAACTAAATTAGACACTGGAGATAAAAAGATTAAACAGGACAAATCGTCTCTGTCCCCTTGGCAGCTTAGAGCCCAGTAGGGTGATAGCCCACAAGCTGTAATTAGCCATAGGCAATGAGGCTCAAGAGTAGGCACATGTGGGGGGGGCTCCTTCCCTTCCTTTGCCCCGTCCCATCCCGTGCTGTAGTTGCTTCATTTCTAAACCCAGGGATCGCATGAGATGGGGCCCTCCCACCTCTAGATGTTCGGGCCATGATTTACACCAGTATCTTGGCGGCAGCCACAAGCCAAAGATGTGCCTTTCACCTTCCCCCATCCAGGTTGAAAAGCAGCTGTTTTCAATTACACCAGACCTCCCTCCCTCCCCCTCCCCAGCCTCATCCTCACTGGGAAAGCTAGAGAGTCAGGAGACGGCTGTTAGCGGTTCCCAAAAAGCAGATCTGGAATCTTGGATCTCTTCCTGATGCTTGGGATAAGAGGGTAAGGTGCTTTGGGGTAAAGGGGCTTGCCATCCTACTAAGGAGCATGAGCCTTCCAGAAAAGCAGCTTTCCCCTTCCCTTACCAGATGCACTCCCCCTTCACACTGGGTGATTTTCACTGGAACAAACAGTATTTTATTTCTAGTTTTGCTGAATGGAGGGACTACTTTTTAGCCTTAGGCACAAATTCTTTGTATAGTAGGTATGAGGTGCATATATATATGCACACGCACACACACACACACATATATATACACACACACATACATATATATATGTGTGTGTATAAATATAAATACATACATATTATATGTATTATATTTATATATGCATAGTGAAGATTAGGGGTTTTGCTATAGGAATTTTGTGCATAAATGTGTGTGACTTGCATGAGTTAATTTACTTCCCAGAGCCTCAGTTGCCATTATTGTCAAATGGAGGAATTGGACCCTTCTGGCTTGAGATCCATGATCTTGTGGACTTATTATAATTAGTTATTATGTATCATCATAAGTTATTATAATACACTTTTTACCCAGTGAACATGTTTTGTCTGGGCCAAATGAACAAAAAGTCCTTATTAAGCCCCTACCTGGGCCCTAGAGATGCAGGGATAAAAGTAGCTCGTCCCTGCCCTCAAGGATCGGTTTTGAGGGCAGTTATTTGGGGACGCCTGAGCACATGCAACAGGGGTGTGGCTTTGACCATTTGGGGGGTGTTGGACTCTTTTGGCAAGCTGATGAATCTTTGGACCCCTTTTCAGAATCATGGTATTTGTTTGTTTTTTAATTCATGAGGTAAATAAGACAACAAAGCAAACCTCGATATGTTGAAATAGTTACCATTAGGTTAAGATAAAGTTGAAGAACCTCAAGTAAAGAGGCTTCCCATGGAATGTGCACGAGCAGAGGCTCCTGGGAGCCCTTAGGACCCTCCGCAGAGGGGAAGGGGGAACGGATTGTTAGCTCCCGCACAGAAAGCTGGCCTCCACCTCGTAAAGGACCGGTGACAGATGAGGGACTAGAGCACCGCCAGTCTGTACTTGGGTTTCCTGGTGACAAAATTGACGGGCCGGTCGAGCAGTTGTCGGGCAGGGGGGAAGATTAATAGAGAGAAGGGAAAAGGGAGTCTTTGAGATAACATATTCTCCCCAGAAGTCTTAGAACACGTACAAATAATGGGAGCTGTGAAAGGAAGACGGAACCTGCTTAAGCATCATGTCAGGAAAGTCTGTGATCTCAGGCTATTAAATAGTACTGCGTCCTTTCAGACCATCATAACTCAAGAACACAGTGACAGTGTGGTAGCCGGGGGCCAAGCTGTAACCCGGCCTCAGTCTGAGAGGGAAGGGGCCCCCAGGGAGGGAGAAGGAACAGGAAGAGTGAAGGGCTCCCAGAGCACCCAGAGCCCAGAGAAGAAGGTTATGTCATTTTTCTGTCGAGGCTTCCTAAAATGCCTGGCGTGACCTCGGCGGAGGGATAATGAATTTCAATGAAGAGAAGGGGAGAAGGGGAGGGGGAAGCATCGACAAGACAGTGCGTGAGTGACCTACCTTGGAGGCCCCTCCAGTATCCTAGGAAAGCATGATGGCAAAGCTCTGCTTAGTACATTAAAGAAACAACTTGCAGAGATCCCTCCCTCCCTCCCTCCCTCCCTTCCTTCCTCCCCCAAACAGTAATGAGTCCAAATTGCTAATAAAGCATAATTCAAAGATGTTGTACTTGGGCCATTTTTCTGGGCTGGTTATATTTTATGTCAGTTTTCCCACAGCTGTTAGCATGCTATAGCTATTAATGTACCAAATGCCCCAGTTAAAATGAAAATAAAGGCATTTACTTCATACTTACCAAAAACACACACACACACAGAGTAAGTTCTGTTGGATCTTTCTGGATAGAAATTGAGAATGGGGGGGGGGGGCGGGGGAGAGGTCAGGATTGGAGAATTTCAGGGGAAAAAAGGAAATAATTCCTTAGAATCGGAAAGTCTAAGCAAAGAACGGTCGAGAGAACAGATTTTTTTCTTCTTTTCGCAAGCAAAGCCATTATTTAAAGAATGTGCTCAGGAGAAAGGAGGAGTGGTCCAAAGGCTCTGGCAGAAACACATGTGGATCGCCATGGGCACGGCCCAACTCCTGGAATTGACTTGCACAATTGGGAGGATTGATCTGGGAAGAAAATAGTCTTTTTTTTTTCAAAAGCCACATAATCTGTAAACCCGCAAAATGCATCTAATGCCAGTGGAGAACTGCCGAGGGCCATATTTGTTGTTTGGGACAATAACATCAAGGTGATGGGATTTGAGCCAGGGAGGCTGTTTTCTCTTTTGGAGTCATCTGGGTCCAGTGGCCAGCTATAGAGCAGGTCAACTGGACATGGCCCCAGATGCAGTGGGAGACCTTGTTCTTTCTCCCAGGCCATGATAGAAAAAGGTAAAAGGGGGGTGACTAGGTACAGTGGATAAAGCGCCAGCCCTGAAGTCAGGAGGATCTGAGTTCAAATGTGAACTCAAACACTTAACACTTCCTGTGTGACCCTGGGCAAGTCACTTAATTCCAATTGCCTCAGCAAAAAAGAAAGAGGGGGAAAGGCTCTAAATGCTCACCAAAGGCTGTGCAAAGGATGCACCCTTATCCTGGGTGCACAGTGACCCAGGAGTGCTAGATCTAGAAACCCAGATGTGAAATTAGAGGAAAGATGATTTTATCAGGAGCCAACCTGGGGGTCACACAGGAACGGAGCTATGTCGCGACGTGGAGACAAACCAGGCCCTATCACTGGGCGGCTTCTGAAGCAGCGCTCTCCCTGTAAACAGCATTAGGCACATGGAATGGCCTTTTTTACAGATATAGATGACTAACTCTCACCAGTGAGTAATATGGCTGGCGGCCATACCACCTCTGGCTCAGCGCTCATAAACTGAGCAGGGTTGGACCTGGTCAGCCTCTATAGGGGAGACCTCCAGAGAAATCCCAGAGGGCCTGTTGGAGGCTGTGGTGGTGACTCAATGGGTGGTTCCCTTCTCCTGAGTCAGTTCTCAATCACACTGCTCACATGGTATTGCGGGAAAGTGATTTGCAGGTGCAGCCTTGCCCGGGGGAGACCCAGGTCTGAATGTTGGGGAAGGAAGATGGGGGCGCAGGGCTTGAAACCCTAGCAGTCAAATCCCCAGTCTGTGACAATTTATGACATTTAGTTTTGGAGCATCACTGTGCTAGTCCTGAGAAAAGGTGGCGGTAGTTTAGTCATGTCCGACATTCATGACTCCATTTGGGTTTTGGCGGTTTTTGTTTGTTTATTTTTAAAGACCCTGAAGTAGTTCACCATTTCCTTCTCCGGTTCATTTTACAGATAAGGAAATTGAGGCAAATGGGGTTAAATGACTTGCTCAGAGTCACACAGTTAAGAAGTGCCCATGGCCAAAATCGAGACTCCAGTCTCAGCACTCCATGCAATATGGCGTCATTTCGTCTCCCTGGGCCTGAGGATTGCAATTCAATAATGAAAACAGACCTTTCCCCTGAGGAACTTTTTATTTTATAGTTAAGGATATACAGTAGATAAAAAAGAAATGCAAAGTGATTTTGGGGGCGAGGCAAGAAAGCGCTAACAACTGAGAGAGATGTCAAGAAAGGCTTCCTTCTTCTGGGAGATGGCATCTGAGATAGCTTCAGCGAAAGCTCAGAAGGTGGTGGGCAGATTGAGAACAGCCATGTAAAGGAGGGGTGGGGAGAGGCTGGCTGAAGAGAGCATGGAGAGCACTGGGGCAATTCCATGTGCTCAGTCTGGAAACAAGAGCTCAAGGCAAATTCGGAAGGGCGTTCAACCTAGATAGGGGAATCGGAATTGTATCTTGGAGACTCGAGAGTATGCGATCCAGCCAAGGCAGGCCAGAACCCCTCGATGGAGAGGTGGGGTCTATCATGAGGCACTGCAGAAAGATTTGGTGAAGGAAAGAAAAAACATCCATCTGTAAACGTTATGATCATATTAAAATAGGGAAGGGGAGCGTGCACAAAATCTGGCCAAATTATTTTCAATAGAGGCAGATTCATTTCCAATATAATTCCCAGAGGAGATTTCTTTTAAAAAACAAACAAATAAACAAACATTAATTCTCTTAGAGTTACATAAAAAAGAGTATGTCCCATTAAAGTTTTCTAATTTATAAAATATCTCTAAATGTATTTAATGAAACAAGGACTTGTCTTAAATTCATCAGCCAGGCTCTCGACTACAATGTAGTAAGGAGAGGTAGAGGAAGAGAACACAAATACATTAGGTACCTATTATGTGCCAGAAACTATATTATCTCTGAATAAATATGTATCAATCAGTTGATTGGTCTGTTTTACTGCTTGAATAATCAAAGCAGACCATAACTAGCATATTTTTAATTGCTTAAATTCAGTTGAATTTAACTGAATTCAACTGAATTTAACTGAAATAAATTCACCAAGCACTGATTAAACACCTACTCTGTGCCGGATATTTACAATGAATACACAGACAAGAAACCAACAAACCAATCGCCTCCATTCTAGTGGGGTTATTTAACACGCACACAAGTAAGTAAAAAATTTGCAATCATCATTTGTACACAGAGTAATGCAAAGTGAATTCTCTAGAGAAATAATGCAATTACTAGATTGAGGGTGTGAAATCAGGAAAGTCTCCTGTAGGAAGCAAATCCCTTCAGTTCTGCTTTGAAGGAAACTGCCAATTCTGTGGAGGAGAAAAAGAGAAAAGCACATTTATCTATTTATTATGAATTTTTTATTATTCTACTGCACTGGAGAAAAATGTAAGCAAGGAAAGATAAACTTTCTGGAAGACGTCTCCTTAATAAGTGTCCCTTTCCTTTTAAAAAGTACAGCCATAATTTATCGACGACCCAACTGGTTTTTTTTTTTTTTTTTTAAATCTGTCTTCCTTCAACACCCTTCCATGTCTGACATTAAACCCGTGTCGTCTCCTATAACTTTTCCAACCTTGAATAGCGTCTGTACATACAGAAATCCGCCGTCTTCATAAAAGACCACTCTGCCTGCATACTCAACATGCAGGAGGTGAGACTTCTCAAGGTCTTTATTAAATCTGGCCCTGCCACGATGTCGTCAAGACACATAAAGAAATCTGACGACTTCATAAAATTCTAACTTATATTGAGGTTGCAGAGTCAGACTGTGTACCATTTAGAGCCTTCATTAAAATTCCCTTCTGCCTTCGTGCTGAAAGACATATAAGGAAGCCCATAAAAAACCTAGCGCCCTCTCCCCAATCGCGGAGAAATGAGCGTTCTTACATTCCAAACGGCGAGGGTCACCTATTCCTTTGGTGAATCTGGGTTCCATAAGCATGTCATCCACTAGTGTCAATATTTAAATTTTTATATACTCTAATTATTTTTATGACCTTTTAGGTAACTATATAAAATATTACCTGAGCTACTGAACATTTTTAACGTTGGGTGACATAATGACTAACTGTCTATCTGTACCCGGTGATGTCTTAGTGGTTTTCCTTAAAGTAAGGATGATACTAACAGTTCTTGTTGGGGAAGACGCTAGTCCAGGGGTCCTCAAACTGCGGCCCGCGGGCCAGATGCAGCAGCTGAGGACGTTTATCCCCCTCCCCCAGAGCTAGGAAGTTTCTTTATTTAAAGGCCCACAACACAAAGTTTTTGTTTTTACTCTAGTCCCTCCAACAGTCTGAGAGACAGTGAACTGGCCCCCTATTTAAAAAGTTTGAGGACCCCTGCGCTAGTCCAAGGGATAAAGGCTGTAATGTACAAAGATCTGGGTTCTCACCTACCCACCCGACTCATATCCATCCATTAGCCCTCCTGCCCTTGAATTCAATTAATCCGGGACTGTGACTAGCAGTTTTTGCCTCATGACCTTCACTGGTGTTGGAATTGAAGGCCTGGAGCTATGATTTCATTCATTCTGCTGAGAAACCTTCCCGGTATGGAGCAGTGACCACACTGCATGTAGCTTGGGACCTTAGAGAGATACTTGAGGGAAATATATAGAGCAGGAGCTTCTAACCTAGGGTTCACTCACCCTAAGGTCCCTCAGGTAAATCTCAAAGTCTCTGTAAACTCAGATGGGAAAACAATGAACATTTTTTTTTCTATACTTCAAAATAAAACTCTGCCTATTTAAAATATTATTCTGAGAAGAGCTTCGTAGCATCAGGAGACAGGGTACTTTAAGGGCCCCTTTCCTAGAGTTATCTCCAGGGCCCCTGGGCTTAGAGCCACTTGAGGACATCATTTCTTCTGAGAGGAAGGGGGGCAGCAGGGAGCTGACCTGCTGAAACTAGAGTTCCTGAACACGGGAATAAAAATGTGCTCATAGCCATAAGACAGTGTTGTGCCTTTTGTGAAGTTCAAATCTGCCTCCTTCTCCTGCCACCTGAGCTGTCTGCCTCATCCAGCCCATGTCTTTTCACTTAACTTGGGAAAAAAGGGACTATTTCAATTTTGTCCTTTGTTCCGAGTGCCAGGCATGCAGTAGGTGCTTAATAAATGCTTACTGTTTGCATTGCTTGGCCTTCAATTTGGAGACACCCACAGATGACAGAGCTTGTTGTCCTGGAGAGAACAGCATGTAGAGATCTCGGTTCAGAATCAGCAAGAGTTTTGTGCTTAGGGTAGTGGGAGGGAGAGTGGCTGGGCTGAGGTCAGCCCCTCCGGATTTATTTGCTTACTTTTGCCACAAGCGGTCCCTGAGCTGTTTGACATCACTCCCAAGTGCACTTATACCAGACTCAATGGAAACTAAGAAGCATTTAAGAGTTACAGGTGCATTTTAAAGGGCTTCAGGCAATCTAGTTGTTTTTCTTGCAGTGTTATTACTGGATACATTTATAAAATGTTTTTAAAAAGAATCATTCCCTTAAGAAATAACTCTCAAGTCTCAGAAAAGGCTCTCCTGGGGATTATTGGGTCCAATGTCCTCATTTTACAGATCGGCAAACTGAGACCCACAGTCACAGAGCATTTGGCCAAGGTCACACAGGAAAGATCTGGAAGAGCTGGGATTTGACCATAGGCGTCCCTTCCCTCTTTTTTCTAAGCCACACTTCAGTTCCATTAAAGAGACTCAGTTTTTAAAATCATCTCAGCAACTGACAGTCTGGGTATTGGGTCTCCAAAAATAAATATAATTTCTAGCAAAATCCTTTTTTTAAATCGTAAAAACTTTTTATCCTAAAACTTGTTTTTAAAAAATAATTATAGCTTTTTATTGACAGAGCCCATCCCTGGGTAATTTTTTACAACATTATCCCTTGCACTCACTTCTGTTCCGATTTTTCCCCTCCCTCCCCCACCCCCTCCCCCAGATGGCAAGCAATCCTTTACATGTTAAATATGTCACAGTGTATCCTAAGTACAATATATGTGTGGAGAGCCGAACAGTTCTCTTGTTGCACAGGGAGAGTTTATCCTAAAACTTTTCTAAAACAAAAGAAACATGGATGCTTTGGGAAGTCTGACCATGGTTGGGGGGCGGGGATCCAACCCAACTTTTTAATTCATTCCCCCACCCATGTCCATGGCCCTGGATTCCAGAACAAGGTCTTGAGATCATAGATTTAGAACTGCAAAGGACTCTGGGTAAATCACTCTGCTTCTATTTCCCCATCTGTAAAATGGGAATCATAATAACCCCTACCTCCCAGCATGGGCATGAGGCTCATGTGAGATAATAAAGCCCAGTGTGTGGCACATGGTAAGTGCCAGGTAAGTCCTATATTATTATGGAGAGAGGGAAACCGAGCCCTACGCCCTCACAAGTTGGCTTACCCAGATTACAGAGACGATAAGCACATCATCGACGTGGGCCAAAGTGATCTGTATTCAGCATTTTTCCTGGCTTTGCCACGTGGTGTGGGGAAATGGCCACATTTTCTATTGGAAGAGACCCCTAGCACCGCATGAATCAGTTAACTTTTCTGAGTCTCAGTTTCCTCATTTATAAAATGGGGATTCTCTAACCCACATTATCTACCTTGCAGCTTGTTGTAATGAGTAAAGGAGATAATGTAATGGGAATGTGTGCCTTCCCCCACCATAAGGAACTAGCTCGGTGTCTAAAGATCTCCTTGTTTTGACGTCTGCATTGGGGGAGCAGGGTTGGGAGGCCCTGCTGCCATTGCCCTGTCCCCTCGTACGGGGCTCAGGGAGAAAGGATGGGCGGCGTGAGCAGGCCCCGACCTCAGCGCCAACCTCGGCCCAATCCGTTCTCTGACGGAGGGAGAAGTTTTTCCAGGTCAGGAGGGATCCAGACCCCAGAACCTCACCCATTCACACGTTTCCCCCTTGAGAGAAATATCTCCCAGATCCCTTTTTGAGTTTGTCCCGAGGCTTTGAAATGGAGGCAAAAGCAGGTCCACGACTCCTGCCTCTGAGGATTGTTTAACTGAGACTGTCCGAGAACTGGAAGATGAGGATGAGCAGATGCTCTGGGAGCTTCAAGCGGGACCTGAGGAGAGCAGATATTCCTGGTGGCCTTTGGCGTGGCGGTGACTCTGCCTCCCTCGGCGGGCAGGCCGGGTACCTTGGCAAAGGGAAACCGTGTTCTTGCCCTTGTTCTGCCCAAATGCAAAATCTCGGCAAGCTGGCCCCGGCCTCTGTTTTAATCACAAGATCAAGATCTTTTCAGAAGCTTAGAAAAATCATGGCGACAGCAGTAGGGAACCTGAAACACTTTTTCTGCATGTGCCAAAAAGACCAAGGAGCCAGAGGGTGCAGTGGGTTGAGTTCTGGCCCGGGAGCTCCCAGAACCTGAATTCAAATCCTGCCTCAATTATTTCCTGACTGGGCAAGTCGGTTAGTCTCAGTTTTCTCATCTGCAAAATGGGATCATAATAGAATCTAACTCTTAGGGTTGTTGAAAGGATCAAAGGAAAGAAACTATTTGGAAAGTTGTGAATCTTCGAGCTCTGCAGAAATGCTTACAACCAGGTTCTTTCCTATTTACTACACATAGAATAAGACAGGATGAGCAGATTTGATCTTAAACTCATTGGTTTATTCAAGTATTTGCTAAGTTCCTACTAGGCTCGAGGCACAGAGCTAGGAGCTGGGGATACACAGAAAGGCAAAAACAGTTCCTGCCCTCGGGGGGCTCACGGTCCAAACATGAAGCACCCTGGCAGGTGTGGCCGAGGGTCACACATCTGGGCTGCACATCTGCCCCCCCCCCCAGGCCTCCTCCATCTGTTCTTATGGACTTTGAAATTCCACCTTTTGATAGTCATTCCTTTGAAACTTTAAAGCAAAAGCAAAAGCCGCTGCTCTGAGAGCCAGAGGCCCCGAGTTTGAATCCTTGTTTGTTTCTGCGGGTGTTGTTTTTGTGGTTCGTCCTTCATTATCCAAGAGGACCCTGACATTAGGGAGGGGATGCCAGATATGGATCAGGGAGCCTGGAGATGGCCCTGAAGGCCGTGGAGACCTTTTACGCAAGGGTCTTTAGCAGGTCTTCAGCAGGTCTCTGCTTTCTTCCCAGCCAAGCCTTCCCTGGCTCCCCTGCTTAGGGCAACTCCCTGACCAAGGGCTTGTGGGCAAAGGCCTGGACTTGCACCCCCGAGAAGGTGCCTCTGCCCTGGCTGCCTCCAGTAGAGGAAGTGGCCCAAGCCAGCTCGGGACTCGCTTCTCTCTCGGCTCCTACGTCTCTAGAATTGCCCCTCTCCGTCCACTCTCTCCCCCTTTTGCGCGACATCTTCCCCAGCTGGAAAGGAAGCTCCTGGAGATCAGGGTTTGCTTGTTTTTGTTTTCCTGGCTGTCTGGCTGACTCTCTTTCTCTCCCCATCCCTCCATTTCCCCCTTCCTTTCTTTCTCTCAATCGCTCTTCTTTTCCCCTACTCTATCCATCTAGTTATCAATCTCCATTTCTATCATCTTTTTTATCCACCTCCATAGCAATATATCCGTCTCTCTGTATCTATCACCTCTTTCTCTGCTTCTCTCCTCTTATATTTGTGTGTATGTGTATTCGTGTGGCTGTGTGGCTAACGGAAATAAGAATGTGAGCTCTAAGCTCGCTGGTGCCTCAGAGCTCACAGGAGGGCTTGGAAGAGCTTTGGAACCTGGAAAGTCGTGGATAAGTGCAAGTCATTATTATGATGTCAGCTACTGCCAGTGTTCCCTAATAAAATGGGGGTCCCCCGGGAAGGTATTTGCCCTAAGCTTCAGCTAACACCTTTTGTGGGATTACTTAATAGCTCCTAGAGAGGCAGACCCTGGGAAATGGGACTCTCCCCCGAGGGGAGAAGGGAGGAAAGAGTGGAGGTGTCAGCATGGAGGGAAGTGTGTGGAAAGGAGGAAATCAGAGAGCACCAAAGGCTTCTAGGCACTCGTACCCGGATCGGCCGTTGTTTGCAGTTCCCTGGGAAAACCAATAGCCTTTGTTGAATTAAAGAGCAATTTTGACTTCGTTAAGAGGCCATTGCAGAGGTGTCTATGAACCCTTTCAGCACGTGCATCCATGTTTCCTGCCTTCTGACGTGAGTGAGGGTGTATCTGATGTCCACTGGTTACCAAAGACACCTCCGCTACTTAGCTGAGTTTTGAGCATTCCGGTTCCACTGTGCCTCAGTTTTCTCATCTGTAAAATGAGAGGACTGGATTCCGTGTCTTCTGATGTTGCTTCCAGCTAAATCTGTAATTCTGTGATACTCTTACGTTGTAAAATGCTACAAATAAATAGAAATTTAAAGCAGGAGACTTCCAAAGGAATCCAGGCTAACCTCATTTCCCATAGGGGGAAGGTGACTTTCTCAAGGGGAGCACTTATCAGTGAAAAAACTAGGAATTCGAACCCAGACCAAAGATGTAGACCTAGAAGAGACCTTACGGGTTGTCTCATGCACATAGTAGGTATCATCCACATGGTAGACACTTAATGAGTATTGGTCTATATTTTATAAATGAGGAAACGAAGGTCTGGAGGGGCAAATTCAGCTAATTAAATCCAAAGTTCATCAGATCTCACCAGAATCATGGGCAACACTAAAATGTCTTAAAAATTGGGCATTCCATTTCCCTCTTTAGAATCTAGAACCGCTTCGTTACAGCTTTTAATGGCAGAGAACCCCACATTTGCCCCTGTGTGAATTGGTATGACTGGCCAAGTTGAAGAGTAGTGAGAGGTAACTATAAAAGGAGAGACAGGGGCTTCTAGGGAAATCTCTTCTTATACTGGGGTCTCATTTTTCACGTCAGTGTCTACGGTTCCTCCCCTTTGAGGTTGAGGGTCAGCACCTTCTATTTGACGGTATTACATCTAAGTAATGCTTTTACACCCAAGTCTTTGACCTTTTTGCTTGATCTTCCCTTTTTTTTTTCCTTTTCACTGAGCACCTCCAAGTGTTTATTGGGTTTGTAGGTTTGCTTTTGTTTGTTCATTTCATAGACGTTACTTAGGAAGTCTCGGACTCACCTTTACAGGCAACCAAGAGTATCTCAAGCACACGGAGGGAGGAGCAAAGTTGCAAGGCACAAGTCAGATCCCCCTTCAGGAACAATGATTACCCTTGATGGATCTTAGGAAATAATAATCAGTCTCCTTCAGGAGTCACTTTTGTGTTTTCACGACAGTGACAAGACTGCTGAGTGAGAAACAATTTAGAATGCATGAATTGGCCCTTTCTTCTGAGTGCTCAGGGCACCTTGCAAATGGAAAATTGCAAAATCTCTTCTCTCGTTTCCCCCTTGACGCCCTTTGAGGCAGCAAAACCTGAGGGAAAGGGGGGTGGGGCCCTCGCGCCACAATTCTGTTCCATCGAGCGTCGTTATTCTTTCAGAACTTAAATTCCATAACAGCAGCAAAGCTTTCTGAAGGTTTTATGGATGGGAACTGGCAAGGGAGTCTCCGCCTCCTCCTCCCAGTGCCACCTTCTCCTCAGATGCCCCGGGTCCTCTTGTTCTCTGGATGCTCTTGCTCTTATTCCCGCAGCAACTACTGCCTCCTCCTCGGTTTCCAGTTGGGAAACATGGCCAAATGTGAGCTCTTGTCTCTTGAAGAGAGAGCCCCTTGAAGACAACTGCAAACATGTTTTTCGCATCTCTCTCTATTGATCTGTTTTATTAGAGAACCATGATGGAGTGTCAGATTTTTTACAAAAAGAAGGGGAGGGGGGGGCGGATAATTTTAAAACCTATGACTGTTGTGTCTTTAAAATAAAAGAAAGGCCTAGAATTAGATCCTTTTTGGAGCCTGAGCTAATTATTGTGAGCACCAGAAAATAATTATTTTCCCATCACAGAACAATGAACCGGATGGATTCTGGGGCTGCTGGTTCCAGTGTCACGATGCCCATTAGGCCTCATGGAGTCAACTTTGGGCTTCACAGCTGTTCTCCTGGTCATTCTACCTTTTCACTGTGCTTTGGCCTATGGTGCTCATTGCATAATAGACTTTTGAGAGCATCCAGGAGAGTCTTCTCTTTTTACAGATGTAAAAGCCGAGTCCCAGAAAGATTGGGATTTGCCCAGAGCTTCAAAGCTGGATTTCCTTTGACCAAACCCAGGGCTCACACTCCAGAACTGAAGCGCTCAGGATGCAACATCCATTTCAAAGGGTCATAGCAACAGGAGTCTAGAACAGGCAAGAAACCTAGAAACCAGCTTGTCTGGGGTTCTTAAACTGGGGGGCACAGGAACAGGTTTCAGGCAGTCCATGAATCTGGAGGAGAAAAAGTGACATCTTTATTTTCAGTCATCTTGGGTCTCCCTTGTAAGCATGTGCATGTTATTTTATGCATTTAAACACTTTACTCTGAGAAGAGAGCCAAGGCTTTAGCAAGCTTCCCAAGGGTCCATGGGGCGACCTCAGATTCTCTTGACTCCAGATGAAGGCTTCTTTTCTCTGGATGAGTTTACATGCAAATTGTGGCTATGTCAGTGAACTAGGAATTCTGGGAATTCCCCCCCCCCCCCCAGCTCTCAGCCCATCTATCTAGAAATAGAGATGCCTAAAGTTCCAAGACATTAGGGAACAATATTTGAACCTATGCCTCTCCAAAATTAAGACAAGGGAGGCTTAATTGGAGCGTCCTTTCCCCAAGGGGGTTAACTGTGGCTGAGAGAGAGGATATGCAGCTGGAGCTTAATGGCAAGGAAATCCTGAGAGGAATTCAGAGACTGTCTCCCAGGTTCCACCCAGCTCCAAATCTTGGCTTTTATGATCCTCTCATCTTCTTCCTTCTGTCCCACTCTCACCTCCAGCCCCCACAGCCTCAATAACATCTGCCTTTCATCTCACCCAACCGGGAGGGAGAACACGGAATGACTTAGAAAGAGTCCAGCTCCAGGAAAGAAAGAATCAAAGTAAAACATGAAGGAAGGAAGGAAGGAAAGAAAGAAAGAAAGAAAGAAAGAAAGAAAGAAAGAAAGAAAGAAAGAAAGAAAGAAAGAAAGAAAGAAAGAAAGAAAGAAAGAAAGAAAGAAAGAAAGAAAGAAAGAAAGAAAAAAAGAAAGAGAAAGGAAAGCATTTATTAAGCACCTATTATCAATCAATAAACTTATTTTTTTAATTTTTAATTTAATTTTTTCGATAAACATTTATTAAGAGATTATTATGTGCCAGGCACTATGCTAAATGCTCTACAAATAGTAACTTATTTAATCCTCCCAACTCCCAACTATGACCTCCATTTTGCAGGTAAGGAAAGTGAGACAGACAAGTGACTTGCAGGGCCACCTAGCAAGTAAATGAGGCTGAATTTGAACTTGTCTCCCTGAATCCAAGCCAGCATGTTACAGAATATCACCTCACTGCTTCTCCCTCCTTATTAGGTACAAGTGGAGCACAGTCTAATGGCTGCTTGTCCAGTGAATGCAAATGAATGCACTGAATTCCGAAATCCTCCTGGAACCACTTCAGGTTCCTTAAAGGGTGACGTCCACCCTCTGTGGAGGGCAGTCTCAACCACAGCTTCTGATCTGGGGTTCTGGGTCAATATCGAAACTAGTCATGTGAAGGTCCGAGAGATTCAGTGACATGTGGAAGTAGCGTGTCAGCAGTTTTCTCTTTCGTTTACTCTCTCTTATCAAAACCACTTTTTTTCTGAAACTGGGACCTTGTTAGCAGAAATACAGATCATTTGATTAGGGAGGCCCGTGAACTTTGGCCAGAAAAGGAGATGTTGGGGGGAGAGAAGGGAGGACCAATTCCACTGCCGAAATCTTTGGACATATCCCGGCAAACAAAACAAAAGGCTGAAGAGCGTCTGCCCTCAGAGAGCTTTCTTTCTATGGAGCACACTTCATATACACACAGTAGGGATCCCAGGAGAGACAAAACATATTCAGAGGAAAGTGAATCCTGAAGGCTTCTAGCCATGTCACTAGATGGAAACTCTTGCTGAAAGTCTTTATGTGAAAGAAGAGAGATGTTTTCTGTGTCTCTCTGTCTCTGTTTCTCTCTGTGTGTTTATTTCTCTATCTGTCTCTGTCTCTGTCATCCTTCTATCTCTCTATCTCGCTGTGTCTTGTCTGAAGAATTTTGGAGAAATGGGCACCTGCAGCTATTTTCCCCTTCCATCTTGACCTGATAAACATCTCCTGACGTGGGAGAGGGTCCCGAAGTTCTGACTCTCTCTGGTCCTCTTCCTTAAGAGGCAGAGAACGGAGGCATCTCCAGAAAGAAGCCATTTAAACTCTGGTCATGGAGGCACTCAGCTCTATTTCGACTCGACAATCATTTATTAGACGCCTACTGGATACAAGGCACTGTGCTACTAGGCTCTGCAGACACAGGGTGGTAGAGTGCGTTTAGGACTGGTTTTCTGATTGGAAAGGTTTCCCTGCCTCCATTCGTGCTAGCTGAGTGACTCTGGACAAGTCCCAGCCTTTCAGAGTTCTAGGCAACTCTCTGAGACTTTTCATAACATGCACACAGCAAAATAAGCAAAACTAGCCTCTTTCTAACACCACTGAGCTCAACTGTTCTGCCCAATTCCCTGCTTGCTTCTATTTAGTCCCAGGTGCCAGGAGGCCTTTCACCCAGCTCTACCAGAGGAGAGGGAAGGGGAGGAGAAAGATGTCAGAGAGCGTTTAAGGAAACGAAACTTGGACGGCGGCAATCCCGATGAAACTGGAACCTGCCAAAGGATAATCTGTCCGCTCCTTCGCAGCTGGTTTCAGGGTGACAGGTACAGCCTCCAGTCTCCTTGCAGCTGACCTGCCTGGGTCGAAAACTTGTGAAAATGTTCTCATGGGTCCCCAGCGGAGGCCCAGGGCAACGGAGCTGCACCTTCCAGAACGGGGACTGACATCTCACGGGGGCTTCACCGTGGTCCCAGGGAACGAGCTACAAGACTCCCCTTTACAGACCAAGAAAACGACATGCAGAGGAGTAGAAAGAGTTCCTTGAAATCAGTCAGAGATGTGATTTGAACCTAAATCCGACACTCCAGTGACCAAGTCACACTGCTCTGGTGGTCAGGTCACCACCCCCAGCATCCTGACCAGGCTATCTGTAGTGGAGGTTGACTGGACCTCGGCGCCCCCTTGAACCCCATTTCTGGTTAGGAGGGTCTGCTCTCTGCATTGCAGTTAGTCTGGGCCTCTGGCAAATCCACCCTTAGTAAGAATTTTGCATAATGAACGAAAGAGGAAGTTAAAGGAAACTACATTTGAAAGGGAGGAAGTTAGCTGGGAATGGGCTGGGCAGCCAGAGTGGTGCTCACTGGTGGCTCCCGAGGCCTACTCCCGAGAAAGCCCATGCTGTACTTTCTGGGGGAGGACAGGCCGCCAGGTAGGGCCTCTGCAACTCTGCATCCTGGTCCTGCTTCACCTTGCTTCCCCACATAAGCCCGTCCTGGCCCCTTGTGTTTGGGTCAGTGCCTCAGTCTGCGCATCTGGAAAATGGGGCTGTATAAATTCATGCCTTCTTTTTGGTCAAGTGTTTCTATAATATTTTCAATGTTCTTTTTGATACCATCACTTCCTGCCTATTGGTCCCTATCCGTGTAAAGGTCAAATTCAGTGCTCTTTGTGTATCTTTGTGACTCTCCCTCCTCTTCCTCCTTTTCCCTTCCCTCTCTCGTTTCTCTTTTCCATCTTCCCCTCCTTTCCCCCTGTCTACCCCATTCTCTCTCCTCCCTCCCCCTTTCCCTCCTTTTTTCTCTTTTTCTCCCTTTCTCTGATCCTCTTCATCTCTCTCTTTTTCTCCTTTTCCCTTCTCTCTCTCTCTCTCTCTCTCTCTCTCTCTCTCTCTCTCTTTCTTTCTCTCTCTCTCTCTCTCTCTCTCTCTCTCTCTCTCTCTCTCTCTCTCTCTTCTCAATATTTTTCTTTCTGTGTTTCTCTCTTTCACACACACACACACACACACACACACACACACACACTCTTAAGGGATTGTAGGCTCACTGTGGGCAAGGATATTGTGTGTGTGTGTGTGTGTGTGTGTGTGTGTGTGTGTGTGTGTGTGTTTAATGTTCATGTCCCATCATCAAGCACATGATCATTTCCCTGAGTCACAGATATTCAGAGTTGGGAGGCAGCTGGGTAGCAGAATCCATGCTCATTACTGATATATATCTATGGTTAGGCCAGTTTTTTCACAGAAGGACCTTCCCAAGTGAGTCAAATTGATCCATTGCACTAAGGGAGGCTCAAACCTTTAGGGGAGTTTGGTTTTTTGTTTTCCTAACATGTTTACATATGTCTCTTCCCAACTTTCCCTGAGTATTCCTGGTTTTCTCCTCCAGGACCGAGTAGAATGTCTAATCCTTCTTTGATGACATAGCACTTTAAATATTGGAAAACGGCCATCGCCCCCTGCTCCACGTCCCCAGCATTTTCCCCCCTTTAGGAGAAATATGACCAGTTCCTTCAGCAGATGCCTTAGTAACTGAAGCATCTTGGATTCTGTTGGCATCCACGCTCTCTCCACTCCCCAGATTGCATCCCCATCCAATTTAGGGAAATATTGTGGCCGGCGGTGTCATCACCCAGGGGCCACTGCTCCTCACTTAGCTAGGCTGGTACTCAGAGAGCAGATCTGCTTGGCGTTCCTAATCAGACTCATCATTAAGGGCTTTCCAGCGGGTGAGGCTCCATGGGGGCTGGTAAGGCCCATGTCTCTGCCTTGGACACAGCGGGCACTCAGTCATTTTTAGAATGGAGCCAGTAGGAACCCAGCTATTAGGCCTAGGGGCCGGGAGGTGGGCTCCATGGGGGAAAGGGCAGCAGGGGAAGACATTAGAAGGAAGCTCAATCTTGAGATTTAGCAACAAAATGAGAGAATGGGCTGCTTTAAATCCCATGTGATTGGACTGGGCCAGTGAGAGTTCCAAAGCAAAGCTGGGGCGTCACCAGAGACTGGTGCGGTGCTGGGTAGAGGGGAACGGGGACCCCAGAGGGAAGAAAAAGCACCCCACCCTCCACCCCACCCAGAGAGCAGCTAGTTAGACAGAGGGAGGGGCAGTAGTACGTGCTCTGTTCCTGAATCTTTCAGACTTGCTTTCATGTTAAACTTAAGTTCATGGCTTTGCAAGGAATCCCTGAGGGGGTCTAATCCAAGTCTCTTCTTTTTCAGGTGAGGAAACTAAGGCCCAGGGAGATGAAATCACTCCCACAAGAGCATGCAAAGAGTACATGTGAGGGTTAGAATAAGTTTTCACACCCCAAAGTCACTCTTCATTCCACGAATAATAATAGCTAGCATTTATAATGGAGGGCTTTGAGGTTTGCATACTCTATTATCTCATTTGAGCCTCACAATAACTCTGAGATGTAGGTGCTATTATTATTATCATCCCCATTTTACAGATGGGAAAAACTGAGACTGAGGATTTAAATTGCTTTTCCAGAATCATAAAGTTAGTCTCAAAGGTAAGATTAAAACTCAGTCCTTTCTGCTTCCAGTTCCTGTACTCCTTCCCCTTTATCTTAGGCAATGGCTGGATAACTATTTATTAGGGACTTGTAGAGGTAGTTTGGGATCTAAGGTCTGGACTAAGTGGACACGGGGGTCCCTTTTAACCAAGATATTTTAGGATTCTAATCTCAGTTTATCACTGTGGACCTGAGTTTCCTTTTAGGTTGGACAAGGTGAGCTTTAACCTCCTTTCTATAGTCATAGCTTCCTACTCGGAGGCAGCCAGGAAGCACAGTAGACAGAAGGTGGATTTGGATTCTGGGAAACCTGAGTTCAGATCCTTCCCGTGATGTGACTGGGTGAGGCTGGGCAAGTCAGTTAGCCTCTATCTGCCTCCATTTCCCCATCTGTTAAATGAGAAGAAGAATAGCACCGGCCTTCCAAAGTTGTGAGGATCAAGGACCAGTCTGTATAAAGTAGTTGGCAGGCTTTGGAACTCTCTCCGCAGGCTTACTGGGATTGCAGAGGACAAAGGCGGACAGAGGGGCAGAGAGAGGGAGCCTGGGCCTCGGCTTTGCTCCCTCCTGCCCTTTTCAGGAGCTCAGAAAAAAGGATGCGGGGAGGATCTAAGCCCAGAGCCGGGAGCAGGCTGAGTAGGAAGCTCCCTCCTCCCACCCCTGCCATTCTCCCAACTTCCCCTTTTCTGCTAATGACATCACCCAAACCTCAGTTATCCTTGCTGGCATCTCCTTCTCTCCTTCCCCTCCCACCCTGGTGCTGCCCCATCATGCTATGACCAGGTTAATGAGCAGTCCTGTCACTCACCTGCTCATAAACAACCTCATTGGCTCCCACCGCCTGCCACTCAAAGTCCGAAGACCACAGTCTGATCATCAGGGGATTTTACAGTCTGGTTTCCAGGCCTGTCTCAGTTCTGGTGGATTCGGTTTAAGTTCAGCAGGTATTGATGTAGAACCTGCTGCTCACACACAGGCCCGTGGGTAGATGCTCAGGAGGGCCCCCATCCTGCTCTCACTCAGGGGGCTTTACAGTCTAGGAGGGAACTAGGAGAAACACGAGAGATGATAACGTTAAATAACGTAATAATTACGCAGGAATCACAAAGGGCTTTTGAAGATCTGAAAGGGGTTATTAGCAATCAGGGATCAAAGAGGGCTGCATAGAGGAGGTGACAGCTGAAGTGGACTTAGAGGATGAGTTTGGAGTAAGGGTGACTGTTCTAGATTCATTCCTCTTTGTATATGAGAGGCAGTGAGACACAAGGGGGAAAAATGAGAGCTTCGGAGTCAACGTTGTCCATTATATTAATCACACACACACACATACACTCATATTCACCCACTGTCACACACTCACATTCACAATCACATATTCTCTCTCTGTCTTTGTCTCTTTGTCTCTGTCTCTGTATCTATCTCTCTCACTCTCTGTCTCTGTCTCCCTGTCTCCCTGTCTCTGTCTCTCTGTTTCTGTCACACACACACACACACACACACAAACACACACACACGCACGCGCACACACACACACACACACACACACACACACACACACACACGCTCCCCTTCCCCTCTCTTACCCTGTAATCCGGCCAAAAAGTCCTTCTCTCCTTTCTTACACATGATCCTCCCTCTCTCACCTCTATGCCTTTGAACTGGCCTGGGGCACCTTCCCCCCTCCCCTCTGCTTCCCAGAATCTCCTTTTTTCTTCAAGGAGCAGCTCAGGCTTCATCTTCTGCAGGAAGCTTTTCCCGATCTCTCCCAACTGCTAGAGTTCTCCCCAATTATCTTGGGTTTTCTTTCTTTATAATCATTCTATAAATACTCCTATCTGTACTTGTGTCCCCCATTAGAGTCTTTTGAGAGTAGAGACTGTTTGATTCTTTTTATTTGTATTCCCATCTGCTAGCAGAGTACCTCAAACATTGCAGGGACTTAAAAATGCTGATTTATTGATTGGTTGAAATTGGGGGGATACAGCATAGAATTGAAGGGAACCTCGGAGATGCACTGGGCCAGAGACTTCACCTTTTTTACGTCACGGATTGCTTGGTCAGTTTAGTAAAGCCCATGAACCACTTCTCAAGAGAATGATTTTCTTTGAAAATTATAGTATTATAAATACCCAAATTAAAATAAAAATAAAAGATATATGAAGAAAGATGTGATCTGCATCTAGAGAGGGAACTGATATATAGGAATGTATCTAGAAGAATTTGTCACATATATATTTGTGTCTAATGGGATTCATCTCTAGGATGGGGAGGAAAAAGGAGAAAAAAATTACATGATAATTTTATCATATTTAAAAGAATTAGCAAGTTATACAAACTAGATTTGCAGTTTCATGTGCAATTATCTTTTTTGTTATACTGTTATAGAAGTTTTATTTTATAAATTAAAAATCAAATAAATTTTTAAAAAAGAAATATAATTGAAGGAAATGCTAAAATTCAGTTTGAAGTAAAATATGAGAGAATGATTTTTTTAAAAAATCATAATTGAAGGAAATGCTAAATTTTAGTTTGAAGTGAAAAAATAAGCTGGAGACTGATATTTATTTTTTTAAAAGTCATAATCGAAGGAAATGCTAAATTTTAGATTGAAATGAAAAATGCAGGAAATAATTTTTTAACAATAACAATGGAAAGAAATGCTAAAAGTCAGTTCAAAGTGATAAAAAGATGTGATTTTCCCCCCCTTTTAAGTTCACAGATCCTCTGAAATTGATCTGCATACTCCATGTTAAGAACTCCCAATCTAGTCCAAACATATCATTTTACAGGAGAGATTGAAACCAAAAGAATTTAAGTGATTTGCCCTGGATAACACAGGCTGAAAATGGCAGAGCCGGGATTTCAGCCCAGATCCTTCGACTTCCCAGCCCCATATCCAAGCTAATTGGAAAAAGGAGAAAATACTACAGTCGGAGAGATCAGGAAAAGATGTGGCCTGTGAGGGGCCAAGCTTTGACCGGAGCTAAGTCTCAGTGGTAGGAGGGAGAAGGTCGTGGGGTAGCCAGAGTAAAGGGCTGAGGAGAGAGAGAGAGAGAGAGAGAGAGAGAGAGAGAGAGGAGAGAGAGAGAGAGAGAGAAACAACTCCTTTACCTAGAACAAAATGTGTATGAAGAGAAGCAGAGTGCTGTAAATCTAAGAAAGTAGACTGCTTTTAATGCCAAATTGAGGGGTTTGTGTTTGCTCCTAAAGGGGACAGCACCCATCTTAATTGCTCACAAACTTCCCCAAATAGCGATTTTCCCCAGCATACAGAAGGTGCTTAATAAGTGTTTGTTGTTTGACTGGTCATTATGGGTATACACTACAGGCTGCCCCAGGTCTGCTCCTTCCTTATGGCTGTGTCCTGGTTTCCCCACTTCCTTCCCATCTTCTTCAGGAAGCCTTTCCTGCCTTCCCTTCATCCTAGTGCCTTCTCTGCCGCTTCTCTCTTACATCTCGTTCATTGGCCATTGGCTCTGCCAGGAGACCGAGGGCTCCTTGGGAACAGGAACGATGTGTTCTGTTCCTTTGTGCTCCAGCTCTTGGTGAATTAATGTGTTCACTAACAACCTGAGGTTACAATTGGAAGAGATATTAGAGATAGATATTCTTAAAATGGGCTTAGATGGAGTGTCCGTGTGGTTCTAGATCTGGGATCCACGAGGATGTCTAGATTAGTCTAGAACAATGATTCAGTGAGGATTTTGTTCTTTTAAGGTTTTCAAAGCCTTTCACCTGCATTATCTCACTTGATCCTCAAAAGACCCTGTGAGGAAAGTCTGATTATTTGCCTCATTTTACAGATAGAGAAACAGGCTTAGAGAGGTCAGGGCTTGTCAAAAAAGAACTGTTCAGGGAGATAGGCGAGGAGTTGAAAAGGGGGTCTTCCTGGGCCCAAACCTCCTACCTTCCCACCCCCCCGGAGAAGGCAGGGAAGCACAACACGCTGACTTGGCAGGTGCACGGAGAGACCACCCGAGTGACCCGAGGGATGTCGCCCAAGCGCTCCAGGCTTTGGGTCCCAAGAGCAGCTTCTTCTTGGCAGTTTGGCGCCGGCTGGCATCGAAGACCCCCGGACTTCCTCTGATGTCTGGCAGGAGGCTGGGGCCTCTCTCTCTCTCCGGCTTGCACGGACTAAGGGCGCTCCCATCCCAGAGTTGCCTGCGCCCCAGACGCCTCACCCCCTCCGATCCTGTCCACTATGAAAACACAGGACACCCAAGTCGAGGGGATTGCTGAATAACACCACATGGGCGTGCAATGGTCTGTGACCAGAAGGTTCACTGGAAACAATTTGCACAGAGGGCCTTAGGAAACCACCTGGATGGATCTTTTAAATGAAAAAAGGAAGAGATACCCCTTTTTTTCTGAATAATTTTTAATACTAGCTGGGTACATGTGATAGTCATTAAAGCTTATTTAACCCTGAAATTATCTGGCCCCTCCAATTCCCCCAGGGACTCGCTGGGTCTTGGGTTAAAAATCTGAAATAACGTCTGAAAGGAGGTGATACACTTTTTGAAATTCTGAGTCAAATAATTCCAGGCCTCAGAGAACTTGTTTTCCGAGCGGCTGATGCCGATCGCTCCTCTTCCTCCTTGGGCTTGGCTTTGGAGTCTCTTCTGGGCCTCCACATTGTTTTTTCCAGCCCGTCTCCCCCTGTCAGAAAGCAGCCGGCATCTTGCCGTCCAGGCTGGGCGTCCGCGGCCTGGAGATCGGCCCCCAGCACTCAGGCTCGTCTCCTTCTTCCAAGTAAAACGAGGACCTCGCGCTCTGGGAGTCTGCGTGTTCGGCTCCAGCCCCACACAGCTGCCGTGTTCCCCACCGCCCTCTCCCCGAGGAGGAGACGTACTCCAAGGGAGGGTGTGCAAGCATTCCTGAACCAGCCGGCTAATCTGGCCACATGGCTCTGTTGGCCGGGGTGCCGCATCCAAGGAGGCTCCCACCGGACTCAAAGCATCCCGGGCCTCCCCTCCCAGCAGCCCCCCGCCCGAGTGCCGCTCCACATAGATAGGCCGAGGGGAGCGGGGGAGAGGGATCCGCAGAGGAACAAACAGATGAAAGGAGGAAACCCTTGTGTCTGAGTGGAATTTCCTCTAGAGTACAGGATACTCTTTATCATTAACTGGGCACAGGAAGGAAAATGGGGAAACAGTGTAACGAGTGGGGGAGGGAGAAGGGGACCCAGCTGAATTCAAAAAATAGTTGAAAGTTGGAGGGGGGTCCTCAGGGGGAGGCAAAAACCCAGAACAAAATGAAAGCTTTGGGACCAGCAAGTGCAAATGCCTTCTTAAAGCTCGTGGAACCACAGCCTTGAGTCAAGCACAGTTCAACATCAAACCTGAAGGTTTTTTGGACCGGCAGTGCCCCCCTGACTCATTTCTGGCCCGCTGGTATCATCCTTTGTGCATCTGTTTGCCTTTTTTAAATCCAGCCTTCTCTTTGTTCTCTCGGTTCCCCTCCGCTGAAGGGGAACCTCCCAAGCCCAGAACCTCCTTTAAGAATCCCACAAGAAATCCTCTGTTTGGGGCTCGCTCTCCGTTGGTTCTGGAAGAAAATCGAAATTCCTTCGCTTGGCATTTAAAGCACTTCCCAGTCTTGCTTCAGCCTTGCTCCCGGGATAGATTTCACATTACTCACCGCCACACGTTCACCGTCCGGCCAAAATGGCGTCTCTGCTGTTGCCCCCAACTCGCTGTTCCCCGCTCAGCGCCCGTGCAGAAGCTGCGCCCCCTGCCTGCAACGCAGCCCCTTCTTTGTTCCCCCTTTAAGATTCCAGCCGTGGCCTGAGGTTTTGAGAAAGCTTTCCTGATCCCCCCAGTTAGTTGTACTTGTATCAGGTGTCTCTGTTTACTGGATTGTCACCTAGAAATTTAAGTTGCTTGAGGGCAGAGACTTCTGACTTTTCCTAGTTGGTCCCCAGCCTCTAACTCCAATATATTTCTAAAGCCAATGGGCTCTTCAACTGCTACACTCAAAAAAGCAAGACTCCCTCTGCATAAGAGTGATGGAGATTAGCCTCAGTGTCCATTTTATAAGAGAAAAACAGGAGACTTTTCCTTAGGGGAGTCAGAGAATGGGGGGCTGAACAGAGCATTGCATTAGGAATCAGAAAGCTTGAAAAGAAGGGCCAAATCCTAAATCTCCTGGCTTTGTGACGTTGGACAAATCACTTAATTTTTCTGGACAGGACTAATACGAGGGTGGAGGGCGCCATCTTGGTTTTGTGATATATGTAAAGCCCTCACTTTATAGAAGAGTAAACCGAGTCTCCAAGCTAGAGCCAAACTTTTTTTCCCACCTGAGGCAAATAGTATAAACTACCCCCCCCCCCCACCCACCCATTAGGTGTAAGTACTCTATTGAAAAAAGTAGAGAAGATGCTTGGCGATAATCTTGTGACCTCAGGCAAACCATGTGACCTTTCTCTGTCTGTTTCCTCCACTATCATATGTGGCAGTTAGGCTACATGGAAGGGGAAGAGGGGGAAAGGAGAAAAGTCTGGTTCTGTAAGTCCCACTATGGTAAAGGACCCTCTTCAAAAGGGGGGGGGGCACAGTTCACGTGAAATCTTGTTGGGTTGATCTGAAGTTGAAAGAGGCTATGAGAGCTATTGAAATCTTAGCTTTATTCTCTACAGAAGGGGGGGGGGAATCAATGGGCTTCTTGGCAATTCCGACGTGAGTTATACAGGCCACTGACACGGCGGACCCAACTTTATAACAACCACATTCGCTGCTGTCAAGCCACTGGCTTCATGGCGCCAGCCGTAATTACAGCAAATCACCTCTAATTCCAAGCTGCCGGCCTTGATCAAGGTGTCACCGGGAGCCACCGTGGCATCTGGGTCCCCAGAGGATGTCCTAGCTGAGGGCAGGAAGGCAGCTGGATGCAGAAATCCCCTCTTGGGGCCGGGGGAGGATGAGGCCATTGGCCAAACCCTCCTTTTCAACTCCTCACCCCTCCAGAAGTACAGCAGGGAGATGGTCCCCAAGCTGGGTGATTTAAATTTCAAGTGGCTCAGATGAATGCCCTGACCCTCCAAGCAGAGGGCTTTAATAAGCTAAGAGCTTTCTGAGAAAAGGTAAAATGTTGTCTGCTTGCAACACAGGACAGGCCAGTGGACTGGACCTGCTCATTCATTCCCTCCCCAAGACCCTGCAGTCACAGGGCCGGCTGGTAAAGAGGGGCAGACCTTGGTTTCAAAGACACAGCGGTGGCCATCTCTCTACCTGTCTGTCTCTATTTCTTTGTCTCTTCTCTACATCTCTTTCTGTCAGTTGCTGTCTGTCTCTGTCTCTGTGTCTCTGTTTCTTTGCTTCTCTATTTGCTTCACTTTGTCTGTCTCTCTGTCTCTACCTCTTTTTGTCTCTATATCTCTGTGTCTCTGTCTTTGTCTCTGTCTGTCTCTGTGTGACTGTCTCTGTCTGTGTGTGACTGTCTCTGTGTCCCTTTCTCTGTTTCTGTGTCTCTGTCTCTGTGTTTCTGTTTCTGTTTCTGTCTCTGTGTGTGTGTGTGTATCTTTAAAAATTTCTCTTTCTCTTTCTGTCTGTTTGTCTCTTTGCTTGTCTATTTCTGTCACTTTGTCTCTACCTCTTTTTGTCTCTCTGTGTGTCTCTTTCTGTGTCCGTCTGTCTCTGTGTGTCTCTTTCTCTGTGTCCCTTTCTCTTTTCTGTGTCTCTGTCTCTGTTTCTGTGTCTGTCTCTCTCTGTGTCTCTCTCTCTTTAAAAATGTCTCTCTTTCTGTCCCTGTCTCTCTCCCTCTGCTTACTTGGTTCCTCTTCCATCGTCTGAGGGAGCTAGCGAACTTCCCATTTCTCCTCTTCTTGTAAGTTGGGTGGGGCTGGGATGACTAACCCAGAGAGAGGACAGGGTTAAAAGCACAGCTCGCAAACCCAGCCAGGGAATAACTGTTCAAGGGAGGGGCCAAGGTGTGAAGTGATTGACAGCACTCAGCAATTAAAAGGGCTTCGATGTCATTTGTGAGGGGGATAATGTGCAGTTTTTTTTTTTTTTTTCTTTCTCAGGCTGCTCTCTGTTCCCTCCCTCTGTAATTAGAAAGAGGCACCCATCTTGCTGTTCTCGGCCCAGGAGTTTACGACTCCTCCCCCCACCCCCTCCCCACCCTCCTCAGTTTGCTTCCTTGCTTTGGGGCTGTGAGAACTGTTCCTTTTCTCTTTGGATGGGAGACCTAACTTCAGAATAGACTCGAGGTAGGGGAGTCCACCCCTCCCTTTTACAGAGGGGGGGTCCAAGGACCTTCTCTGCGTCCTGTGGGTAGTAAATATGGGGATCGTGGGATCACAGATTTCAGAACGGGAAGATACTTTGGAGGTCAGGGAGTGTCAATCTGCTGATGAGGAAGAGGAGATCTGGAGAGGGCTACGACCCAGCCCATACTAATGGAATTACCGAGGGGACACAGCTGGGATGGGAATCCTGGGATTCGAACTCGGCCTTCTTGCTGCTGTGCCTCCTTGTCTGTCTCTGGAACTTCCCCTATGTCAAGGCCATTCACTCATACTCCCTGTGTAAAATCTATTCAGCTCTCAGGGCCTTTTCATCTCTAGAATGAGGTGCTGGGCCTGGCTGGCCTCTGAGGGCCAGCTCTGCACTTCCATCTAGTTTCTAGGGGTTGGAACAGCTAGCTGTAATTCCTGGCCTAGTCACTGATCGGGGAGAGCGGCCTGCCTGGCACGTGGCACCCTCACAGGTTTCCAGGCACTGACTAAGAACACCATTCAAGATGTGCCCATCTCTCCCCTCCTTTTTTGAGGGGGAGGGGGTGCTGGTGCTGGTTTTGCCTGGCTTCCTTTAAGACTTATTTTAAATCTATCTTTCCAAGTATCTTTCACCTCCCCAAATTGCTATCATCTCCTTTTCACATTATTTTCACCTACTCTGTGTGTACCACGTATGTGCTGAATTGCTCCCCTTTTAGAATGGGAGCTTCTTGAGGGCAGGGACTGTGTGTGTCTTTCTTTGGATCCTGGAGGCTCAGCCCAGGGCCTGGTACTTAGGAGAGTTCAGGAAATGTGAGCTGCCCCACAGAGAAGCAGCCAAGTAGCCTCAGCTGACCTGGGCAGGAAAGGTTCCCACTCAAGTTTTCCTGCTCAATTCACCCTATCACACTGACTCTCAGTTGAGAGAGAGAGTCAGAGACAGAGACAGACAAGAGAGAGAGTCGGAGAGACAGAATAAGAGGAAGGAAAGAAAGAGGAAAGGACAGGAGAGAAGAGAAAGACATAATAAGAGAGGGGGAGAGAGACAGAATGAAAGAGGAAGGAGAGACAGAGGCAGAAACGAGAGAAGAAAAGAGAGACATGAGAGAGAATGCAAAGAGAGAGAAGAGAAAGACAAAAAGAATGTGAGAGGGAGGGAGGGAAAAAAGGAAGGAGGGAGAGTGAAAAAGAGGAAACAGAGAGAGGGGAGGGAGGGAAGAAGGGAGAGAGAATGAGGGGGGAGAAAAAAGAGAGGAAAGGAAGAAAGAGAGAGATAAAGAGAGACAGAGAAGACAGAGAGAGAGCTCCGTGTTACTTAAGGCTCATCTTTGAGCTCCAGAATTGGGACACTTAGGACCCAAGAAGAGCAGTCTCTGATCTCCCCCTTCATGGCTCTGCCGGATGCACTTGTCCACTGGGAGTCTGACTGCTTGGGGCCCTGCAGACGGGGAGCCCAGCTCAGAAAGCTGTCCCGGAGGAAGTGGCGGGGGTGGGCATGCCCCGGGCACAGACCCCATTCACCCTCAGGGAGAGGGCACCAGGCAGGCCCCGGAGGTCAAGCGTGGCTACAAATGCGCGGCAGAGCCCCCTGCCCCTCTGGGCCGGTCCCCGAACTTTCTCTGGGGCCCGCCTCGGCGGCGGCCGCCCTTTTGAGGGCATCTGGGCCTTTGGACAGGACAGAGCAGAGGAAGGGCGCCGGGGAGGGCGCTCGGAACCGGCGGCCGGGCCGGGAGAAGCCACCTCTGCCGCTCCGCAGGCAGCTGTTGGGTCATCCGAAGGCGGCACTGTTTCCCTGTCTGTTTATCCGTTTCCAATGGCGATTGTCCCACTGAGTCTCCCTCGGTCTGGAACTTGGCCTGGGGCTGTTTTGGTTACATTGGAGTTTTTGCTTCAGCCCAGCCAGATTTAAATGGTGACTTCACCAGCACTGAGCTAAAAAGGAGAAGGGGGAGGAGGGAGAGAGGGAGGGAGGGAGGGAGAGCGAGAGAGCAAGAGCTAGAGAGAGAAAGGGAGAGGGAAGGGAGAGCAGGCCAGAACATTACATCACCGCTTGGCCTGGGCTCAAATGGGAAGGATGTGACTCACTCCAGCTAGTTAAGCTTTGGCCCGAGTTCTTCATACACTCATTCCAAGGCTCTCATGTTCTGCACCTCAGCAGGGAATTCAAGCTCAGTGATGTCCATGAGGTTTGTTTTTCGTTTTCTTTTCCCTTTCGGAATTTTAGGTACCCCCCCCCCCCTTGTCTTCCTTCTTCCTCCTCTTCCTCCTCTTTTCCTCCCTTCGCCCCTTTCTGCTCTTTGTTCCTCGCCTTCCTCCTCCTCCTCCTGCTCCCCCCGTTCTCCGGGCTCCTCTTCTCGCCTCCCAAGTGGCGTTTCTGGGGAGCCGGAGGGGAGCGGGGGCGCGCGCCCCTCGGGGGCCGCGGGCTGCTGGGTTACCTGCGGAGGCTCCAGCTGCAGCCGCGGGCGCAGCTGGACCGGGCCGCGGGAGGCAACCAACAAACATCCCGGGACCGTAACTTCCAAACAAAGCGGCGGCGGCGGCGGCGGCGGCGCCACAAACTCCGGGCGACCCAAAAGTTTCTTTGCCGCCGGGGCTGCGGGCTGGGCTCCGGAGGGGACGGGGAGCGGGCGTGCGGGAGCCAATGGCCGGGGCGGTGATGTCATGCTCGGGGCCGCGGGGGCGTTGGGTAACGTGAGGGCGCGGGGTCGGGGCTGCCGGCGCTTACCTGTTGTCAGGGGCTCGGATTCGGGGTCCCTCGCGGGCACTGGCGGCGGCTCCGGAGCGCGCGCCCCCGCCTCGCCGTTAGCCCGAAAGTCGGGCTCTGTCAGGCTCTCGGGAAGCGGGCTATCATCGCAGCTGGGAGCGTTCGCCCGCGGGCTCCGCTCCTTTCTTTGGCTTTGGGACTCCCGGAGGCGGCCGGTGGCCCTTCCGCGGGATCCCGGGAGTTTTCCGCGAGCAGCCAATGGGGATCGCCTGGGGCAAAGCCCTGAGATCCACTTGCCGCGGAGCTTCTCCCTGAGACGGGCGGCTGCACTTGGGTGTACGAGTCACCGCCAAAGCGAGACCCGCGAGAAACTTGCCTCCGACTCCCCGAGAGGCGGCGGGCCGGGGGTGGGGGGAGATGAGGCGTTGGTGGGCCCCGGGTCGGTCCCTCTCATGTAGCTCCCATTCTTTGTCACGAGAAAGCTCTGGCCAGGGAGGGGTTGGGAAAAAGCATCCCTGAAAGATCCCCTTTCCCCACAAAGTCAGGGGAGTCTCTCCCTTCCCGGCTCTTTCCCTGTTCATTTCCCCTCCCCGCCGCCCTTGGAGTGTTGACTTTCCTGGTTTCTTCCAAGCTTTCCCTTCATAGGCTCCCTTGCAAACTTCTCCCTATCCCAGGGTGCAGAGTTGCCAAAGGGAATCTTCTAAATGGCTTTTCTGGGATTAAAAGTTCTCACTCTGTTCTTTGCACCTGGGTTTTAAAATATACGGGAGCGGCCACACATCTGTCACAGTCATTTGCTTCCTGGTCATGCTCAGTGTTTGGTTGTACGCTCACAAGGAGGGAAGGGGTCCCGAGGTCTCCCCAGGATGACTCTCCAAGCAGTCTGTGACACACAGAAAGTCAGGAATCCTCCTGGGGAGGAGGAGCCCTTAGCATGTGGCTGCTGGAATAAGCAGCAGATAAGTGGGGAAAGCCTAAATTCTGGTGCTGCCAGTGAAATGAAAACGAAATCTCCCAAAGTCCTTGTTTGTCTGGTGCCCCGAGAGAAACTTTGCCAGTGGCTCATGGGATGGATCGTGGGACTTCCTCGGGCTTTCCTAATTTTGGTCCGGGCCTGGGATGCTGCTCTCTGGGCCTGGGTGGCAATCCGTTCAAATCATGGGGCCGGCGTTAGGGAGAAGGGGCCAAAGCCTCCTTGGGCCTCCATGTAGATTTACCTTCTTTTAACGATGGAACACTCACCATGAAATGGGGCTATAGATGTGCCACTTGTAGAAGATAGACCAAGCATTTGTACTGTTTAAAATACATATTTGGATGAGGTGAAGCAAGTGCCTTGTACAGACAAGGAGAGGGGACAGAACGCTGCATTTGGAGGTGGAGGAGCTAAGTTCAAATTGGGACTCTGCCACGTAGTGTGACATTGGATGTTTGCAGGATAATTTGCCTCTCCCGGCCTTAGTTTATTTATCTGGACTAGAGGACTTAAAGGCTACTTTCAATTGTAAAATTCAAATCTTCAGCTTTATTTCCTAATGGGCACCATTCCATTTTTCTAAATAATGATAGTATTTGAAGGTTTCCAAAGCACTTTACAAATATTAATATCATTTGATCCTTATAGTAATCGTGGGAGATGGATACTATCGTTATCCCTATTTTACAGATAAGGAAACTGAGGCAGTGAGGGGGAAAGTGACTTACCCAGGATCACACTGCTAGTAAGTGTCTGAGGCAAGATTTGAATTCACTGACTACACTATAAATTGGACCCCATTATAATAAGACTCTAATGTAAATATATATGAATATAAAACATAAGCTCCATCAGGAAACTTATTTCTTCATCTTTCTCCTTTTGATTTCTCATGCTTTTTCTCTCTCTTCTCTCTTTGTAATATACACATATGTAAGTATATGAGTTATATACACATCTGTATATAAATGTAAAGAGTATTAATACTCAAGAGTATTTGATGGTTTTTTTTTTACTGTTACTTATTAAATACAAGCAGAATTAATAGTTTAAGAGAAATGAAATAGGAGAAATAGCTTCTTTTCTACTTTGAAGGTTTCCTGGCATTGAAGATCTCTCAGAGGGTGAAACTCCAATTTCAAACGCTGCATGGGGGTAATCCTCCATGGAAAATAATTGCCTCTGTGAGGTAGTTTAAAATTGGGAAAGTATAAACAGCCATTCAGGAATAATAGTCAAGAAACCCAGTCCAAGTGCTCTTAGTTAAAACCTTCAGTCAATCAGCCTTTATGAAGTGCTTAACCAGGAGCTGGGAGAGATTCAAGGTTTAGAAAAGACCCAGTCCCTGCCTTCATGAAGCTTATGATCTAACAGTTGTAGGCAAAGCACAGAAGAAGCCCTGGCGATGAACTGGGGCAGGTCTAAAGAAGAGGCATTTGTATCAATAGCATCCTTCACGTCATGTTTAAGGAACGTGGTCCAATAGCAATGCTTGCTGAGATCTCAACAAGTAAGTGAGATTTAAAGCTATCTCAGAACCAGAAAGGTAGAAATAAAGGTTCATTAGGAGTTTTTTTTTTTTTTCTGGGTAATGCATTTTTTTTTCCTGGCCAAATAAAGCTTGAATATTTAAATCTTAAGAAGTCGCTGGCAGATCCTGTCAATCACACCCCTAAAGAAGCTCTAAGAAGAGATCCTAAGTTTGGAGATTTCGAACTGGGTCCAGTTAGGTTCCTTCTAATCTGATTCTCCCATTTTATGGAGAAAGAAACCAGATCCAGAGAAATAGGAGATAACTAGTGCAGAATCACACAGGGAGTAACAGAAAATGGATTCGCATCTAATTCCAAATCTTTCATGTGCTTCCCACTGCACCACATTGCAACTCACTGGTTACTTGTAGGGTGAGTGAGTGTGAGCATTTGAGGAAAGGCAGGCAAGGGATGCCCTGAAACAGAACACACTCACCTGGACTGGAACCAATAAAAAGAATCCAGAGGTGATTGTCACAGTGTGTTATAAATCACGTGGGGATGTCTCCTGCATGTCCATGAGCAAGCAAAAGGATAGAATTCTTCAGATTACCTAGGAATCATGATTCAACTTTTGCTTTTTGTTTTTGGAGAGGTTCAGTCTGGGCAGGAAAATGGGGACTAAAGGAGGGTGTTTAGCATTAAATATAAGCTACGTATTCCTATATTGTAGGTAGGGATGGACATGCTTTTAGAGTCCACTTTGACTGCAGTTAAACTCACTCTTGAGGATCCTCTTCCACTAACAACATTTTCCTAACTCCTGATAATAATAATAAAAAAAAATGAACAAAAGGTGTGTGTTCACTGTGGCTGTGATTGCAAACCTTTGCTTTCTAAGCCTCAGTTTCCCCATCTGTAAATCAGGCATGCTAATACTTTTACTCCTAAGTCATATAGAAAAGGTCATCATTAAGTGCTACAGAAATAGGTTTTGTTACTTTTTGATGGAGTCCTTCTGGTTGGCAGAATATTGTAGCACAAAACCTTTCTTTGGGATTCTCCCCACCTCCATGGTTAGCTTCTCTCCCTCCAGAAATGACTTTGTATACAAGAGAAGAATAGCAGTGGGGATGGTTTGGGGTGTGTGTGTGTGTGTGTGTGTGTGTGTGTGTGTGTGTGTGTATCACACACTCAAGTATCTGAAAGGTTATGATGCATAAGAGAAATCTTAGCTTTGCTCTGCTTAGCTCTAAAAGGTGCAAATAGGATCCAATATAAGCTTGAGATTAGGAAAACCTGCCTAAATATCAGGTATAATCTCTAATTAGAAGGTTCCTAAAGGAAAATCCCAAGCATTAACTGGCCCTTTATTGAGTATATAGTATCAAGTCTAATTTCCACTTTTTACAGATGGGGAAACTCATGTAAGAGCTAGGACTTGAACCTAGGACTTCTGTCAGAGCTCTTTCCACTGCACGGCACTAAGGTATTTAGGACCTGAAGGAAACCATGGAGCCCAGTGGGAAATTAGGGAGTTCTTGGAATAAAAGTGACCTGCTACTGATGAAGTGTGTGTGTGTGTGTGTGTGTGTGTGTGTGTGTGTGTGTGTATGTGTGTTCTTCATATTTGCTTCCTTTTTCTGTGCTTGAAAGGAAATTCCAAGTGCCTTTATTATAGAAAAATAGGGATATTACACTAGTTTTTTCCACCTGATATGGGGAACATCAGCAAGAAGTGATGGGATGGGGGTGGGATGAGCGTAGATTGCTAGGGTTCAGAGCAGTCACCCCGTCTAGCCTTATTTTCCCAACACAGAAACTCTGTGAAGCTCTGAGAGGCTGACTTGCCACCATAGAGTGAGTGGGCAGGGATGGGATTCAACCAAACTCCTGTGACCCCAAAGCCACAACAGTCATATGTCCCAGTGAAAACGTTGTGGTCCACTGCTGACTTCACAATGGGACTTGTGAGACTCGGGACTCCAGAAAAAACATCTCCTTTCATGTCCATTTTAGGGATTCTGGTTTCTGCTGAGGTGACGTTCCTTGACTCAATATTCCCTCCAGTAGAAAGTGGCTTAGATTAGCTCTGCAGATGGTTATTACATCTTGTTCCTTGACTAGAAAATGTTTTCATCTTGCCTGATGTGGTAGAGCTTGAACATTGCAGGAGCAAGAATAATATGTGGAGTGATTTGTACAAATCTCCCGTTCTAGGAATATGAAGCTGGGGACTATTGGCCAACTCAAAAGGGTCCCATGAAGTAGGGTTTATTTCATTGTCTCCATTTTACAAAGTTAAGGCTCAGAGAGATCGAACATCCTGAGATCGGTGATTGAGCTGGGACATTAGAGACCAAACGCTCTCCTTTTTACAGATGAGGAAACTGAGGCATGAGGTGATTGGTCCTTGGACACAAAGCCAGAGCCTCTCAGAGCTTTTCTCATTCCTGTGCTACACGGTTTAAGCTTTGCTGTGAACAAAGAGAAGCGAGATTTGAGGCTCTGTCGGGCTCCTGCTTACCTGTGAGACAGACACCGAAGAAGACACTTTGACCCTTTCATTCCGTTTCCTCGGCTGTAAATTGAAGGGATTGGTCTGGACGGTCTCTGAGGTCCCGGGCAGCTCCGAGGCTGTGATGCTTTGAGCCATTCATCTCTTTCTCCTACCCTGACCCCGGCAGGAAAGCTTGCTTAATGATTAATGAGCCATAACTGCACCCAAGAAAACGCAATCAATAGCTTGCTGCAGCACTCCCGTCCTTTAAAGAGGGGCTGATTTCACTGGTGGGGGCTCGTCTTGTAACCAAGCAAGGTTTGTTCTGCTCCGGGGCTTTATCGAGGGGAGAGTGGGACCTACAAGGCCTGGGACGCCGCTGGATTGAGCAGTCTCCGAGATCTCTTCTGGTTCTAGGTCTGCTGTCCTTCTAGAAAAGACAATAATAATAATAACAACATAAACTCATCTTTATATTGTACCTTAAATTCTATAAAATGTTTCCTTCTGAGATATGTAGTGAATACCCAATTTACAGATTGGAAAACTGGGACTCAGAGAGAGAGAGAGAGAAGTGACTTAGAATCACCAACCAGGGGGCCACAGATTTAGAACTAAAAGAGCCCTTAGAGGTCAGTAAGCCCCACCCCTTTTAGGACATAATAAACTAAAGCCAAAAGGAGGAATTTCCTGGCTCAGCACTGTATGATAAACAAGTGTCTGAGCTGGAATATGAGCTCCCATCTTCCTGACTCCACTCCCCGAGTGGGGCTCGCTCTCTCTACGAGATTTTGCTCATGGAGAATTATTAAGGATTTGAACTCAGATCCTTGGACTACGGTTCCATAGAGAAGATGGTAGGGACGGCTTATGACCCAGGTCCCACTCTGTGCCCCGAGCCCTGCCCTCGGGGCCTCCAGCTCTGCACCCAAGCCAACAATCAGCATATGGTTTCCGTCTCTTCTCCAGATTGTAACTACAAATGCAACCTTGTACGGGAAGTTTCTCCCTTCGTCCTGATGACCACGTCCGAACCAGATCCCTTCCTGAATGCCCGGCCTAGAGTGTGGCCCCAGATGTGTGGTGGGGTCCCGAGGTGTGCCGGGGTCCCCAGGTGTGGCAGGGTCCTGAGATGTGGTGGAGTCCCAGGTGTGGCAGGGTCCCCAGGTGTGGCGAGATCCCCAGGTGTGGCGGCGTCCCCAGGCGTGCCGGGTCCCCAGGCGTGGGGAGCCTCGGTCTGTCCTCCTGTTGGGAGGCCGCCTTTGGGAGCCGCACCAGGGCCAGGCCCCCATATTAGTCACGGTGTTGAGGGCAGTAGCCGCTCTCCGAGGGCCCGGGACCTTTTTTGGGGAGGAGTGCTCTCTCTCCAAGGCCGAGTCCAGCTTGCCGGCGTGGCGGGAGTCCGGCAACGTGGCAGCGACGTCACAGGCGAGAGAGCCGTGGGCTAGCCCCATCCGTCCCCGGGCTCTGCCTTTGGGGCTCGCTCGCCGAGATCCAGACCGTGACTGATGGAGAAAGCAGCTGCACGGCAGGGGCGGCCCCGGCCAAGTCAGCGAGCGGGGGGATTGTGCTGGGAGCAGCCGGGCCTCTCCCTGCGCCTTCCAAACGAGGTCTGAGCCCAGACCGGCCCCGGGCACCCGGTGACCTCGGACGAGGGAGACGTCGCCGATCCCTCCTGTGCCGTAAAACGGGGGGCAGAGGGAAGGGAAGTGGCCGGGGAGCTGAGGGGCCTCGAGCCCTGAGTCTGCGATTCCACGGTTTGGGCCCCAGTGATAGAACACCCCCATACGTGCGTGCAAGCCTGCACAAATGCACACACCCGGCCGTGCAGGAGACAGGCGCATGGGGCTGTCCGCGTGTACATGGAGACCGGCGACTCTGCGTGCCTCCAGACCGGGCTGGACATGTTCACATGTGCACGTGCACATGTAACCCTGTATGTGACCAAGCCATGCACATGGAGGAATTGCAGGGGGGCGAACATGGACACAAACATATACATACGTGTCTTATCATTACTTATATATTTGTATATGTCTGAGCTGGAATCTGAGCTCCCATCTTCCTGACTCCGCTCTCCGAGCACTCTCTACGACACCATTTGCTCTTGGAGCATTATTAAGGATTTATTATTTACCTATATATGTGTGTATTTGTGTGTGTGTGTGTGTGTGTGTGTGTGTGTGTGTGTGTGTGTGTGAGTGTGTGTGTGTGTGTGTGTGCGCGCGCGCACTGAAAGCCCGTGCATGTGTGAGTTCGTTCCCACACACACAATCCCCTTATGGTCTATCGCAGGCCTTCTGCCTGTTCCTCTATCAGACCCTCTGACTCCAAGCATTTGCCCTGGCTGTTCCTAATGCCCGGGACGCCTTCCCTCCTCGTTCCGGCTTCTGGGCCCCCTTTAGATTCCCACTACGGCTTCCACTTTCTGCAGGAAGTCTCTCCCCACGCTTCGGAGTTCTAGGGCCTTCTTCTCGTAGACCATTTCCAATTTATCCCGTCTTTGTTTGGCTCAGCGCCCTCACGTCTCCTGTGAGCTGGGCCCTTTGAGAGCAGGGGGTGCCCTTTGCCTCGTTTTGTATCCCTGCGCTGAGCACAGAGCCTGGCGCTTAGTAGGCACTTAACAAATGTTTGCGGACTGCCTGACCGAGTACGTACATGGGCCCATTTGGATCATACCCGGGGTAGAGGTTCCATCCCACAATGATCTCGGGGTCAAAGTGTGTTGGGGGGGGGCATGTTTCCCTTCTTTCTTCCTAGGCAGCAGTGACTAGCTTAGGGCTCACTCTCCTAGACTTAGACTCGAGCAGTTCTAAGATCCGGGCCCAGATCAGTTTTTCTCCCTGAGACCCTGATTTGTTCATCTGCATAATGGGAATGAATAAGGAAACATTTCCTTTAAAAAAATTCAGAATAACAGCCCTGTGTCATGAGAATTCAGTGGGATAATCAATCATACCTGGAAGATACCTGCTTTCTTAGCCTGTGAACTTATTTTGTTACTTACTGTTTTGTTAACTGGTTTTGGTATAATTGGGATTTTTTTGTAATAATATGGATGCCTTTAAAAGCCATGATTGTGGACAGGGGTGCCCAGGTTTTGCCTACTTGCCAAAAGGACCTAAATGTCTCATCCTAGGACAGCTGGGGAGCCTGACTTTCTCATTCTTACCATGGAGGAAACTGAGGTGCACGGGCCCCGTGACGTGCCCCAAATCACCCGGCCAGTCATTGGCAGGGTCTGAAATCATGTGCCCCTGACCATAAATCCAGCACGTTCTTCCCACTGCAGAGAACTGATCTATATCAGTTGGAAAGACCTTAAAGCATTAGTGAAAAATCGGTGTGTGTTGGTTAATTCTTGCCTGACTTTTCACTGATGCTGTAAGGCCTTTTTAAGGGTTAGCATTATTGTTTCCAGAAAAGTTTTTCAAATAAATTGCTGTTTAGACGAAGCTCTAGAGTGGCGAGGCAGCCCAGTGGGCAGAGCGTTACCTCTGAGGACCTCATTTCCTCATGGGCACAATGATGGAGTTGAACTAGATAAACCACTTCTGGCTTTATGAGCCCCTGAATGGTAAGCCAGTGAGAGAGCTAGGAAGAGACCCCGTTATCCTGACCTAAGCCCTTGAAGGGTCCCCGCTTCTGCCTCCTCTGGCCAGCAGAGAAGAGCCAGGGCTTTGCCTGCCTCCCACCTTTCAGTGACATCAAAGATGGCGGGTACGGCCAGAATGAGGTTCAGTTCCCCGTCACCTTGCGGCCGGCTTCTGCCTGACCCGAGTTTACCATGATATTCAGCAACTCTTTACGGCGAGGGCCAACCCCTTTTAATTCTTCTGACATTAATCATAATCGCTGTAATTAGAATGCAGCCACTTAGGATAATGCAGATTTAATTTGTAGCATCAGTGCTTTTTTGGCCTGACAGTTTCGATTTCCTCAGCATCCCCTGAGGTGTGCTTCTACCTCTCCCAGAGACCAAGAATTTGCTTCCCCGAGGTCCTGTGGCTGTCCCGGTCCCTGAGTGACTGGTTTCTTTCTCCCTCCCACAGTCATAGCTTTGGAACCAGAGAAGAGCTTTGGGGCCGAGCTCGTCCAAACCCAGTGATTTTCTAAATGGGGAAACTGAGTCCTAATGAAAGGGGCACGATTTTCCCAACATAGTATAGAGATCGGGGCCCAGAACTGCTCACTCCAAGCTCAAGGTTCTCTGTCCCTCAGCCCGTGCCATAGCTAGAAGAGACCACCAGAGATCCTAAAAGAAATCAGACTTTCTCCTGGGCATGTGTTCAGGAGCCCCTCTCTACGGCCAGGGCCTCCGAGAGCATGGCATGAAAAGGATGACCGGAAGGAAGGAACTTTAGAGACTCACCCAAGTGATGGCTGAGATTGGGGGCCGGGTTCCATCTCCATCCCCCCGACCCCATTCCTCGGGCTCGGGCTGCCCAGAGTTTTCTGTGTCCCTCCCCCATCACGATGGGGAGCCCTCCTGCTTCTGTGCTTTCTGGAGCCAGGACCCCCGAGGCTGCTTTGTCCTGGCATTTACCAATGTTCCTTTGAGGGCACTGAAGCTTCAGGAGATTGTAATGAGCCCTGGGAAGGGCCAGGATCCCCTAGAGCTCAGGCAGCCTCCTTGAAAGGCTTCTCCTAAGGCGTCACAGAGCCCGGCAGGGATGGAGGGTTCAGGGAGCAGCGCCCCTTCTCCTTCAGACTTCGTTCCATTGTCTCTCTGCAAAGAAGCCCTTCTTATCTGGGAGGAGCAGCAGGGGAGGTCCGGAGAAGCAAGATGGCCCCCTCCATTTGGCAAGAGGAGAATATGCTTTTCCACCTCTAGCCACCCTCGCCCTTTTGTGTTTAGTTTGTGGGTGGGGTGTGTTGACCCATTGCCCAGACATTTTGGAAAGTCATCAGCCAATCATGGCGGAAGGGAGGCCAGCGTGCCGGAGCCAAGCTCGCTTCTCTCCTCCATCCTCTGTCCCCAGCTCAGTTCCTGGGCTTCTTGGGGCCGCCTGGGCCCCGTGCAGCGGTGGCCCAGCCTGGTCCTGGAGCTGGGCAGGATGTGTGTGCGTCTCCCCTCAGCCGTGACCCGCTCACTCCTCAGCAGGCTGTTTCCTCTCTCCTCTTCCTCAGCCGGGGAGAGATTTGGAGAACTCGGCCCACAAAAAACAGAACCTCAGTGATGCAATCGCACGCTCCTAGAGGCAGGCCTGGAGAGGACTCTAAGAAGCAGCCGTTTTAATTCCCTCGTGTTCCAGGGGAGGAAACTGAGTCCCCCAAGATGCTCGTGCTTCTTCAGAGAAGTCAGACCTTTCTCCCGCAGCTGCATCTGCTTCCTCCCCCCTCTCCCCCCTGGTCCTTCCAACCAAAGAGAGGGAGTCCTAGCAGGGACCTCAGCTGCCGTCGTTGCAGACGAGGGCCCTGAGCCCCAGCGTGGTTAGGTGCCCCAGGGAGCACGTGTCCTGTGTCCGGTCTGTCACTTGCTTGTCCGGAGTCACTCGAACGTTGTCTCCCCCGGAGCCTGTGAGCTCCTGCAGAGCCCCCGCCGCCTTGCCTGCATTTCCCCTTCTTTGCCTCCTGAGCACTTAGCACACCTCCCGGCCCAGAGCAGGCTGGCCCAGCCCCCTTCCAGGTAACAACAGCCCGAGCTCGGGTCCGAGCAGTGGACTCTGGGACTTCCGAACCTCAAATGGACGGGACACCTGACGATTCTGAAATGCTTTGAACATAAATCTCTTCTCACTAATGGGCTGGATCTGAGCCCCTTATGATGCAGGCAGGCTCAGGGCTTCCTTCATTTTTTCCTCTCTTGATCCCTTTTTGTCCCAGAAATTTTTACAGAGCCCCAAGTATAGAAACCAAACATTTACTGGTGATAAGTCATCGTTTTGTGACCCCCGCTTTTGGTTATGAGACTCACAGTTTAAGGTGCTAGATGTAGGCAATGCCAGGGATGGCTCTTGGAGTTGGCAAATCAGAGATGCCTTTTTCTCTCCATCTTTTATTTGTTTGTTTTGTTAAATCAGTTTTCTCCCCTTGTTGGTTTCTTCTGCTCTTTTTGGTCAGGCTTCCAAAATATTTTCTCTAGGTCTTTTACCTGACAGGTTGGAAAGCTTTTGTTATTTTTATCTGGGCACGTGGATTCGAATCTGGGGCATTTTCCCTCACTGCAGTGAGCACAGTGCTGAATTTAGAGTCAGGAAGATCTGAGTTCAAATCCAGCTTCAGATACTAACCAGCTGTGTGACCCTGGACAAGTCACTTAGCCAAGTTTGCCTCAGTTTCCTCATCTGTAAATGGGTTGGAGAAGGGAATGACCAACTCCTCCAGTATCTTGGCCAAGAAAACCTCAAATAGGATGACACGAAATGACTGAACATGAGAAGTAGATATCTTGACATCGCCATAGGTTTAAAGCAGACCGTTGATCTAGAATGAGAAATGACCTTGGTGGTCATCTGGGTCATTTTATAGAGGATAAACTGATTCCTAGCAAAGCCACGTGATTTGCTTCAGGTCACCCAGGCGGTAAGTGTCAGGGCCGGGACCACAGGATTTGATTTCAGATCCAATTATCTCCCTAATGAAGAACAGATTGTTGTACGGAGTTCATGGATAAGCTGCTTTAACCTTCTCTCCCATGAATTCTGACCTGCTGGGCTATAATTAAGCCTCAGAGAATCATTTGGGGAGCGTGACATGAGGAAGACATTGAGGGAATAGCCGCGCTGAGAGAGGGCGTTCCACCTCCCAGACGGTCCAGTCCATACACCCGTGGGGTTCGGCGATGGGGAGGCAGGTGCTGGGAGAGAGTACCGAGGCAACGGGACCTTGAAAGTGGTACACTAGGCCATGGTAGTATGGACTCTCAGAGGGTCAGAGGTGAAGTTTAAACCCCTCCCGTTGGCAGCATGTTGGGGCAAAGCCCACTTTGTCTCATTCTAGTTAATTCTAGTCCCATTCTTGTCTATTGAGGAACAACTCCTGGAGCTAAGAGCGTGTTTCCTTTAGGATTTGATTGCTCCCCAATTTGGCTTCCCGGTTTGTGCAGAAGCCTTATTGAGAGTGGTCTTTACTCCAATGACTTGCGGAGAAGTATGAAAGGGGCACCCACTAAGGCTGGATTTGTCTCCTTCGCTTAGCGCTGTGTGCGCAGTATTGGATTTCTTTCTAAATGCATCAGCTTCTTGGTTTTCAACTCTCCTCCGATCCCTTTGCCTCCAGCTGGTAGAATGTGTTTTTCTAGTTCCCAGAATACAAGACTTCACAAACTCATATAAAAAGAAAAAAAACTGCCACAAGTCTTCTTGAACATCAAATGGCTCTTACAAAACACCATTTTGATGAGTTAAGTGTCAATGAACCAGAAACATCAGGATTAGATTTCCCTCCCGACTACACTCTGGTTGAAGAATTAAGGGGGGAAGACCAGTGTCAGATGCTACCAAACCCCCCAGATGACTGGAAAATCAGTAGAGATATTCTTGGTGAACATCAACTGCCCAGGGGTTCCCCCAGCCCCAGACCTCGCGGCCAATCCTGCAGAAGATGATGGGACCAAGGGAAAGGGACCAGGTGGCTCCACTCCCCCCACAAGAATAAAATCAGCCTCTCAGAACCCCAATGCTGCCGCTCAGAACCTGGTTGGCTCCGTGCTCCACCCCACCCCCATCTCCAAAGTCAATCATGCCATTTTCCCAAGTGTAATAATATACTCCCAGGATATATAATATGGGATCAGCTTTATCCGCTGGTGTCTAGAGCTGCACAGAAAGTTATTCCAGTCATTTCCCTGTTGATGTAATACCAGTCTCTGTCGGGAGAGAAAAATCAACCCAGTTTGCCTGATAAAAGCAAACAGATTGGGAGCAAAAGCCTGGGTTTATTAGAACAGCCGCAATATGGCAATAGTAAATATTACAAAACCACATGATGGGGGCTTGAGCTGCTGGGGAAAGGTTTCCAACGTTTGTATGGGCTGAGCCACCCATAACAGACTTTGCTCTCAATGCCTGAACGTTCTAATTGGTGTTAGGAAATTCGATGGCGATTTAAGGGTCTTGGCTCTAATTATCTTCAAGAACAGGTTGCATCATATTTATAAAATGCTCCCCTAATTATTTTTATGAGCTGATACTGGCTGGCAGCCAACTCGGATGCCTCATGGTATGGAGCTAGCCTTAGGTTCTTGAGGACTGTGCCAGAGCTGCCCAAGTTCTGGCTGATGGTTACTAAGCCAGAAAAGCTTTGAGCCAAACATAGGAAACATATATCCTCCCTCCTCCTCGCCCCCCCCCCCTCTCTCTCCTCTCTCTCTCTCTCTCTCTCTCTCTCTCTCTCTCTCCTCTCTCTCTCTCTCTCCTCTCTCTCTCTCTCTCTCTTCTCTCTCTCTGTCTGTCTCTTTCTCTCTCTCTTCCTCCCTCCTTCCCTCTCCCCCATCTCTTTCTTTGTCTTTCTCTCTCTCTTTGTCTCTCTCTGTCTCTGTCTCTCTCTTACTCCCTCCTTCCCTCTACCCCATCTCTTTCTTTGTCTCTCTCTGTCTCTCTCTGTCTCTCTGTCTCTGTCTCTCTCTCTGTCTCTCTCTCTCTCTCTCTGTCTTCCTCTCTCTTCCTCCCTCCTTCCCTCTCCCCCATCTCTTTCTTTGTCTGTCTCTCTCTCTCTCTCTCTCTCTCTCTCTCTCTCTCTCTCTCTCTCTCTCTCTCTCTCTCTCTCTCTCTCTCTCTCTCTCTGTCTGTCTTCCTCTCTCTTCCTCCCTCCTTCCCTCTCCCCCATCTCTTTCTTTGTCTCTGTCTGTCTCTCTCTGTGTCTGTCTCTGTCTCTCATCTTTCACCTATCAGTCAACTAGCAAACATTTAGTCAGCACTTACTATGGGTCAGACATTCTGCTAGACTCTAGACAAATATAACCATGAAATACTTTCCCACAAGGAGTTTACAGGCTTGTAGAAGGCAACATTCATACAGGAGAGGGATAGACACTGGCCCTGTAATTCCATTGACACAGACAACTCTTATGTGAGGAAAATCTTTCTACCAATGAAGATCACAAGGTTCTCTTGAACTTAGTCTTAGAAAGTTGTTCAAGGCATTTCGGGGTTATGTGACTTGCCCAAATTTGTACTTTAAGACTATCAATTTGGCTCATGTGTGAAGGATGGAGAGACTGAAGATGGAGACCAGTGTGAAAGCTAACACAGTAGTTGAGAAGTGGAAAGAGTCTGAATGAGGGTGGTTGGGATGAGTGGGAGCGAATGGACACAAGAGACGTTGAGGAAGAAGAATCAACAAGATTTGGGAACTGATTGATTGGAGGAAGAGGAAGCTAGAAAGTGGAGGATAATCCTAACTTTGCAAAACTAAAACAATGGTGGGCTTACTTCTACAGTGATATGAGCTCTAAGGGAATGGTAGAGATGGGGGTAGAAAGCAATTGATTCTGAGACTCTAACTTGGTACCTTCTAATGTTGTCATTGTTGCAACATTTAAAGGCAGAGCTTCCTTTGCAACTTTTGTTGTTGTTTGATGCAGTTTCCTGTGTGTGTGTGTGTGTGTGTGTGTGTGTGTGTGTACTTTGCTCTTTTTTAAAAAAAAATAAGATGGTCACTTATCAGTCTGGGAAGTATGGAACATCTCGATAATATTTGAAGTTTTAAAAAGAAAGAAAACACTAAAAACATCCTTTCATCTTGCATTTTTTATATAAAGGAAATAATAGACTTTAGTGGTGGTTTCCTATATTTACAGCCGAGGGTGGGGACTTTTATGGGCACTTGTTGTCACTCCCTCATTTTAGAGATAAGGAAACTGAAATCCAGGGAGGTGGAGTGCTCATCCCAGCATCATACAAGAAGAACTTGGCAGAGCTAGAATTTAAATCCAAATCCCCTGACTCCAAATAATGTGTTTATAGCACCTTACATTTGTTATCGATATTCATAAAATATTTTGGATGGGATTCTCCAGTCGGGCCAACTTTTGTAGAGATCAAAGGCAGTTTTGTTCCTATTGTGAACCTCAAATGCTTTAAGGGTATAGGGGAGAGAAATTAAACTTTCAGATAGAAAACTGAGTTCCAGTTATTGAATAGAATAGTGCTGGTTCTTAGCTTAATCTTTTCCCCTTTCACATTAATTCTGGCTGGTCTAGGACATATAATAAAGAAAAATGAAAACTGGTATTGTGGAAGGGAAAAATCAGGGCTGCCACCTCAGAGTTCAGAAGCAGCTTGGTTCTGAATAAGTATATAAGTATTGGGGTAGGTTTTGTTGTTGTTTATGGATGTTTCGTATCTTTTCCAAAGCAGCTAAAAATGAGATAATAAACCTAGGAATCTTTTGATTCTTGAAAAAATCTGGGTCTCTTAATTGTCCTCCTTCCCTCTCTCCCACACACTTAATAATTTCTTTTTTTCCTGTTATTTTTTTTTTTACTTTCTATTTCAAAAAGAATCAAAGGCACAAGTGCTGAAATACTATATAATAAATTGCTCTCTCAGCATTTGTCACAGCTTAACCAAAAAAATGCTAGAAATTCTTACTTAAAAAAAAAAAAAGATATACTAGAAAAAATGTTCCTCAGCTAATTGGCCATATCCCAAAGACCTTCATGAGCTTTTCTTCCTCTTCCTCTTCTTCCTTTTCTTCTTCCTCCTCCTCCTCTTCTTCCTCCTCCTCTTCTTCCTCCTCCTCCTCCTCTTCTTCCTCCTCCTCTTCTTCCTCCTCCTCCTCCTCCTCCTCTTCCTCCTCCTCCTCCTCCTCCTCCTCCTCCTCCTCCTCCTCCTCCTCCTCCCCCTCCTCCTCCTCTTCTTCTTCTTCTTCTTCTTCTTCTTCTTCTTCAGCCAAATCACCAAATTTCCGAGTAGGAACGGTCATCAAAAGATGTCTGATACCTGAACAGCTTCCCCCCAATCAATATCTTCAGCAAATAACCATCTAACTTCTGTTCGATGTCTTTGGTCACTGTGTCCTGAGGTATCTATCCCTTTCTACATTTGGAGAGCTCTCTTAGGAAGTTTTCTCTTACATTGACCTTCCTTTGGTGATCCTAAATGATTAATCTAGTAACCTTGTCCAAAAAAAGGGGGGGAGGGGAATGAGAATTATTTGGCATGATCCAGTCTTTATATCAAACTACCTCTTAGCCATCACTGCTTTCCTTTCTAAAAGCTGTATGCCATTTCTTTACTGATATGTTCTAGATTTTTTTTTTTAGTGGGGGGGGGGCAGGAATTGAAGTCAAGTTCAATTGATATAAATTTTCCTTTTTTTAAAAAATCAGAACTTGTCTTCTTTTTTTAAATAATTGCTCAAAAAATCTTTGCAGGGATTTTCTAATCACAGAGTTCTTTCAGTACTTGGAGATATAATAGAAGAATTCATTTAGCCCTAGAGACTTGAGGGCAGTCTTTTAAGGGAACTTAGTTTTGAGCTCTCTTTTCATCCTTCACTCACCTTTAGTTTCATTTTTATCTTAGCCATTTTTGTTTTATCCTTTTTAATCTGAAAATTATTCTCCTTAATAAAGAGTTAAGCAGTTTTTTCTTCATTCTATCACCATTGTTTATCCTTCATCATCGCTCCTCCCTAACAGCAGATCCTTTTTTAATAATCTTATCCCTCAAAAGGGGGGGGGGTGGAACAGAGGAAAGAGAAATGAAATCCTTTTGGTGGTCTCTAGCACATATTACCACACTTCAGCTCAAACTCGGCTTTATTGCATTTTTACAGGATCATGACACACTTTTAGGTTCATATTCAGTTACCTGCCCTTTCTTTCATCTCTCTGTACATGTATTTTAAAATTTGAAATTGATCAGTGAGAGCTCCCTATGCATCTTCATACTTTTGTTTGCACAATTTCCTCCTTCTTAATGAAATTATTTGATTTTTTTTACCTTCAGAACTTCATCTTTGACAATTTTCCATACTTCTTAGATTGCTTTCTTCTGAAAGATTTTAAGTCAATATTTTTCTTTCTTCAGATCCTTTGAATTCTGCTTTTCCTCAATAATAAAATAAATAGTTCCTGCCCTCCAGGAGCTTATAGTCTATCTGGGAAAACAGCATATACATGCCTGGCATATATTAGGCACTTAATAAATGTTTATTAGCCTGGGTTGGAAAGATGAATAAAATATAGGCAGAGCAAACAAAATTCTAGGGGTAGGGTGTGAGAGTTAGGTACTAGCAATTCAAACTGCAGAACCCTTAAGATCGTAGATTTAGAGCTAGAAAAGAATTGGGCCATTAAATCCAAGTCTTTTTATAAAAGAAAAAAACTGAGGCTGAGTAAAAGCCATTTGCCCAGGGTTACACAGCTCTGCTGAGGAAGGATTTGAACTTGGGACTCCCTGATCCTACTGCTCTAGTCATTGCCTCTGGTTAAATAGAAGGATTCTAGATTCAGATCCGGAAGGGCCTGCCTAATTAATTAGCTGTCACAGGGTCTTAGAATGAGAGCTAAAAGAGTGCTCAGAGAGTCACAAGACAAGAGCCAAATCTAGGATATATGTTTGTGTATGTGTGTCTCTCTCTCATATAATATAATATATTATAATATAATATAATATAATATAATATAATATAATATAATATAATATAATATAATAATACATATTAGAGAGTATATATACATATATGTACACATAATATGTGTATCTATACATACAGTATGTTTACACAATCTGCACACACGACTCCATAAGTAAACTATATATGTAACTATATGCGTGGATATGTTTTTAGTTAGCTGTTGAGTCATCAGACTTGGGAGGTGCCAGTTTTTATTACCTGTGCAATATACTTTCATTGGGTTCCCAGGGATTTAAAAAAAAAAAAAATCTGACTACTTTCCCTGTGGAGGGAGTAATCTGAGCTAATTAGGCAAGCCCTCAGCATGTTTTACTCCATATAGGGAAACTTGCCTGGGTACTGATAGAGAACTGAGTTCAGCCCCTACCCTGAAGAAAAGAAACCTTTATAGCTATTCAAGCCTACCGAAATGTCAACACCTTTTGAAAGGAGCCTATTAAGGATGCAAATAGGAAGTTACCTGCTTGAGATAAGCGCAATAAACAAAACAATGAAACCCATTAGGAGGCAGCCAGCTGTGAGACACCCAAGCTTGGTCACCTGCCTGGGGATGAGGTAGAAAGGGAGAGAGCTGCTTTTCCCCAGGTGACCCGCTCCATCCTAAAGGGGCTGACTGGCCCCAAGCTTTCTGCACTCTTGGGCTTGCTCATCCAAGGAAAGGATGTGTCCGGCCATGGGCTCGGTCCTGGAGGGATGCAGCCTATAGGAAAGACCCTACGAAAGATCCGGACTGGGAAGAGAATGCAGAGACCTGTATTGCCCTGGGACTCCATTCCTCACGCTGATGATGTCCCTGACCTTAGCATCCCGCTCTGGCTACTCCTTCCCAAAGGGCTTTCTTCCTCCATTAGAATGTGAAAGTGGGAGGGGCCGGACACAGTTTGCTTTCTTGGTTTACATCCCCAGTACCTAGAGCTCGTACACAGTAGCCACTTAATAAATGCTTGTTTATTTATCTATCTAGACTAGCTCCTTCGTTTCACAAATGAGGAAATCGAAGAGCAGACAAGATCACATAGGTAGTGACTATCACAAACAGTATTTAAACCTAGGTCTTTTAGTTTCTGAGTGTAGAACTAATGTTCAAGCTTTCTGGCAGTTTAAAAAACAAATAAACAAACAAACAAACAAAAAACTTTGAACAGGACTCATGATCAAAAAAAAAAAACTGATTTCAAGATTTAAGTGCAATTATAAGTTGTTTTTGTTTTATTTAGTTTTCCCTCCGTGTCTTGGTAAAAATGGAGACTTAAAATACGTCATTCCTTTCTCCACCTTTGCAGGTACCTTTTCACTTGATGACTATCTGAGGCTTTTAGAACCAAAGAGCTTTCACACTTTCCAGCAGTCCCTTTTGTTAAGTCCCAAGTAGCTGGGGGAAGGGAGAAGGAGGCAGAACACTTTCCCCTGATGCTTATCAACAACTGCCCCCGTGACATCAGAAATTACTCTAGGAGCCAGAAACTCCAGGACGTGCTCCTTCAGTTAGTGTCAGTTAGGGTCTTGGTTCAAGTCTCCCAAACTCCAAGACTTTCCTTTCTGTTCGATACTCCACCATCCTATCTGAATGTTAATGTCATATGACATCATAGTTGATGTTCAAAAATAATATTTTTGGATTAACTGGAACATGTTTTTTTTTTTTCCCCTTTTTAATGTGATCAACTCTGAATGTCAGAAAATCTTAATTGGCTTTCTCATATTTCTGGATCTGGGAGGAATAGTATTAAGTTCCAGGACGTCATAAAACAAAATATTTGAAGTATGTTTCAAATTTTAAGAAAAAGAAATGTTTAACTTAATAAAGATGTGGAATTCATTTACAAAGGAAAACCCTGGCTATGGACCAGCAAGCAAGGCAAATATTTGGCCAGAAATTCGCAAGATTTAAGAGCTGGGAGGCTGGGAGAGACCTTGAAGGTTATCTGGTCCACCCTTCCCCTCACTTTTTTTTTTTTTTAAACAGGTGAGGAAACTAAAGTTCAGGGAGGACAGTTGACCAACCCAGGATCACATAAATGGGGAGTAGCAACATGGGGGTTCCAGGTTCACTCCTCAAATTGCTTTTTCAAATGCTCTGCCCAGGGGGTAATTTTATAGTTTTCCCCTCTTCTCTTTCCAATGTGCTCCCAATTGCCTCCTAATTTTAAAAAGTAAAATCATTAGGTTGACTTTGAATTAAATAATTTGCTTTTATTTACTTGGAAAATATAGTCAAGCTTATTTCATTTGTTCACTCTCATCCTCCTCTCAGCCCTTCTCTCTCAACCAGTGCTTCTGTGTCCTGGGGAGAGGGAAGAAAACCAAAATCTCTGCAGAGTAACCTGTTAGCAACTACTAGGTTTGGGGGAGATGGGCCTGCCCTCGCTCCTATGACCAATACTTCAATAAATAGAAATCTCTCCTTCGGTTTTTGGGCCAGAGCTGATTTTTCTCAGGGAGCCTACTTTGGAGTGAGGGGGAGGCAGGTCGGGAGACATCATCCAGGAAGTCCATAGGGATGCTGGTTAATGGTTTGGCTTGTTCCATTCTGCTCTCTTCCCTTATCTCCTCAGTGGATTACCGGCCCCTGCCCCTGCTATGTCTCTTCCCAATATTTTCCCTATCTCACTAGTACCTTTCTTCTGATTCCTTCCTCAAAAGGGAGTGAGGGGTGGGATGGGAGGGAGTAATCCAGCCCAGATTCAGTCCTGCCCAACCCACTTAAGAAAAAGCACCAGAGGTTCTGAGGGAAAACTGTAGCTAAGACACAATAGGACAGATTCTACAAGTGGATAAACCAGTCCTTGCTTGTACCCTAAGCACTTTTGGAAAGTGCATTAACTCTTTCAGCCCAGTAGCACAGAATTTAGTCCCTACAAGTACACTCATTCTATTCTTATAAGATACTGATTTAAAGAAATAAGGGAACTTTCCAGAATATCTAATCAGTATTGCCGGGAAGCTTTAAAAACCGAGAATTTAAGAATATGGGAAGGACCAAGATACATCTATTGTGATAGTGCATTTTTATTTAAATATAAATAAAATGAAAATGTTTATTTCTAAACAAAATTAGGATGAAATTTTGAATCAGTGAACACTTCTAGTCCTTCTGATGTTTGATTCCTTTCGATGGGCATTTATTAAGTAGCTACTATTTGGCAGCCCTTGTGCTTAAATTGGGGACCGACGAAACAAAAATAAAAGGAGTTTTCTTTCTCCAGGAAGCTTTTCACCTTTTCAGGCGGTTCAAAGCTGAGAAGGATTCTGCTAACTTGAATCACAGAATAAAGACTTAAAAAACAAAAAAATCCTTGTTAGCCTGTTGAAATGTATAAGGTAAAACTGGGCGGGAGTTATTTTGCTTTTTGGAGAGGTCCAAAATAGCATTTGCACAAGATGTGGCAAGCGTGGCTGTTCTTTGAACACTAGAAGAGGATTTAAGTGGGCTGCGAATTCACTGTAACATGGCAGCCAAAAAAGGCCAGCTCCCTGGGTCTCAGTTTCTTCATCTGTAAAAGTGGGGGTGGGGAGAGGGAATGACTAAATGGTTTCTCTTGTTTTTTTGTTTTTTTCCCCCCCCCACATCAAAATCTATGATCATAATGTATTTTCTTTCTTTCTTTCTTTTTTTTGGTAAATTTTTTATTCACTTTAAACTTAAATACAAAATGGGGGGAGGGGGGGAAGCAGTGCCATGTACACAGCTGAACATAATAGAAGATTTCATATAAAATAATATGTTTTCCTCTAATTCCTCCCGTGACCATTTATCTCCCGCAGATGAAAGGTTTTGAGTTTCTCTGGCTAGATACAAGGTGACTTTCCCACAGAGGATAAAAGGGCAGGAATCTGGGGATCAGGAAGGGCCACATTCATCCTGTCAGAGATGGGGGAGGGGGGGCCCTGCCGCTCGGGCCGCCGGGAGCCTCTCCCTGCGCTCCCCCGTGCGCCCTTCCCAAGCAGCCCCTCGTGTTTTGCTCGTCTTCGCCATGATTCATCCGCGGAAAATGGGGGTGGAGCGGGGGCCGAGCCGCTTCTCGGAGGGTGTCCGAGAGCCGCCAGACTATTGTTCCCGGCGCGCTGGGATCGCGGAGGAAGCGATAAGGGCGCGTATCGGGCCGGCTCCGGCAGTCACTTTCCCCTTCTATCAGGGACTTGTGGGGAATATGTGAAACTGACGTTTACTGTGACCGTAACCCACCGCAAATTAAAGGCAGACCGGCCCCCCCGGGGGGGACAGCTGACATGATACCGAGCGACGTGCCTAACTCGAAGCCCACGACCACACTCGGGGGGAGGGCGTAAGACCGGGAGCGAGAGGGGGCCTTCCTCTGGCAAAGTGTGGGCCCACCAAGGAAGGCAGCCGAGGCTCCGGCGGGAAGCCCCGGGCGAGGGCTCACGGCAGAGTCTCCGACGGGCAACCTCTCCCTCCTAACAGAGGGGAGAAAAGTGGCTTATTCTTCCTGGGCCTTGCGTCTGCCTGGACGGGAAGGGAGCTCTCCACCCACCCTTACTGAGCAGCAGAATAAGCAATGGCCGCGTCGCTCCCGGAGACTTGGGAACAGTCAACACAAATCTTTCTATATTCTATATTTATATTAATTTAATATATGTTAATATGTATATTATATATATTTATATATAATATTTTATATGTTATTTGATCTCCGGGACACCCAGGTCAATATAATCATTTTACAGATGAGGAAACTCGGGCAAGTTGAGTTCAGTGACACAAACTAGTGAGTAGATGAGGTCACATTTGAACTCAGGTCCTTCGGGCCACTCTGTCCGCCTTTCTGCGCTTCTATCCATAGAAGTTCTGGGCTTAAAAGCGAGATCTTTGCATTCGGAATCCAGGTTTCTCTTTCCTATTTTGTCTTTTAAGTTTATTCTCCAACACGGAGCTTAGAATAAAAATATTTGAGTAGGTATTTTTAACTTCTCTCTCCTGGAATCACTGAGCTCAAAGTCTTGGAACATGCTAGTATCCAGGGAAAAAAAGGGGGAGAAGGGATTCTAGGGGTTATGTAAATAAAGGCAGTCAAAGATAATTCCTTTGCTTCACTTATCTAGTTATTGCAGGCAGAAGTAGGTTTTTGTTTTTCTTTTTTCTTTCTTTTTTTTTTTTTTTTTTTTTTGAGGGGTGGGAAGGAAAGGAAAGGAAAGGATCAAATTACTCGTGTCAGTGTGATACAATAGAAAGTAGTTTGACTTTGGTGTCAGAGGTCTGGGATTTAAATCTTGTCTGGCACTTGCAGTATTTGTAACTTGGAGAATCTAACAATGTGCACTTATTAAGCTCCTACCATGTGCCAGGTGTTGTACCGGTACAGACAATGCAAAGGCTATAATGAACAAGTCCCTGCCCTCGAGGAGATATCTTTCTGATACGGAAGACAATGAAACACGTGCAGAATAAACAGATGGGTGAGCCATCACATTTATTGAGTGTGCCAGGCCCTCTGCTTGGTGTTGGAGTGACAAAGGCCAAAACAAATCAGCTTCTGCCCTCAAGGCATTATTATATCTGTGGAAGTAACACGTGTACATGTAAGAAGAAATAAAATAAATAGCATGTGTATATATAAGAGTAAATCAAATAAAATCCAGGTGATTATGGAGAAAGCACTAGTGCCCTGGGGTGGGAGTGGGACTTAGCCTGGGAAAGGTGACTTTAGCTAGGGATAGAGTTAAGGAAGCCATCAGTCAATAGCCAACCATTAGTTAAGCACCTACTATGTGCTAAGCTGCTTTGAGAAAGGCAAAAACAGTCTCTGCCCTCAAGGAGTTCACCTCTCCCTGAGGAAGTCAATGTGCAAATAATGGCGGCCCAGGGAGCGTGCAGAATTATACATACAAGAAGAGATGGTGATTTCAGAGGGAAAACGCTTGGAGAGGATGGGGACCTGGAGACCCCGAGAGAGGCCTCCTGTCGAAGGTGGGATTTGGACTGAGTCTCAAGGAACCAGGAAAGCTAAGAAGGGACAGATGGTGAGGAGGGAGAGCCTCCCGGACTTCAGAGGTGGAGTTCTGGGTTGAGCGGCCTCCAGGAGGCCAGTGACTCCAGGGATAAGTCTGGGAAGACAGAAAAGGGCCAGGTGAGGAGCAGAGGATTTTATACTGGATCCTGGAGCTACAGATGGCTTAGTCAGCCCTGTGTGTACCTTAAGGAAATTGGTTGGGAGCTGAATGGAGGAGAGAAGGGAGTTGTGGAGATTTGATATAGGAGATTAGTTAGAAAGCAGTAGTCCAGGCGGAAGGTGATGAGGGCTTGATCCAAGATGGTGGCTGTATGAGTAGACGGAGGAGAATATAAAGGTTCTGTGAAGAAGTAGCAAGATGGGCGATCCAGAGGAAGCTGAGTGGAGAACATTCTAGGCATAGGGGTGGAGAGAGAAGATGAGGTGCCATGGTTTCTGGAATATCCTTGGTCTGTCTCATTTTCCTCCTCTGTAACAGGAGGGGACTGGACTAGAAGGCCTCAAAGGCCCCTGGCAGTTCTAAATCTGTGATCCGCCATTTTGGCGTTGCCCTCCAAAGATGGCATTTTAGAGCATCCGCCATGCTTGGTAATTCCCCTTCTCAAACGCCGAGCCCCTGAGTAAAGCTAGAAAGAAAAAGAGCAACCACCTGTATTTGAAAAGCCCTTTGAGATCTTGGAGGGGCTGTCCTAGTATCATTGCCATGAACTCTATTGCCAAAGTGCCTCAGATTAATATCATTTTAGCTCTGAGATAAGTGCTTCCTGTGTAATGCTGGGGAACCTCAAAGGTGGCCTGGGGGGAAAGTTGTACCAGGTGGCTCAGACAGGTTTCCTCCTCGCTCCACCCCCAGTCCCACCCCCACTAATCTCTGATAAGTCGATCATCCCTGGAAAACAGGCTATTGTCTCACAGAGCAGCCCGACAAACCCATCTATCACAAATAGCACTTCACTGGCCATGTTACTCATGTAACACAGGACTGCCAAGAGCAGTGAGGTCATACTGGGCCGCCAGAGGCCACGGCTCAGGCAAGAAAATGGAGCCTTGGAAGCCGTAGGAGGGTAGAATGTCTTCCCTAAATCTTCCTCGGTAGCCCAAGAGCTCATGTCATCTTCAGTCAAGAACAAAGACCGACCTTAGTAGGGGCTTTCTAATCCAACCCTCTCATTTTACAGGTGAGCACACTGAGCCCAAAGACTTGCCAAAGGTCACCCAGTGCCAGGGTTCACGAGCCAGGGCTTCTGGCTCCTAGCGCCGATCTCTTTCCAGTGTATCAGTCTTGCTAGGGACGATTTTAGGTTCTTACTCCAGTGAATCTGTCATCCCATGGATAGAGAAAACTTCCTCCAGCAGGCAAAGAGGCATTGCTCCTCAGCTTACAGTCTTAGAAAGGACGGTCGGGGGCACTCGGGAAGTTGTCTGGAGTCACACAGTCACATGGCTCTTCCTGAGTCCGAGGAGAGGGGTCCTCCGCCCCCCGCACCTCCTAGGTGATGGAGCATTCAGTTTATCGCTTATAGCTGCACTTAGAGGTCCCCTAGCACCCTTGTAGTGTGGCGGTGACCCTCTGGCACCTGAGAAGCGCAAGGTTTAGGGGGTTCTACTGATGTGTCGAGGTCCGGGGGACGATCTCAGCGGAGCGGCAACATCCTGCCTGGCTCAGTTGAAAAAGGCTCCCGCCCACGTTGGGCCCATGGTTCAATCATGTTCACCCTTGAGGACCGTCTCCTAAAGCACAGGGGGAAGAGGATCTGCATTGGTAGAGTAAGGACAGCCAAGGACATTGGGGCTCTGCCTTTGTCCCATATGTGAAATGCTCTCCCTCCTTAACTCTGCTCTTCAGGCTTCATTCGAGAGCCATCTTCTGCAGTTGGCGCTTCCTGATCCCCTTCTCCTCCAGCTGCCGGCTTCTTTCCACCCAAGATTACCTGGTTCTGTTCTGTGCACTTCTGTGTGCCTCTGACAAAAGGTTCCTTATGTACTTTATCTTTGTACCCGCAACACTTAGCAAGAGCCTAGCACACAGAAAGTGCCTAATATGTGCTTTTTGAAGTGAATTGCATTTCTACCTTGCCCTTTAGCTGGACCGCCCAGAATCATTTGGCCAATCGGCATGCATTTATTTGGCGCCTGATGAATGCCAAGCACTGGGTCAGGGACTACAGATAACAAAACAGTAATAAAATAATCCTTTTTCCTCACAGAGCTTATATTCTGTAAGGGGAAACAACAAACATATAAATGTGCGTATACATACATAAATATGTATATACATATATATTTAGTTATACACAAAAATATCTTTTTTTTTTTTTTTTTTTTGAAGAGCCATGATTTTTGTTCTGCTTCGGGGCTAGTCCAGATAACCTAGGGGTCCATAGTCAACTCTGCTGTGAACTGGAGAGGAAAGTATCCAGGGGAAGGCCGCCAGGACAGCCAGATTGTGCCATATGAAGACTGGTCAAGTGAATGGGGATTTAGACTAGAGAAGACCGAGGGGAGGTCATGATGGATATCTCCATGTATTTGAGGACCTGCTACATGGAAGAAAGAGCAGATTATTGGGCTTATTGGGAGACAGGATAGGGACAGTTTTCACTTTCCACAGCTTATTACTGATCCAAATAAGGGAGCCAGTAAGCGGCAAGGTCAGGAGAAATTTAACCCATTAATTCCAGACGGAATACCGATAAAAAGAAATGCTTGGGATGCCCTGCCAGTCCCGGGCTGAGCAGGATTCCCTTCGGGGTCTTTCTGTAGGATGCCAAGTAGAAATGGAGTAGCCAAGCTTGCAAGGACGAAGCTTGTGGATGCATCCTTTTGAGGGAGAGAGAAAACTGACTACCAGCCCAGGAAGCAGGAAGGAAATTCATGTGGACATTGAATGCTTCTCACAGAGGGATGAAGGGCTCTCTCCCTTGTCTGAAAGCCACCTGGTGCTGGTCCCTAGCAGGGACAGGATGGTGGAAGTCAATGAACTCTCTTCCTGATACAAATCTGTTCTTTGGGACTGAGCCACACTCATAGGCCTTCTTCATCTGTGCTTAATTGAATTTCCGAAGTGCAAATTTTAACCATAAATGAACTCACTATAAAAACCACAGAGCGACTGATTTAAAAATAATGAATTTTTAAAAATCCTCTCATTGGGGGTTTGAAGTATAATTTATGACATTCCCTCAAGGAATGAAACTCGGCAGAGTATAGTGGAAAGGGCAGACAATCTGTTCCTAGAAGACGCCTACCTCTGACACTTATGTCTGTGTGATCTTGTTCAAATCATTTGACCCCCTTGGACCTCAGTTTCCCCTTTTGTTAGGGAAGGGGGAAGCATTTATTTATTTATTTTTATTAAAGTTTTTTATTTTCAAAACATATGCATGGATAATTATTCAACATTGACCTTTACAAAATCTTGTGTTCCAAATTTTCCCTTCTTTTCCCCCACCCCCTCAAAGGGAAGTATTTATATAATACTTATTGTGTTGTGTGATGTCTTTTTTGCATAAATATCTCATTTGTTCTTTTTAATATGAAAAGGTTGTAGTGGATAATCTCTAAGACCCCTTCCAATTCTAGAGCTATGCTTCTAGGCCCTTGTTACTTCACCCTACCCACTTTTGGATCTATAGAAATTATTTTAACAGGCTTATTATTTTTAGATTCGGATTATACCTTTATTATTTTTATTTTTATTTTTTTGGATAAAAACTGAATGAGAATCACAGAATAGCCTTGAAGTCGAAAGAGGCCTCAGAACTGTGGCCCAGAGAAGGAAGGTTACATGGCTAAAGTCAAGAATTAGTAGGCAGCAAAGAGTTGTAAACTGAGGTTTGGAATAAAACTTAGAGCTCCTTCACTTTCTGGAGTGGAGGAACTAAGATGCTGGAAGTAAAAACCATGCACATTGAAATCAGTATTTTATTTGACTAATTTCACTAAATGAGATTCACTTTCCATCTAATCCAGTTTGTCGACCTAGGATCCATCCCGAAGTTGTTCAGAAAAATGCTTTAGCCCAGTAAAAGTTGATCTTGTGGTTTATAGCGATTGCCCAGCAGTAGGGCTAGGCGTGAAGTTAGCTGAATTTGGGCTTGAATCCAGGCTCAGACCTCAGGGATTGTAGGTAACAAAACAGTCGTAAAATAATCCTTTTCCCTCACAGAGCTTATAATCTATGAGGGGAAACAACAAACATCAATGTATATATACACAAAAATGTCTTTGCTGTGGGACTGGGGAAATCTCTTACTAAGCCTCCTTATCCTCATCTGTAGAATGGTACCTACCTCAGATGGTGGTCGTGAGGATCAAGGATGGCACCTATAAAGGGCTTTTCCATCCGGATGGATACATCAGTGTACACTCATGTATCGTTATTATTTACCAAAGTTGCCAGGAAGTCTGTTACTTTGATAGAACCACAGAACCAGAGCTGGCAGAGGCTTTAGAGGTCATGCGGACAAATTCTAATTTTATGTAGGAAACTGAGGTCCAGAAACAGGGGCCAAATTGCTTACAGTCACACAGAACCAGGTGATCTCTGAATCAAAATTCAATCCCTCTCTATCCCTGCTCCTTGTTATTCTCCATTTCAATCCTTTGAAAGCCTTAATAAGCGTCTCTCCGAACGGAGAAGATACATCATCCCCATGGTAAAATTGGACACAGCCAGCCCACAAGCTCCACTCCGTTTTATTACCAGCATCGGCTAACTCAATCGGGTTTTCCTTTAATGTGGAAGAGTTAGAGATTTCAGGGAACCAGAGGCTATTGCTCTCAAAGATGAAAGTTTCAGTAGTCAGGGGGGTTAGAGAAGGGGCCCCTCTTTCCCTCGAGTGATAGATTCCCTTCTGATACCCTAGTGATAATGATTCCAAAAACGCTTTTGTCAATATCCATAAATCAATGCAAACCTGAGAGGGGCTGTTTTAATTGACCACAGTTTGAATGTAACTGATACTCTCCAGTCCAGGGCCTTAAGCATTATTAAGTGTAGTATTATTGTAGGGCATTCGTCCAATTTTTAAAACATTACATAGATTGGAGACAGATGAGCTTTCCTGAATTATTTTAGGTCTGTTTGGAAAAAATGCCTAAAATAAGGTTTCAAATGGAAATTAATTGAATTGATGTAAAAACAAATGGGCCCAGCAGTCATCTGAGGGCTTGGATTTAAGGGCGCCGTTGATAAAGAAATACAGATGACTGGGGCTAGGGTGAGAGGGAGGGGGGAGGGACATGGCAACTCTTCAAGAAAAAGGCTGTGTTGTGCTAGGATCTTAGTGTTCTGTTAATAAAATCGGAGATCCAGTTCCATCCTATAAATCGATTCACCTCTTCCCATTATCTGACAAAGAAGCTCCTTCTATAGATGTGTCATGTCCATTCATACATCTCGGTGATGGTTCTTGATGGGTAATGAGGTCCATGATGTTGTCCCAAGGGGTTCTGGGAAGGGAAAGAAAGAGGTTTTTCTCGGGAAGCCTTCTGACAAGGTTCTGAAGGAGACTTGATTTTGAGTTAGGGGACCTCAGAAGTCACGTCCTCTCCCCCTCCCTTTATGTTACAGAAGGGGAAAAGCACTTAGTTGTGGTCAAGACTTGACCCTTTATTCTGTGGCCAGTGATAGCTCACTGCTCCACACTCCCTCCCTAAATGAAAAGTGCCCCAGATACTGACCCTGTGCAGAATGAACGGGGAAGGGCGTTTAATGTGGCCTTGGTTTGGGAGACAAAATGGTCCGGTGGAAAGAGTACTAGAATCAGAGCAACTCTGGCTTCAAACCAGGCTCTGCCATTTATTTCTTTGGCAGCTTTGGAAAATCACTTCAAACACGTGCTCTGAACCTCGGCCCCCTCCTCTATAAAATGATGTGTTTTGGTTACATGACCTGTGAGATCCCGTCCGGCTATAGATCGGTGACCCCACAAACTTTCTGTTGGCTTTTTTTCACCCACTGTTAAGGCTTAGAGGCATGTGGGAAGGTGAAGTTGGATAAATAGGACGGCCCTTTGTGGGCGGAAAGTTACTGTCTACAAGCCAGTCAATGCACATCTATTAAGTTGTTGCTCTGCACAGTGAATCGAGCGTTGTACCCGGAGTCAAGGAAGTCTGAGTTCAAATCCAGCCTTTATGAATTGGCGTCATTTAACTCTGCCTCAGTTTCCTCATCTGTAAAATGAGCTGGAGAAGGAAATGGCCATGTCTCTGTCAGGAAAACCCTAAATGGGCGTGAAGTCTCAAAAACTACTGAAATGCTGTGAATTAAGTTAGGACTTTGTGTTGGATGTGACTTATTTCTTAACAGCCTCACAGTGGATCAAGCGCTCTCCTCGGAGTCAGGAAAACCTGGATTCAAATACTTTGATACTCCTTTGGAGTCTCCTATTTAGACCTGGAAGGAAATTGGGCATCAAACCCCACATGTTATTGATGTAAAGGCCAGAGTGATAGAACAGGGAGCAGAAGCATGATCCTAGCCCCAGTAATTCTGGTTCAAAACCCAATGTTCTTTGCACTGGTAGCATACTGCCTATTGAGCTTGGGCCAGTCACTTAGTTATCCTTAATTATAAAACTATAAAATGTTCATTAAATCACAGAGCCTCAAGCGAGATATTGTATGGAAAGTGTTCTGCCAGCCTGAAGGTCCCATGTCAGTCTTAGCAATTATTGAGGACAATGACCCATGCTTTGTGGACAATTGGGGGCAATCCTTGGTGTAGCCAACTCCCAGTATGAAAAATCCCTCTCCCTTCATAAACTGGCACATAGTCTGGCTTTGAGAGTTGCCTGGGACGTTGAGAAGGTGAGTTCTTTTCCAGGGTCACACGGCCAACATGGTCTTTTACCTGATCCAGCCTGCCTCCCTATTCTCTTGGCCATGCTACCTCTCTGATAATTATTAATTATAAATAATAATGAGTTGGCGAGACAGTTATTTTTAGATTATTATATTGAATTATTTTTAGAACGAGATCCAGAATTAATCCTAGCAATGGGTGATTTTTAATCCAGCAAATTTAAGTTGTTTTATCTTGATTGTGGAATAGGGAGAATTCTATCATTTTCTGTTGTTTCATAATATACTGTTGTTTTCTGAAGTCACTAAAAGAAGTCCCCTGCCCCCAGGCTCATCTTGCCCCCAAGATCTCTGCAAGTCATTTCCTTTTCAGAAGAAGCAAAATTTTAAAAGTCCACTCCTGGGGGAAGGGAAAGGGGAACATCCTTCTCTCTTGTTGTTCTGTTTCTCTGAAGATTTAGGGGTTTAGACTCCCCTTCCCCGGCCCCTGACAGAAACTCGTTTGGCAAGTCTGGCTATAATTCTTCCCTTAAGAACATCCAAATGAAGTCTCTGTCTCTCTTTATAGTTGTGTACTCAGAACATAGAACAAAACTCTTCCTTCTGTGGTGTTCTCCCCATGCTTTTCCATGGGCTGGGGAAATTGTTTGGAATGGTCTCACTTTGACCTTTTCGTCTTAGAAGGACCCCTTGGTGCCTTCTGTTCTGAGCTGAGATGTCTTCCATCCATTCTCTCTCTCTGGGTGGCTTTGTTACTGCCTGTCTGATTCTGTCTCTGTCTCTCTCTCTTTCTCTGTCTCTGTCTCTCTCACACACACATACACACACATAAATTGAGAAAAAGAGATATGAACTCTATCAACACATTGGATATTTTCAGTGAGATGGAGTCCATAAGTCAGTCTAAATAAATAGACAATTGGGGGCAACACACTCTTCCTTTATTTACTTTTTTTGTGTCTATCCATCAATAAAATTGTTGTCTAAATATGAACTGTGTAAAATGGCAGCTCCTTCAGGGCAGAGACTTGTCTTTGTGTTCACGGGGCCCGACATATGTAAGTTTGTCAATCAACAAGCATCTGCTATATGCTGTATGGCAGGCACTATTGAGCACTATTGAACTGCAAAGAAGGCAGTCCCTGACTTCAGGGAGCTCCCATTCTGATCACGGAGGCAACATAAAAACCAGGCGTGTATGAGATAGTTCAAAAATCAGATTGCAGAAGGTGGGAGTTGAGCTGAGCCTTGAAGGAAGGCTTGGAATGCTTAGGAGGATCAAAGATTTAGAGCTGAAATAGACATTAAAGATCATTTAGTCTCACCCAAGCAATTTTCCAGATGAGTCAACTGAAGCCCGAAGAATAATTCGCCAAGGTTACCCAGAGCGGGGATCGGACCTGATTATCATTCCAACAAATGCTTGTTGAACTGATACGGTTACCAATGTTTTATAAAATTCTATGAATAGTATTCGTGATTAGGGCAGTTTTTAGGAAATTTCTCTTAAATTTATCTCCTCCTAAGAGAGGAGATTTATTTAGACTGACTTTTATGGACTCCATCTCATTGAAAATATCCAATGTGTTGATCGAGTTCATATCTCTTTTTCTCAATTTTTGTCCACATTTCTTGTCCTAAACTGAGCCCTGACTGAAAAATAAGAGAGTTCCCTTTCTGAGTCATGATATTTTAATTGCTGTCTGTTCTGACCCCTTAACTTGACAGATAAAGAAACTGAGTCCCAGATGGAATGTTTTGCCAGAGGCAGCCCAGTCCGTTGACTTCTCCCCTGGCCCCCTTTCTATGAAGCCAGATTCCTCATGTCTCTTTAATTGCCAAGATCTCTGAAATGTTTATGGTTCACTCTTGATTCTGGCATTGCTTACCCTGCTTTCTGGATGACTTAATTAGTTTTACTGTTGGTTTTTTTTTATTTTTATTAATTAACTTATTTTTTTTTACCATGTTGACCATATGCCTGTGGGGCTTTACAAAAGGCTGCTCCGTCAACCTCTCCCAAAAGCATTGGTCCAGCAGCTCTGTGAGATCAGGGGAGTCAATTTATCTGGACCTCAGTTTCTCATGTGGGCTGGAGCAACTCTGAGGTCTCTTCTAGGTCTGCAGCTGGGGATTTGAGTCAGTCTGTTCTGTCAAACATCAGGTTACATGAGCAGATTCAGTCTGACTTTTTGCAGGCGCCCCCACCTTGGTGAGGAGCATATGGGGGGGGGCAGGGACATGAGAAGGTTTGCTGTTGTCCCTTGTCTTCTGCTGAAAATGGTGAAAATAGTCTGTCATCTTTGACGTTTTAATTGAAAGAAAAGCTTACATGGATTCCAGCCCTAAGCGGTGTGTTTATCCAAGTGTATAAAGAGGAATAATGTGTGAGTTTGGAAAACTCTCAGTACCACCGGAGCCCCTTCAGTCATTGAAGAATCCATTCTGAGCTCACACACCTTACCTTGTTCCATGCCCCAACAATCGTGAGCAGAAAGACTTTGCCTAAAGGCACGTGGTTATTAAAAAGAGAGGATCAGTTTGCTCAAAGTCTGGAATTATTAGCTCATGGCGACAAGCCCACACTAGAGAGAGGGCAAGAGAGAGGGATGAAGGGAGGGGTGGGGAAGGGAGCAAAATGAAAAGAGAAACAAGAGGTAAAAAAGAGAAACAAAGAGGTCAGAGGAAAAAGAGAGGGAGGGCACAAAATGAAAGAAAAAGAGAAAGTGAAAGAGGAGGAAAAGGAGGAAAAAGACAGAAAATAGGAAAGAGAGATGAGATAAAAGGAGAGAAGAGCAGAGAGAGAAAGATGAAGAAAAAGAGAAGCAAAATGAGTGAGAAGGATAGAAAGAAAGAAAAGAGGAGGGAAAGAGAAGAGTAAAAGGAAAAGAGAAAGAGAGGGGATGGAAGAGAAGAGGAAAGGAATATGGGAGAAAAGAAGAGAAGGAAAAGAAGGGAAGAAGAGAGGGAAGAAGTAGAGAGTTAAAAGTCAAGGAAAGAAGAAAAAAGAGACGAAGCAAGTAGAAAGCAGTGAGGAAGAAAGAGAGAAAGAAAGGGAGGGAAAAAGAATAACAAGGGAGGGAGGGAGGGAGAGAAAGAGAGAGAGAGAGAAGCAGAGAAACAAGAGAGAGAACAAGAGACCATTGGTTCTTTGTTTTCACAACTGCTACAATTCCACAATCATTTTCAGAGCCTTCATTCTGCATGATTTATAAAGTTTTTAAAAAGGGAGGGAAGGAAGGAGGCATATCATTTGAAATGGATTCCTGATCTCTTATCTCAGTTTCACTGAGACATCCTAACATTTAAACTGCTCTGGGAAAAAAAAAAAAAATCATGGAAATAAAGATGGGAATGTACCAGTAATTCTTATTCTAGGGCCAATTGACTTCTTTATTTAGGAGTTTTTTAGTGATTTTGACGTACTGGATTCCTTGGTAATGCTATGTATTTTATTCCCTGCATTTAAAATCCTCTTCTAAGAAGGAGGCCTTGGGCTTCCCTACAACATCAGAGGGGCCCCTGATACACAAAAGAGGATGTGAACATAGGGGCTATATGGTGAAAAGTTGATTTTTACTGAGCTTTAGCACAAGACGCTCTCCCTGCTCTATTTTCAGGTGTGGAGGCAGCAGAAGTCTGAGGCTGGCTCTGGGCTCTGTCATTCCCTGCCTTATGGGGACACAAAGACTCCAAATCTTGGAGTTTCAGTTTCCATGCCTGAATAATGAGGGAAATAATATCCATCGCCCTACTCTCTGTTGACCCAAAAGGTTTAAACCATCATAGGAGTGCAATATATTATCACAACAATTATGGTGATGTCTGCATATACAAAGGGAAGTGGAGAATTAAAGCAATTACTCCAGTAATTCTGACCCCAAACCACTTTTGCCTCAATTATCTGGATATTTCAGGCAAAAGTGTTTTATGGGCTGATTTATCCTAATAATTGCCTCAATTCTCCACTTATAATCTAATTTTTATGGGGGGAGGGGCACCCATAATTTTATCGGTGTGGAAACTCCTTGTAACTTAGTAAAGAAGCTGCTTTGATATTTCATAAGTTCTAAAATTAATTTTGCAGTGGAAAGTGATAGCTTAAATATTCTGCTTATATTTTTAAAAGCACGGGTCACATCTGGGGCTGAAATTCAATCAAACCAATTACGGGACTCATCAAAATCCAAAGAAACAAGGAGTCCCGCCCCTCACAATCACCTGTGGCAACTTTTATCGTTCTGTACGATGACAGTCGATGTCCATAAAGTCGTCCTAACTTGGTCCGGGGCAAACAACATCATACTGAAGTCAGAGAACCTAAATTTCCATCTCAACTCTACCACTGATTACCCATGTAACCTAAGGTGCTTTCTATTTCTTTGCCTCAGTCTCCCAATCTGCAAAATTAAGGGGCTGGAGTTAATGAAGTCCTGATTAGCTTTAAGTCAAAACACTGAGACACTTGAAATATCTTAAAAGGTGTTTGGAATGATTAAAGAATCATTTGTGCTAGAGAAAAGAACACTTGATTCTGAATCAGAAGATGTGAGTTTGGATCCCTTTGGGGGCTTGGGAACCACCCAAGTTTGGTCTTGGACAAGTCACCAGCTCCCCAGGTTTCATTTTCCTCTGTTAAAAAGGAAGGGATTGGATTAGGTGACTCCTTCTTTCAAGGACTTCCAGATGTGGGCTCTTCTTCCATGAAGGCAGATCTCAACTCATCTTTAGGTTTTTGAGTCAGAAAGATGAACTTTCCCCTGTGGTCATAGAGCGATTATGTGAATTATAAGGATTTGAACCTGGTTAGTTCTTCCTGCCTCCAAAGCCTGCACACTTTCTTTTACACCATCTTGACTCTCCTATATGTTTTTCATGTTTTGGGGTATAGACATATATATTTATTACTTTAGATATTTGTCTATAAGCACTTAGAGAAGTTGGGGAAATCATAGGCATGTAATTCCCTGGACTGATGCACGTTTCTAATTAATATTCTCACATGTATGTGTCTGTGATGATCAACTATGATTTCTTAAGGAGCCTTTTGATCATTTCTGGCAAAAAAAAAAAAGGTGGAAAAAGTAATTTCTGTTAGTGTCAAGTCGTATAAACGAGAGGGAAGATCGAATCTTGTTACTCATCCTGACCTCCCCACATCTTTCCAATAATTCAGCCCAGTCCAACACACAGCCTACTATGTGCCAGAAACTGGATCGAAGATGCAAAAACAAAAACAAGTCTCGAGGAGGATTTGGTTACCCTATTAGACAAATAACCAAACTTTATAATCCTAGCAATTTCTCATCTTTGTATTTTTTTAAAAGGCTCAATATAATGCAACCGGACTTCTCACGTGATTCTCCTAACAGTTAATCTTGGCACTATCCATATTTTGTTTCTGCTCTCGAGGGGCTTACGATCTAATGCAGAAGGCAACACACACACAAGGATATACAAAGAAAATATATTCGGGATACATTAGAAATAATCAGCAGAGGAAAAGCACTAGCATTAAGGGGAATCAGAAAAAGATTTTTGTAGAAGAGGGGATTTTATCTGGGACTTGCCAAAAGCTGGGAAAGGCAAGAGACAGACGTGAGGAAGGGGAAGTGCTCTGGGGATGGAGGGAGCAACTAGCAAAGGGCCTGGAGCTGGACATAGTGTCGTGGAACAGCAAGGAAGCCGGCTGTAAGTCAAACATTACATTTCTAAGGCAAAAACTCAGAGTAAAATTATCACAGATGAGCTACCTGGGATGTCATGAGATGTTTTTGGTTTTTGCCTTTTTACAGATCGGAGTTGAGATACACCAAGGGGATGGGCCCCAAAAGGGAGTTAGCTTATTTGCCATTTTTAATAAACACAAATAATTCCCTTTTCCCTCAGTCTCATGTTCCCTGACTCAATAAATCCATATAAGGGTATGGTGTGGTTTTTTTTTTTTTTCCTGTGCTACGGCAAAGCTCAGACTCAGGGCTCCCTAGAGAATGGCTTGCACAAGCCCTGTAGGTCAGGCCAAAAATCAGAACGTTCCTGTCAAGCAGCCTAACACCTTGAATTATTATGAAATGGCTGATTTCTACTTGCCGGCCTGGAATCTCAACTCTCCCAGTGAGTCTGGGTGACAGAGGGTGGAGCTGCCCTTGGTCCTTTGTTTGGGGAAAGCCGGGATGGGAGACGTTCTGTTTGTTTTCTCATCCCAGGCAAGAGGCTCCAGCAGATTTCTACATGAAATTTGTTCTGCAGGGAGTGAGGACATGGGGCGGCCCACGATGAGACCGGGCTTTCAGGAAAGATGCCTGAGATGGAGGGAATGACATGAATTGTTTTTAGACTAGGAAAAAACCCTGATCCAGGGGAGTGCCCACGTAACCATGTTCCAGCCTACATCCCTAGAAGGAAAGGTTTAGAGTAGGAGGGCCAGTAAGGGTAATGTCATCCACCCTGCCTTGAGAGAGGAAAAAGGTAAAGTTGGAGGCTGCATAATACAGTGAAAGGTTGTCTCTGGATCTGGATTCAAATTCCACCTCTCCTTAGGTTTTCTCATCTATAAAATGAGAGTTGAACTAGTTGACTCTTGACTTTTCCTTCAGGTGCTAAATTTAGGTTCCTATGATCTCAAGGGTCTTGGTCAAGTGCATACATGTGGTCATTGGAGATGTTTTCCCCCCAACATGTAAATACATTTTTATTTATTTAAATATTTCCAAATTACATGTAAAAAAATTAACATTTATTTGAAAAAATTTCAAGTTTTAAATTCTCTCCCTGCCTTCTACCTCTCCCTTGGTCCTTAAGAAGTAAAGAAAGAATACATTTGAATATTTTATATTTGCCATGTTACACCAAAAAATACACACACACACACAAAGAAAGAGTTAAAAAAGAGTTTCAATTTGCATTCAGAGTTCATCAGTTTTCTCTGGAGGCCGGCAGTTTCATCACGAGTCCTCTGGGATTGTCTTAGATCATTGTACGGCGGCTGAGAAGAGCTGTCACACTGTTGCTTCTTATACAATGTTGCCGTAACTGTGTACAGTGTTCTTCTGGTTCTGTTCACTTTGCATCAGTTCTCGTCAATCTTCCCAGGTTTTTCTTCTTGCATCACAACAGTATTCCATTACAATCATATACCACAATAGCCATTCCCCAAGTGGAATCAAAGGAGATAAAGCTTATTAAGCATTTTTCAAACCTTAAAGCAGCAGTCTACAAGCAATTCTAATGAATATTTATTCTGTATATGACTTGTTTTGCACGGATTTGTTTGCACGAGCTCCTGCACCAGGACAGGGATGTCTCTAGTCTCTCCCCATTGTTTAGCACAGTGCCTGATGCAAAGTAGGAGCTTATTAAATGTTTATTATTACTGGAAAATGGGATTATTATTTCCTCCAGATCCTCATTGACACGAATACTATATAATAGAATACTATCTCTCTCGGGCAAGGGATTCTCAGTACTCTGATCTTCAGGACTGACAATGATACCAACTTCTCCTTCTTCCTTCCTTCCTAGGCCTGTCCCAGGCTCTCTATCGTCACTACTGCACCTTCACAACAGACAGAGACAGCCCATGCCAGCCTCTATGCCCGGGACCCTGCCGAATCCCACCATGCCCGGCTCCTCAGCAGTCCTGATGCCGGTAAGACTTTTGATTTCATGGCTGGTTCTCCTAATATTTTAATACACGCCTGTCCTGCTGTGTTTACAGGTTTCCCTTATTTATTCTGGAGGTCCATGAACTCAGAGATTTTTTTTTGAGGGGGTTGATAATTGTATTTCTATGTTATTAGTTTCCTTTGAAATTCTGTATATGTTATTTCTTGCATGTAAATACATGGTTCTGAGAAGGGGTCCCTTGACATCACCACACGGATTATCCGGGGGGTTCTGGACCTCCCCCAAAGCTAAGAACGTGTCCCCTTTATTAAGGATCTGTGTTGAGAGCTCCCTCTACTTCAGCCATCACAACGCCATAACTTAGGAGCTAAGTCTGAGAGAGCTGCCCAGGTTAGGTTAGAGTGAAATGACTTGACACAGCTAACAAACTTCAGAAATTTGGACCCAATCCTTCCTTATCGAAGTCCATCACTTTTTCTATAATATCAAAATACTCCTCCAAAATGTCTGCTCCTTCACCCTCACTTCCTTATAGATTCCCTATTGCTTGGAATACCCTGTTTTTCTGTGCCTTAAATCTTCTCTGTGTCAAAATGAATTAATTACAGAAAATGGGTTAACTTGAGGGTGTAAAGTTGGGTCATATCCCAGCTTTCCTATAGCACTAATCACAGGGCTGTTGTCCATCTCCCCTTCATTGCTTACGGCCCTCTCTTTCCCCTACTCCGCCCATCCCTCCTAGAAATTCCCAGCCCTTCTTAGAAGCTAGACATAGCTCTTCAGGACAGGTATAATCCAAATGCAACAGTGGGGCACCCATCGTGGTAGTGGGCCCAGTGGGAAATTTCCTGCTCTTCCCCCACAGCACAGCTACCCAGAGAAAAAACAAATTACCAGCAGATAGATGCAAGCTCTGCTCCACCTCTCACAGCAGAAGGCCTCATAACCTTCCCCCGTCTCCCTACCTCTCCTGTCGTACCTTACTATATGACACATACTCTTCGATTTCTTGACTTTGTCCCACTGGCCATTCCAAGACCGAGACACTCCGTCTCTGGTCTCTGGTTTTCCACTCGTGGGGAACAGCCCAAGAAAAGGCCAGGTAAGAAGGGGAGAGGCAGATGTTACTTTATTCCCATTTAATAGATAAGGAAACTGTGGCTTAGACAAGGTAAGCAATTTATCCTCTAATAAAGCATTCTAATATCTGAAAACTCATCTTTCTGAGTTTGAATCTGGCCTCAGATACTAGCTGAGTAATCCTGGACAAGTCACATAATCCTGTTTGCCTCCGTTTCCTCATCTGTAAAATGAGCTGGAAAAGGAAATGGGGAACTGCTCCAATAGCTTTGCCAAGAAAATCCCAAAGGATTTTCTTAAAAAATCTGACCCAACCAAAAAACAACTAAACAACAACAAAATGTCTGAGGCAAGAGTCATCCTGGTGGGGCCTCCCTGAAGTCAGGAGGACCCGAGTTCAAATCTGTCCTCAGACACTTAACACTTCCTGCTGTGGGACTCTGGGCAAGTCACTTAACCCCAATTGCCTCATTAAAAAAAAAAGAATCTTCCTGGCTCTGGGTCCAACATTCTACCTACCACGACATCTAGCTGCTGTAAGTAAGGAAAGATGGGTTGCATGACCCTAGGCAAGTCACACGGCCCTCCACCCCCCAGGTCGCCTTCAAGGGCTAGAGAGAAGTAAGCTATCTGTTCTCTTGAAGCCTTAGTCCCTGAGAGCCTGCAGAGAGGGCCACAGCGGATGCCTTGCTATTGCGAATAGCATAGAACAGCCTGAAGCTGGGCCTCGCATGGCTGCTGTGTGTCATACACAAGTTTTCTCGCTGGTTCCTTGTCCACTCAGAGCTTCCCGGCAGCTCCGGGTCCCCCTTGCGGGACCAGTCTCAGACTCCGTCTTTAATTCTGCCCCTTTCCCCTCCGGTAGATGGAGAGGCAGATGTCCGTGAACTCCAACCTCATGGGGATGCAAGCCCCCAACCTCAACAACCCCTGCGCGTCTCCCCAGGTGCAGCCGATGCATTCGGAGGCCAAGATGGTGAGTAACCGGCCGCTCCTCGTCTCGCTTCCCTTGCCTGGGTGTGTTGCCCGCCGGCCCGGAGTGTGGGTCAGGGCAGTGACCCGCTCCTCTGTTTGCCATGAATGGGTCTCTCTGTTCCAGGCCCATGAACAGATTGGCTCACATCTGAGAGTGTTTGTTACTGTAACTTACAGGGGAATTGTCCCCAGTGACGGGGAGACGGAGAGGGTGAAAGGGCTGTTTGGAAAGTGCAGCATTTCCAAGAAAGCTTTAATGGGGCGCCCTAGATTTGTGTCTGGCGTTAATTTGCTTTGGTGGAAAATGGACGTGTGGATCGGTTTAGCGATTACAAAAAGGACAGCAGATTTTCTCCCTTTTGTCAGCTCATTTCTAAATGTGTTTTCCTGATATTTCCATCCGAGGAAGTACTAGGTGTGAAAAACCTGTGCCCTCATTATCATCCAAATGTATTTTATTAAATCTGAGCTCGTGCAAAAGCATCTCAAGGTAAGTCTGACTTTGACTATTAAAAAACTAGAGCTAGATTTCCCACCAACCTCCTCCATCTCTTAAAAAAGTAATAATAAAGCTACAAGAAATTTGCCCATCATCCTCAAAAATAAGTAATGTTTTAGGCAGTAATCAGCTTTCAGGGAAATCTGCAGTTACTCGTTCCTCCGAAGCAGGTTGCGATCCTTCTGGAGCGCAGGATGTGGTTTTCAGGAATGACTGTGCCTGAAGGATTTGCTGCCTTGGTGCAGGGGGTGAGCTCCCTGGGCTGGCTTGGCTCCGTGGTTCTCAGTCTGTGGGCCACTGGGTCTCAGTCCTCCCCTGGTTGGGGGAGCCTCCAGATTGCTTGGTTGTGGAGAACAGAGTCCCCCTCAGCAGCAGGAGGCAGCCTCCGAAGCGGGCATTGGCAGAATTGGGGAAGGAACCGTGTGTATCGAGCAGAGCTGTGCGGTTACTGAGAAGGACGTGGGTCTTGGGTGCTTTAAAGTCCAGTGGGCTTCGATTGAATGGTTAGCCATATACATCTGTGCCAATGGGCATTAATAGGCATTTTTCAGACTTGGCTGTGATTTCATTAGCACCAGGAAATGCTGATAAGGAAACTCTGCCAGTGTAGACTGGCACCGGCTCCACTACTTTGGTTCTTAAAAATTGCCCGAGAGGCATCCCAGATGGCAAAGGGGATGGGCTCGCAAAGAGCCGGATTTAAGGCCAGCCTTTGCCACGTTCTGGCCATGTGACCCTGGGTGTCGCTCAGCTCTCTGAGCTTTGATTTCCTCACCTTTGACATGACCAGGTCAGGTATGATCAATTCCTGGGTCCCTCTCAGCTCCAAATCAATCGAGGGTCCTGTGAAGACCTACTCTAAGGCTTGCCTCTGATCCGTGTCCGCCATGTAATCTTGGGTAAGTCTTGGGGTCCCAAAACGCCCTCAGATTGACAGAAATAAGACATATCACAGGGGTCTCACCTGCTCAGACCATGCAGTCCACCAGGTGATAACTTTCTGCTTGGTTCAGACATGTCCGACTCTCCTAGACCCTGTGGGCGATGGGACGCCGATACCGTCCATGAGGTTTTCTTGTAGTTTGCCCTGTTCTTCTCCAGTGCATTAAGGCAAACAGAGGTTGGGACTTGCCCAGAGTCACATAGTCAATAACTGTCTGAGGCTGAATTTGGACTTCGATATTCCCGCCTCCAGTCACAGAACTCAGTCCCCGAGCCCCCTGCGTGCTTCCATCGATAAAGATGCTCCTGCCGTTTTCTGATCCTTACACTTGGCAGCTTCTCTGAGCTTCGGAGTGCCATGCTTCTGTACCATGGGGAAGACGGGGTGAGCTGGCCAGGGCTCATGACTCCCTGTGCCACCATGAAGCTTTTTCTGGTCAGTCTGTGTCTTACTCATCCCATCTTACCCACAAGGACCCTCCAGGAGGCTCAGTCAGTTAGTAGAGAAACAAAGATGGCAGCAATTCAGGATCAACTGGGGAATCCCACATTTGTGAGCTTTCAGCCTGAAAAAGCGGTTGTTCTTTGAGCAGCCCATTGACCCAACATGGTGACAAAGCCCAGAATGCTGGCGACCCTGGGCAAATAAAAATTCGTGGTCAAGAGATCTCTCCCGACTGTGCCACACAGTCATGGGGACATGCCAGATGGCACCGATGCCCGCTATAGAGCTGGGCAAATCTTTCAGAAATAGGCAAATGTTTGTTCAGCCCAAGCCGTGCAGAGCCAAACCAAATACTTGTTGGCAGAGTCAAATTCAAGTTGGCGTCTATTTTGGAGACCAAATGAACAGTAACAGTTTGCCCTCTCTCAATGTCTCTCTGTCTCTCTGTCTCTCTTTGTCTCTCATATAAGGGGAAATGGAACAGTGAGGGCACTCAAAAAAAATAAAATTAAGTTATTCATTCATGCGTTATTGGTAGGAGATACAATTCTGCAGATCGGACATTTTCTGGTTCTCCTCATTGGGTTTGAGGGCACGGTTGGGGAAATGGCTGCCCTTTAGAAAGATCCAGCTGCTCCCTTCTCCCTTCCATCTTCTGAACAGCTGCCAACTTGATTTTCTTAAAGCCTGGGTCTGATCGGGTCATTTCTTTGCCCACATAGCGAATTGCAAACTTCTGTCTTTGGCATATGAACCTTTTCACGGCCGGGTGCTACCTGAGCTTCCCAGGCTGATTTATCCACCTTTCTCCTTCCCACACTTTCCCATCCAACCAAATGGCTGCCCTTGAAGCCTAGAATGCTCTCCCCACCCCGATTGGTCCTGCTTACTTCCTAGATATATCATGTTTCCTTTCTTGTGGACTTGTTGCCCCTGTGCACAGAACGCAAGTTCTCTAAGGGCTGGCGATGTGTGATTTTTGTTTTTGTATTCTCATCACTCAGGATCGTGCCTATGTGGGCTCTTGGTGAATGACCATTGGCCGCAGACAACCTTTAGATGACTTTAGATTTCCTAAATTAAAACATAGCAACTAAATGCTTTTGCCCATCTACTCTCTGGTTTGTTTTTTTTTCTCAGAAATTTTCATCCCCAAACCCTAGCTTTGTTCTCATCCGAGAAGAAAAGAACTCCCTCAAATCACACTTCTAGATCCTTTAAATGTATGAGAAAAAGTATTACTGTATCCTGATGGTATATAATAGTAGACTCCAATAAACGAATTCATGGCTAATATTTAACTTCAATATAAGTGCTTTTCCAATTCCTATTCTAAGTAAGGAAGCAATATGCCATGAATTGGGATTCAGAGGCAAAACAAAGCAGATTCTGCCCTCAAGGAGCTTATATTCCATTAAGGAGAAGCAAAATGGCTAAAATAAGAAGATAACGAGGTTCTTACAAAGCACATACAAAGTAATTTCATGAAATAGAGGGGGAAAGGATCCAAATCAGTTCCAATTGGTCAGTAATGAACAGAACTCACTACACCCAGTGAAAGAACACTGGGAAATGAGTGTGGACCACAACATAGAATTTGCACTCTTTTTGTTATTGTTTGCTGGCGTTTTTGTTTTTCTTCTCAGATTATTTTTATCTTCTTTCTAAATCTGATTTTTCTTGTGCAACAAGATAACTGTATAACTATGTATACATGTATTGTATTTAAGATATGCTTAATATATTTAACATGTATGGAACTGCCTGCCATCTAGGGGAAGGGATGGAGGAAGGAGGAAAAAGGTGGAACAGAACTTTTTACAAGAGTCAATGTGGAAAGATTACCCATGCTTATGTTTTGACAATAAAAAGCTATAATAATAATAATAAAGAAATAGAGGGAGAGAGGGAGGAAGAGGAAGGCTCCACAAAGATGATTTGTAGAAAATGCTAAAAAGGAAAGAAACTTCCAAGTTGTTATTTTCACTTTTTTTCATCCACTCTAAGATAAGGAAGCCATGGCTATCAAGATGACTAATCTTGTTTCTCTCAGCAAATGGTCATAAAAAGTAATTTTTCCAGCTTGGTCAATAGACTGAGGCACCAAGCACCTAAAACTCATCATTGTTTTCATTTTGGGACTCAGAAAAAGCAGAGAAAATCTTGGCGTCCTCCCTGCTATTCGCCCATAGCATATCCAAGAGACCAGGGGCAAATGACTAAGCTCTCTTGAGATCTGTTTTCTACAAAGTGACAAGTCATGGCTTTGCTAACAATAAAAGACAAGGGTGGAGCCAGTTTAGCTTCCATCTTAATCCTTCAGTCTAGGGGGAAGGTACATTTTCATGGTCTTCTTAGTCCTGTCACCGACTCATTTGCTAAAACAACATTTAATATGCAAGTTGTCAGCCAGCGTGCTAAGGTACTCCCCAGGTTAAGTCCAAGATTGCTGTGATCCAAGAGTACAAGCTACTGAATGTCTTAGCCAATGGACCCTGCAGTCCACCACAGGTCATGAGTCGGTATCAAGAGAATCTTTCCAGGTCACTTCTGGTCCTGTGACTTTGTTATTAAATAATAATGACCTTAGTTGCCATTATCTGACTTTCAGGTTTACTTGACATCAATTCTTTCATGTGACATCATTCTTAGTCACTTCTTGGTAATCTGGTGCTTTTGGTGACCTTTCAAGAGCCCAAGAGTGATAGAAACTTAAGCAGAAAGGGGATTTCACAGTCCCCTCATCTCCTGAGCAGTTGTGAGTCTGAGACGGTGACAGCTAATGAGATGGAGCATCAGGAACGTGGGATTGGCAGTGATGGCCAAGCAGTAGCTCGAGGCAACCACACTGTATTTGATTTCCAGCCATGTCCTTCTCTGACACTCTTTCAATCCCTGTGATAAACAACCTCTTTTATTCATTGCCGCCTGCCCCCTCTCCCCCCTCCCCCCAATTCCCATGAGTCTTTTACATAATACATTTTACTACTGGAATACACAATAACCAAAGATTTGGGGAAATGTCAAGCTAGTTTGCCTTCTGCCGCTACCAGTGAGTATGGTGATTATCAGCCACCTCTTATTTTTTTATTTTATTTTATTTTTATTTATTTATTTTTAAAATAATTTTTTATTGATAGAACGCATGCCAGGGTAATTTTTTACAGCATTATCCCTTGCATTCATTTCTGTTCCGATTTTTCCCCTCCCTCCCTCCACCCCTTCCCCCAGATGGCAAGAGTCCTTTACATGTTGAATGGGTTGCAGTATATCCTAGATACAATATATGTGTGCAGAACCAAACAGTTTTCTTGTTGCACAGGGAGAATTGGATTCAGAAGGTAGAAATAACCCGGGAGGAAAAACATAAATGCAAGCAGTTTATATTCATTTCCCAGTGTTCTTTCTCTGGGTGTAGCTGCTTCTGTCCATCTTTGATCAATTAAGGCTCTCTTTATCAAAGAGGTCCACTTCCATCAGAATACATCCTCAAACAGTATCATTGTTGAGGTATATAATGATCTCCTGGTTCTGCTCATTTCACTCAGCATCAGTTCATGTAAGTCTCGCCAGTCCTCTCTGTATTCATCCTGCTGGTCGTTCCTTACAGAACAATAATATTTCATAACGTTCATATACCACAATTTACTCAACCATTCTCCAATTGATGGGCATCCATTCATTTTCCAGCTTCTAGCCTCTACAAACAGTCAGCCACCTCTTATTTAGCAATACTCCAATGGTGGAACTCAGCAGTGTCTTTTATCTTCTCATTCTGGGCTTTCCTTAACTTACATATTCTTCATATAAATTAGACTCAGTACGCTAGACCCATCATGGCAAACTCAAATAGAAATTTCTCTGATTTCAAATAGAAAACCCATTTGTCTGCAAGGATGACTGCAGTAGAGCTAGGTAGACAGACAGACAGATAGATAAATGGATTTCAATAGAATTGGTTTCTTTCATAATCCATTTTCTTTTGTTTTTATTATTCTGGGAAGGAACCTATGGATTTCACTAGACAACTGTTGTCCATGACAGCAAAATGGCGGAGGATCCCTACTCTAATTTTAATTAGCAGTACTAAATTAGAAATTTATTAGTGCCCTTAATTGTTTAAAAACATGTTTCTGAAAAGGCATCCATATGCTTCGTTAACTGTCAAAGGGGGTCCATGATACAAAAAAGGGAGACGGAAGCCCTCCTCTAGGTGAATGAATCACTGAGTATTTATGAAGCTCTTCCTAGGTCCCACACACTTTCCAGCTGGGAAAATCTCTGATTTCAAGGAGGTTACAGCTTATTGGGTGAGACAAACACGTTGGCATTGGAAATAGACAGCGCAGGGACCGGGCCTGCCCTCAAGAGCTTACCTGTCACCAGAACACCTGGGCTTTTAGATCTCTTTCCTTGGTCTGTGCACAAACTACTCCCCCCATGATTTTGAGATAATCACTTGACTTTTCCATTCTCCTCCTGAGGGTCAGGGGAGCACCCAGTAGTTGTTTCCTGTCAGCCTGGAAGATTTCCAGGGAACATTGAGGGAGCAGATGAAAGATTTTTATGACAAATGAAAGTACTGTGGATGAAAAGAAGAAAAAAAATCCTTCCGTGATTTCGGCATCCGTGAGATCCTGCCCAGGTTTCTTTTCGCCATCGCCTTTGTTTTCTATGCTTAATTCTCTTCCTGTGTCAGACGGGATGGATTCCGGATTCCAACCCAGTTCTCGTTTCATGATTCCCAGCGCCCTTTTCCAGGGTCACACATGGGCTATTGTAGAGCGCGCCCTCAGAATGCCCTTCCTCAGAAGGCCGAGCCAGAAAAAAGGCTGTGGGGGCGTTGCCCACCCGGCACTGGACGGGCTTCCCTTCGGCCCTGGAAACGGCAGGAAATCATCCTGTCTCTTGGGCCACACTTAAAGGTGCTGCCTTTGAAAAAAAGCACTTCTCAGATATCCTGCCTCTGACGCTGCTTTGTCCCGGCTGCTGGTGTCCTGTTACAAAATCCACAAGCCTTGCGTGTCCCCCAAATCCACGAATTAGTGTCTGATTTACAGTGAAAAAAAATGGTATCACACACAGAGCTGGAGGGGCCTCAGAGGTCCCCGAGTCCCACCCCAGGGGAGCCATCGGCGGTCCAAGGAAGTAGGTCGTTTGGCCAGCATCGGCAGGCCTTGGAGCTGAACCGAGCTCCAGTCGGTCGGGTCCCCGTCGCGTCAGACTCTTGGGGACCCTATTTGGGGTTTTCCTGGCGAAGGCCTTGGAGCCACTGCTCTGCGTTTTCCTTCTCCAGCTCATTTGATAGATGAGGAAATGGAGCAATTGGGGGACTTAGCCAGGCTGAGACAAGATTTGAACTCAGATCCTTTTGCTTCTATGGCCTGTGATCTACCCACCGCGCCACCTATAGGTAAAGGAAGTGCCAACCAGTAACAAAGCAACCCAGAGTCAGATATGGTGTAGGAGGGGGGCTCTAGACTAGCCCCCAGGTATGTGATCAGTTCCCAAAGAAAGGGGGGCTCAGTGATTGGGGGCTTTGGGAACGGCTTCAATTGTGCCTCCCAGGGAGAGGACGGGGCTCTTGGAGAAAAGAAATCAGCTTGGGTTTGGTGTTTTGTAGAAAGTGGAAGTTAGTGTTACTCATCTCTAAGATCAGTGACTTGTAAATACCGAGGGAATTTTTCCTGAAGCAGAATATGGGGCCAGAGGCAGAACTAGGGTGAGGCAACTGTGGCTTTTTCTCAGGGCACTGACATCTGAGGAGCGTGCCCCTTTCCTATGGCAGACCCCTCCCCAATCTGCAGCCCGTGATGGCCACCCACTTCAGGGTTTCCCTCCTAGCCCTGCCTGCCACCTCTGCCTAAGGGCTAAAAGGTTCAGGACCGGGGGTAATTGGCTTAAAGGCAGGGGGTGATTGAGTCCCTCCTCCCTTCCCTGCACTCCTGCACCTTCCCTCAGGCACCAAAATACCTCGTTACGGCTCTGTATGAGCTGTGTTGTTTTATAGCTATTTATATTTTGGCTATCCATGCCATATACAGAACAGAAATTGAGGGAAGGGATGAGAGTGAATTTGTAATGAAGGGGCAGATAAGTTCATAGAATTTTGATCTGAAAGAAACTTCACAAATCTTCTCCATGCCCACTGACCTCGTTTTCCCCCCCATTTTGGATGCTGGTCTCCCTCTCGGGACAGCTGGGTGGTAGAGGGGATAGAGCACGGGGTGTGGTCAGATAGAACCGAGTTCCAACGTGATCTCAGACATTTTTTATCGGTGTGACCCTGGACAGGTCACTTCACCCTGCCTGCCTCAGTTTCCTCACCTGTATAATGGGTTAGAGAAGGAAAGGGCCAACCACCTAGCAGTGTGTCTTCCAAGAAAGCCCCAGATGAGCTCACAAGTTGGACATGACCGAAATCAGTCAACGACAACAGAAATTCCCCATCTTCTCTGACTGCTCCCAGGGTGATCGCTAGGGAAGCTTGAACTTTCTCTTTTCCCCACCTGGGCCAGTTAGCCTGGCGGTCTCCACCCCCTGGGGTCCCATATTAGTGCAAACCCTTCGTTATTTTATCTTGGAACCCCTAAACTCAAGCAATCTACCCTGGGTCCCAGGTTTCTCGTCTAGGTTATGGGCTGCACAGCATTTTCACTCTTTTGATTGTTGTTTGCTTGGATTTTATTTTGCTTCTCATTTTTTCTGGTTTATTTGCTTTTTCTTGCGCAGTAAGATAACTATATAAATCTTTCTGCCTAGATTGGATTTAACCTATGCTTCTACCATTTGAACTTGAACTACCTGCCACCTAGGGAAGGAGGGAAATGGGAGCACAGGCTTCTGGAAGAGCTAATGTTGAAGACTTGTCCACGCATATTTTGAAAAATAAAAAGCTTTAATAATTTTTTTTTGTAATAAGAATATGGGTTGGGGGAGACGCGCTGACTTCTGAGCTCCCTTTCGGGGTTGGCTCTGGAATCCTATGAGGCTAAGAACTTTCAGAGACCTCCCCTAGGCTAGTGGAGGTTTGGGTTATGCTGGGATTGAAATGGGTTTTCCTCCTCCACTCCTCCTGCCTTTCTCTGCCTTCCCTAAACTCTGTCCACCTCCCCGCAAGTCTTCTCTCATGTACACACTCCCACCTACACAGTGTCTTTCTCTGTTTCTATCTGTTTCTCTGTCTCTCTCCCGTTCTTTCTGTCTCTCCTTCTCCCTCTCTCTCTGTGTCTCTGTCTCTCTGTGTCTCTGTATCTGACTCTCTCTTTCTCTGGTTCTCTCACTCTGTCTCTATGTGTCTGTCTGTCTCTCTCTTACATACACATACACATTCTCTCTCTTTCAGTCTCTCTGTCTCTGTCAGTCTCTGTCTCTCTCTCTCTCTCTCTCTCTCTCTCTCTCTCTCTCTCTTATTCTCTCACTCTGTCTCTATCAGTCTCTGTCTCTGTCTCTGTCTCTCTCTCTCTCTCTGTCAGTCTCTGTCTCTCTCTCTCTTATTCCCTCACTCTGTCTCTATCTGTCTCCATGTGTCTCTCTCTCTCTCATTCTCTCCCTCTCCCCCTTTCTCTCCTCTCTCTCTCTCTCCACCCCTGATTTTGTAACCATAGCAATGCATACAACACAGCCCCAGCTCTCTCCCTGCCTCCATCCCGACACCCAGCACACATATTCCCGGCTCTTGTTTTCGTGTTTGTTTAACGTTTCCAAAGCCCGGAATTGGCGGCATCTGCGCAGCGGAGCGGGGGCAGCCGGCCCGAGAAGGGCTCCCTCCCAAGCCCCCCAGTCCGCGGGCACGCGGTCCCTGTGTGTTTGCGCGGCACATGTCCCGTGTGCTTTTGGGCCCGGGCCCAAGTCGTCCCATTTGGCAGGGGGGATGGGAGAGGAATGGGGAGCGTGGTTGGATTTGGGGGCGTTCTGCTTCGCGCCGATCAATTTCAAGCTTTTTCTTGGAATTCTTCGGCTTGTTCTTTCCAAGATTTTTGCCAGAGCGAGATCATGAGGCCTGGCTTCGCTTGGTGGGATGGCTCAGTCCTGGCGGGCTTTCGAGCGGGAGGCCCGGGGAGGTCTCCTCCTAACACCCTCAGCCTTGGAGGGAAGAAAGCTAAAGAGCTCCCACTCAGATTGGACAAGGTTTACCTCAAGGCTTCTGGGTTTCTCCTTCAGAGAAACATGGCCAAAACATTTCTTTTTGTCACTTTGGGCTCACTTTGTAAGTTGTCTTCCCTCAACAGCATAGAAGGTCACAATATCCCAGAGTTCCAAAATAAAAGGGACTTTTGAAGTCAGTCAGCCCCGCCTCTTATAGATGCTGAAGTGATTCCAGAAACATTGTCTGGATGTGATCATTCGCTTTTTAAAAAACAATTTAAATTTCATTTCCATTCAATCTTGGGATTTCATTGGTGTGAAGAACTTCTGGCACGGAGATTCCCTTTGCTCATGAGATGAGCAGCTCCCGGGTAATTTACAGCCTTAGCTAATTTCCTGGGCCCGTGGGGTTCTTGGTCATATAGGCCGTATGTCTCTGAGATAGGACTTGAACTCGGCTCTTCCTCTCCATCCTACTGCAAAATTGCCGCGTTTCCTTTAAATTTCATGTCATAAGGTTTTCAAACAGCAGTTCTTAACTTAAAATGTATCGCTCCCAAGCCATAAAACACATTACATCTTTTTTTAATGAACAATTTGCAATAGTTGTTATACATAATAGGAGCTTGTATAAATTGGATATATGTAAATTGTTATATATAATAAGAGTTGTATAAAATAAGAGCATCTAAAGTGAAAATCTGACTGTTACTATGTGACTCAAGAACCTCCAGTGGCTCCCTATTACGTCTAGGCCGTAATACTCTGTATACTTCTCTGTTTGTCATTTAAAGATCTTTGAACGACTGTTCCATTCTCTTTGCCACCTCTCTGGCCTTGCTGCACGTTACCGCTCTCCAAGGGAAGGAGGTTTTACTCACCCGCAGTCACCTTCTTGCTATTCCTCAGCCGTGGTGCTCCCTCTCCTGCCCCCTTGCCCCATGGCCTCTCTCCTGACTCCTGTCTCTCCATTTTCCTAATGGCTCCGCTCGAGGGCCTTCTTCTCCGGCTCCTCCTTGATGTGCTCCCCCCCTGCCAATGCTCCAAAGGAGACCGTAGCACCTCTGTACGGCCGTTCCTGCAGATTGTCTTCCTGGTCAGATTAGAAGCTCTGTGAGGACAGGAGCCAGTTCCATTTCTTCTTCGTATTCCTGGTGTTTGACCCCTAAACCACCAGCTCCCCGCAGGACATTTCCGGGTCAGCGGTGTTCCTGCCATTTTCTCCTTCCCTCTGGAAAGTCTGACATTTATCAGAACAAGGAATCAAGCCCTGGTCGGCTGCATTTGCTCACTTCCCAGGACTGAACAATCTGCTGCAGTTAGCGCCCCCCACCTCTGTCTGAAACATAGCAGGTGCTCCGCTAGGGGGCGCCATAGAGCACGGGGACTGGGAGTTGGCAATACGCACCTTCCTGAGCTCAGAAATGACCTTCCACACTTACTGGCTGGTCTTAGAAAAGTAATTCCGATGGCGCAGCTGGTGGCGCAGTGGATAGAGCACCAGGCCCGAAGCCAGGAGGACCCGAGTTCAAATCTGACCTCAGACACTTCATACTTCCTGGCTGTGTGACCCTGGGCAAGTCACTTAACCCCAATTGCCTGGGGGGGGGGGGAGTAAGAAAAGAAATTCAGACTAAGGTGTTATTGCCTCGATATGGCACCTCCCCCGTTGCTTAACTGTAGCTAAAAAAAAAGACCACATGGTCTATAATGTTTCTTCCAAAGAAATGGATTAATAATTGATTAATTTGAAAAGGGGAGTGGCTGTCTCTCATTAACTCAGTCATAGTGCCCCGAGACTGTGAAAGTTACACAGAAGAAAGGACATCACTGAAGCAGAACTTGGCCACAACACAGTCCTGGGAGTGTGTGTGGGGGGGCGGGGGGAGAAGGGGGTTCTTTATGGGACCTACCAGTAGACGAATGACCATTTGGGTCTTTGCCATTTCCTTCTCCAGCTCATTTTACAGAGGAGGAAACTGAGGCAAACTGGATAAAGTGATTTGTCCAAGATCACACAGCTAATAAATGTCTGAAGCTGGATTTGAACTCAGTTCTTCCTTATTCCAGGCCCAGCACTCCATCTACTGCACTAGCTGTATGGTCACCTAGTCCAATTCCCTAATTTACAAATGAGGAAACCGAGGCCCATCAAGGGGAACTGATTTGTCCCAAGTTAATAAATGACTGGACTCTTTCTTCCACTAATCCAGTGCAAAATGGGATTAGAATTTTACCTGCCAGTTCTATTTTAGGGAGCTGTATTTTGCTTCCTTTGTGGAGAGCAGCCTTCACATTTATTTGAGTATTTGGGCCCCCAGTTGAAAATGGCCAGATAATTAAGGTGCATAAAATGGAAGGTCAAATGAATGGAAATGATAAAAGAGCCCATATCTACTTCAATGTGTGGTCTTTGGATGCTAGTCTGCATATACTTATCTGCATTCTATTCCTAAGAATAAAGTAGGTAACACACTCAATGACTTAATTAATTATATATTATATGATTATAGATTTTATTGTTTAAATAATGAACAATAGTTGACATTCTTCTTGTCTCTTCTTCTCCTCTTCCTCGTTTCCTTCTTCATCTCCTACTCCTTTTTCTGCTTCTGCTTCTTCTTCCTCCTCCTCCTCTTACTCCTTTTTCTTCTTTCTTTTCTTCTTTTTCTTGTTGTTGTTGTTGTTGTTGTTGTTGTTGTTGTTGTTGTTGTTGTTCTTCTTCTTCTTCTTCTTCTTCTTCTTCTTCTTCTTCTTCTTCTTCTTCTTCTTCTTCTTCTTCTTCTTCTTCTTCTTCTTCTTTTTTTCCTCCTCCTCCTCTTCTTCCCCCTTCTAATTCTTGTTCTTTTCCTTCTCCTCATTTACTTCATTTTTCACGTGAGGAAGCTAAGATTGGATCTCATGGTTATGAAGAGTCAGAAGCAGGATTTGAACCGTCCTGATCTTTGTGGCTTCTTTCTAATCCAAGCTTTAGTCAATATTTCACCACCAGATTATTGCACTTTTCCTTCCACCAGTATTTTGAAAATGATTCTTGTATTCTAGAGACTTTTATTTCACAAGACCGTGACGCTCCTTAAGGGTCCAGATTCCCCAAGAGCTTTGATGGACACCTCTTTCAATATGCATTCAGGCCTAGAGCCTGAAATAGACATTTCCTAGACCTGGACAAATTATTTCAAATTATCCCAATGTTTTTAATATGTCTGGCTCTGACAGAACACCACTATGTCCCGGAGAGTGACACTGGCCACGTCACGCCAACTTTCTGCATCGCTTTTTTCCAAAATAGCCGGCATCGCTTTGGGTCCAGACATGAGCTTCCCACATGCCCCACGTGTGAGTCCTGCCTCTGCTGGTGGAGACTGAGGGTGGGGGAGGGGGCAGGGGAGAGCTTGGCTCGAAGAAGCTCCTGCCCTCCCCGCCCCCATCCCACCCGCTCCATGTGTGAGTGAGAACGAGCTTTGTTCCGGCTGCTAGCATGCCGAATCCAACACCCGTGCCCGCGATAACAGAGCATGAAGCCCCATCACTCCCGGGGCTGATGAATGTGTCCATCTGTTCTCTGGGCTACTGGGGGGTGGGAGGAACCGAGGGGGAAGAGAGCCCGGGGAGAACATGAGATGGCTCTGAGGGACATGTTTTTCTCCCTCCATCCCTGCCACTCCCATGAGCTCCTGGGAATTCTCTGGAGAGCTAGTCTTGTCTGACTTACATGCTAATGATCAGTAAACATCAACAAAATGCTGCTGCTGCTGCTGCTGCTGCTGCTGACAGAAATAATAAGAATGGCTCATCCTGAGGTGTTGGGGAACTTGATCAGTGGCCTCTCCTTTAATCCTCAGAACAACCTTGGAAGGTGGGGACTATTCCTAGCTGACTGGCAGACCCTCCGGGAGTCAGACCCAGGGGAAAGTTCCTTCTTCTCCCCAAACCACAGGCTCCCGAGCCTCTGAACAAAGGGAAGCAGGAGGCCGAGCACAGCACAGGCCTAGTCTCTGTTCCTGCTCCAAGTTACCTTCCAGGAGGGAGCCAGGAGCACTGGGTTTGAGTCCTGGCTACGGGACTCTGGCCAAGTCACTTAACCTCTCGTTGCTTGTTGCTCTTGAGGGTAATGGGTAAAGAGAAGCCTCCAGCCCGCATTGGGCAGAGGGAGTTTCTTCATCTGGGAATTTCCTGTGCCAGTGAAACCCCAGGCCCAGGCCTTCTCTCTAGTGCTTACCGAATGATAGAGAGAGAGAGCAGAAAGGAACCTGAGAGATTGACTTTATTTTAGAGTAGGAAGTCAAAGATAAAGGCAAATGAAAGCTTAGGAAAGTTGATTGAGCTGATTTTTTTTTTCAAAACTAGTAAACACTCTGATCTGATTATGGTTTTGGACCTGGAAGAAGGCCAGAAAGGCTGGAGGGACAGGCCAGATGGCAAGGAGATAGTCCAGGTCGGAAGACTTAATATCGTGGGCCTTGTGACCTATTCCTCAGTCAGGATATCACAGGACCCAGGGCAGAACGGAGCTGCGGAAGTGCCCTCACGCCAGTGGCTTCGGCAGCAGGCCCACAGGAGCTGTCCAAAAGTGAAATGAGATCTCTTTGGGGGCAGGTAGTGGGGTTTCCTTCCTTGGAGATCTTTAAACAAGAATTGGATGATCATTTATTAGGTATATTACAGCGGGGGACTCTTGAGCTGGGGCCAGTTGACCCAGATAGCTAGGGGCGAGGCTGGAGGCTGGTCCTTTCTCCTCTGGCATTCTGGGGTTCTGTAATTTTCTAGGGACCGTGCATTGTGTTGTGCCAGTGGAAACTGGAGGGTGTCTGCTTCTCAAATGGTCTTCACTGTGAGGGAAGCTGGATCCAAACTGTCTTGCAACAATAGGTGGTGGAAAAAATGGTTTCTCCAGAGTGGGGTTAAGTATTATGCAAATAAGTGGCGGATGTGCACAGCGGAAGCCGGGCCTCTGGCAGGCAGGGCCAGCATTAGGTTTCCAGTGCTACTGGGACCAAGAAACGGCTCTAATGGCCTTCTGGGACCCGGCCGACTCAGAATCCTCAAATAAAGTGGGCTGAAATATGTAGCGCGAAAGAAAGAAGAAAACACTCCTAGAAATCTGGCCCCCGATACTCTTACTGATAATGACCTCCAGTACTAGAAATGCTTTATATCGGGAGCCCCTTACAGCCTCTAGGACATTATATGAAATGTTATAAATAATACCTCTAGCCTCTAGAGGTATCATTTATATCATTTTACAGAAAAGGAAACTGAGGTTCAGAAACTTGGAGTCAGAGGACTTGAATTGCTTTGCCTTGCCCGACTCCTCTTAATTCTAGTGCCTTCCCTCCATGAGTTATTTCCTATTTATTCTGCTTGTGGTCTTGAATTGGTTCCTATTTATTCTGCTTCTAACTTGTTTGCTTGTGGTCTCGCCCATTAGAGTGTAAGCTCCCCGAGGATTAGGACTGCTTTTAGCCTCTCTTTGTGTCCCGTGCCTGATTTATAGCGGCTGCTTAATAAATATCGGCTGATTGAACGATTGATTTCAGGAACTCTGAAGTGCCGTGGTGTCTGAATTCCACAGATCCCCGGTGTCTGTTTGGAGGCGTTGTCCCAGACATCCAGCCCGGTGGAAATGTGGCGGAATTCAGGGGAGGCAGACGAGAGGGAAGCCACACAAGAAAATGTTTTAAAATGTTGAGATCCGGGTGGAGACACGACTTCTGAAAATAGGAGTGGTGTGATGATCGGACAAGACGAAAAATATTTTAAAAAAAACTTTGGTTCCGAATCACTGCCCAGAGCCACTTCTTTTTTTTTCCTTTTTTTTTTGTTTTTTCTGACTCAATAAACATCATGCTGTTTTCTTTCTTTTATACACTTAAAATATTTTAGAAGTATAACAAAAGATAAAAAATTGCCAATATCGTGAAATTTCATCAGATAAATGTCATTTACGGTTAAATATTTAATGTGACCAGAATTTACTCAGTGAATTCAAACTTATATGTCCTCAATACATCATGACCCCTCCCATTACATAATCAAACATAACAACATTTATCTGATATATATTACTTACGTAAAACATTTCTGAATTTCCTTCCCTATAAGAATAATCCAGAGCCCCTTCTAAGATGGAATATCTGAGACCTGTGCCCTGCCTTTGAGAAGGAAAATCCAAAGGCAAGTGATGTGCCTCCCTCAGATTTAGAAGAGTTTCTATGAGGGGGATGGAGGTCTTCCCCCTTCCCATCGTCTCTTGCCAGAATTGGAGAATATGTCAGCCTGGAGCTTGGCTTCTCTATCTGATCTTTGTAGGTTCCAGTGTGATCCTGAGCAAGTCCTTCACCTCTCTCTACCTTTCTTCATCTGGAAAATGGAAGCAATAGTTGCATCTGCCTCCTGGGCTTATTGTAAGGATCGGATGAGATAATATTTGTGAAGTTTTTTCTTCATTTTTAATTGTTTTATTTTTCTAGTAACACGTGTACATTAATTTTTAAAATATACATTTCTTTATGAATCTTCTTGGGAGAGAAGTCAGAACAGAGGGAAAAAAAATAAGAAAAAGAAAAGAAAAAAGTTTACATGGCATGTGTTGATTTACATTCATTTCCCATAGTTCTTCAAAGCATTTTTGCAATTTATAACGAGCTACCAAAATGCTGGCTATAATCATGATTATTTTTGTTGCTCAGTTGTTTTCCAGTCGTGTCTGAGTCTTCATGAATCCATTTAGGGTTTTTGTGGCAGAGATACTGGTGTAGTTTGTCATTTCTTTCCCAGCTCATTTTACAGATGAGGCAAACAGAGTTGAATGACTTGCCCAGGATCTCATGAGTATCAGAGGCCAAATTTGAATGAAGGTTTTTCTGACTCCATGCCCTGACCTTTCTGCACTATGGGTCCCCCAGATTCCACATCGTGATGATTGTCATAGATCTAAAGTCAGAGGAACTTCAGAGGTCCTTCATTCTAACCCATTTATTTCAAGGAGGAGAAAAACAGGGTTCATAGAGGGGTAAGTTGGCAAGTCGTGTGCATTTATAAGCTCTTTCTATGTCCCAGGTGCCGTACTAACTGCTAGAACTAAAAAGAAGGTAAAAACCCAGTCTCTGCTCTCAAGGAGCTCACAATATAAAAGGGAAGTGACTTGTCCAAGAACATTCCAGTATGAAATGGCAGATCCTCTAACTCTCCTGAACCACATTGTCTCATAATGGTGATCTGTCAAGACGGGGCTATATTGTATCCATTGCATGGATTTGATTTTAATAAGGGAAAGTCCCAGATCGGTGATAATAATCGCTGCTGATTATTTTCCTTAGAGAATTACAAATCACTGGACAGACATCATAGGATTTGAACATTAACACAATTCTGTGAGATCCAGAAGGACTATTAGGGAAACGTTTTGCATGAGTACACATGTATAACCTATATAGAATTGCTTGAGGGGGTGGGGAGGGAAAAAGAGAGAATCTGGAACTCAAAGTTTTAAAAACCAATTAAAATTGTTTTTACATATAACTGGGGGAATATAAAATACTGAATAAAATCATTTTTTTAAAAAAGGAAAAAGTAAACAATTCTGTGAGACGGTGACTGTTATTCCCATGTTACAGATGAAAAAATCAAGGCTCCGGGCCATGAACTGACTTGCCAGATTTTCATAGTAAGTGGCAGAGTCGGTGTCTTCCCTTGCCAAATCCTGTCTTCTTCCCACTGAAGAACTCGGGAGGTTTTCTAGTCGGCCGTCTGCCTTTAAACCATGAGTCACTTCATCACTGTCCCGGGCTATTACTTGATCTCAGGCTCATAATTGTGAGAGAGGAGAAATCAATGGCCCTCTGCTCCCCTCTTAGCAAAGGTAGCGATTTCTAGCCCGTCCAGGATTTCCTCCTCCTTGGAGCATTTGGGGCAGCCTAGCGATGCCCAGCTGGCCGCCTGATCGATAGACTGGGACTCGTGGATGGCAGAGGGGCTGGCCGATCGTTTCTGGCTTAGAGCTGAGATAACCGAGCTGGAAATGACCCGGGGGAAGATTCACTCCGGCCCCATTTGGTGCCAGACTCATTGGAGCTGCTCAGTAGGCTTACTTCACCTTTCCGGCTCCTCTCCATTAGGAAAAACACTGAAGGTTTTCAGAAATCATCCTCCAAGCTGTGGTTCTGTAGGAATCCTCCCCAAAATAGTAGCGACTTCTTTTTCCTCTGTGATCCGCCTGTGTGTGACAATGGTGGAGGACTCGCAGCCGAGTGGGGTAGAAACAAGCCTTTCTCTCCTTTGGTTTTGGTGAAATCTGCCCCACAGTGTCTCAGAGGGCACCGGCTCTGCCCCTTCTGAATTAAGGAGTTCTAGATTTGGAATCCACGGCTATGGGTTCAAATATGGCCCCCACTAATTATTCACTTGGGTGACTTTGGCCAGTATCCTTAGCTTTTCTGGGTCTAAACTTCTTCCTCTTTAAAAAGAAACGGATTATATTGGAAGGTTTCTAAGGTCCTTTCTAGCTCAAAACCTATAATCCTACATCAAAAAACAACAGGTCAATCTGAGGAGGCCGTTTATTCCAAACTAGGAAACCATAAAAGCCCAAATAGAAATGAGAACACCCGAGAGGGGTGTGACAGTTTGCTCTGTGGCTCAAAACCTGTTTAGCATCTCTTCTGCTACTACTATGCCTGTCCCTCATCCCTGGGAATCACTGTCCTTCCTCCCCCCCTTGTCCCCCATTGTATCTGCTCAGTAAAAGCGTATTAAATTGAGTTGGCCAAGTCCGTGTTACCTCAGTGAAGTTCCAGGGAGGCCCATGATAGACTGGCATTTCCAACGGGAGCATCCCTCCCCGTCCCCTCCCTTTTCCCCATTTCTGACATGTCCACCGCTGCCACTGAGCCTCTCAATGTCACCATGTGACCAGTGTCGCCCACACAAGAGGGCGAGCTCCTTCTTGGACCATGTGCCGAGTGACCCGAGCTCTGTGCAGAGCATGTTTCTTTCCACTTACCTGGCCCAGAACACACCACTACTGCTCAGGAAATGAAAGAGAACCGTCTCAAACCGGCAATGACCCCGTAAAATGCTCAGTTTCCGGAGATATGGCTCCCACTCCCCTCCCTCCATTGAAAGGAGTAGGGCCTTCACCTGGGAGTCTAAAGATCCTGCCTGGCAGTAACCCACGGCCAAACTTTGGCAAATCTCACTCCAACTCGGTGCCTTGAGGTGACTCCGCAGAGCTTGACTAAATATTTATTCATGCAAATGAGGGGAAAATGAGTCTCTAATTTGAGTTCAAAAAATGTGTTGTGGGCTTTTGGATTTCCTTTAGAAATTAGTCTCTGAGGAGATGAAAAGCTCACCTTATTTATTTATTTATTTTTTGGTAGGAGAGGAACCTACTTTTAGTGACATGGAAGAATTTCATTATTAGTAATATATGTGTGTATATATACACTCATATACCTACATCCACATATATACACAAACATTTTATATATATATATATATATATATATATATATATATATATATATATATATATACATATATATATACTTATACACATATTTTTAAAGAATCCTCCATTAGAATTTAAATCTTTATTTTTATAATATGTCTACAAATCATTCATTTAATATTCCCATTTGGAAATAAACCACAAACACAGACACACAACAGACACACTCATTCTATTTTTTAAGAATCCTCCATTAGAATTGAAAGATAAAAGTAAATGAACCTCCACCCAGCAGCCAAAATCATCTTCCTAAAGCAAAGCAATGATCATGTCATTCTCCAGCTCAAGAATTATGAGGAGCTCACTGCTGCCTCTAAGATAAAATAGAAACAAACTCCAGGAGTTGGTGTTGAAACCAATAAGAAGAAATAGTCTTCTCCATCTGCTTTCAGCTGATCTTTTTAGAATCATTTAGCTCTATTTCACTACATTTCTGACAAACTGGCCTGTATTCTCTTCTCTAAACTGGTCATTCTGTTTCCCACTTTCCTGCTTTTGCCGGGCCTGACGGGCTCTACCTCCGAGAATCCCTAACTCCTGTCAAAGTTCAGGTGCTTTCTCTAGAAAACCTTTCCTAATCTCCCTAACGGGCAGCCGTGTCCCCCTCCTCCTGTCAGCCAGTTCAGCTCCCTGTGGTATTGTAGCCCCTATTTCAAGCCAGAACTCTTTGGTTCTTTTATCCCATGAACTGATAAGCAGAGAAGACACAGACTGAGTGGTTTTGATTTGAATTAAGGTTTAGAGTTTTCTTTATGGGGAAATAATCTCACCTTTTACAGCTGAAAAAACTAAAATCTAGGGAAATAAGGGACTTTCCCAGGATCCCACCCACCGTCCATGCTTGAGCTGGGGTTTGAACTCCCCCATCTGACTTCCTCATCAACTTTCTTTCTCCCTCCTTTTTCTTCCAGTCATGGTTTCATTTTATCATCCCATTCAAAACCACAAGATGCCCTGTGAAATGGCCATCTGCCTGGGGCTCTCCATTCTCGACCCACAAAGGCCATTAGTGATGTCCGCCATATTGACCCGCTCTTTGGAGGGAGGCTGGCACCCATGTTGAGAGGCCCAAGACGGGACCGGTTTCTATTTCTTTTTCTCCTCCCTCTCCACCCAGAGCCGAGTGAAGCTCCCTTCGCTTACGGCCCCACCCTCTCCAGATACCCCCTGACTTCCTCCTGTTCTCAGCAGCCCTCAGACCCTAATGAACATTAATTGATTAGCTCTCTCTGGAAGGAGTTGGAGCTGGAGTGAGTACTCTCCCACTGGGTACACAACTAAATAGTTTATGAGGTAATTAGTATTTTAATGTCTTTTCTAATGAGCCCTTTCAGTAATGAAATCTCCTGAGAAAACATTATTGGTACAGATACATTTCCTCAGACACAACAGAAGGTTGGCTAATGCTACTGGGAGCTTGGAGCTTCAGGTTAGAAGGCAGTCTAAGACACTCACTGCTGAAAATAAGCTAGCGTTTCCTTGCCTTTCAAAACAAACCATCCAAACAACAATCCTGACTCGCCGTGGGACGGGTCTTTGCCCCAACTGCAGCTGGCTCCTTCTCCACAAATTGCTTTGTTTTTATTTTGTGTTTTTTGCGCTTATTTAAGTTCATGCGTTTAAACACACAACACGTGTCCATACCCCAACCCGGGAGACCAGAAGCTTCTTGAAGGGAGGGACCGCCTCGTGTCTGTGTTTGTATTCCCGTTGCTTAATACACTACGTGGCTCCTAAGAACCAGAGGGGACCTCAGAGGCCATCTAGTGCACTCGTCCCATTTTACAGACAAGAAAACAGAGGCTTTGTGAGACTGGCCTAAGTTCATATAGGTAATAAATGGCAGAGGTAACATTTGATTCTGGGACCTTTAACTTCCAAGTCAGCATTCTTTTAATGATAATAATAAAGTGATAATAATATAATAAGAATTCCCTCATTGGGAAATTCCCTTGACCAATAAAGTGGGCACTTTTTCTGCAATTCATCAGCTTAGAGCTTAGAGATCCTGGTGAAGTCCTATGCCTTGGGATCAGACACCAGTATATATCCAAGGCCAGAGTTAAAGCCTTCCTTCTTCCGTTCTCAAGTATCCTGTACTCCGAGTTGTACAAGATCACTCCTGGGACTGCTTCTGCTCCATCGCCTCGGTTGTGTGGAAAGGGCAGAAGCGCTCTCTGCTTTGGTTTGACATGACTTCCTCCCCCGTTCCCCCCTCTCCCCCCACCCCCGTGCTAGGACAGAGTGGGAGACGCAGCTCCTTGGCTTTGTAACTTCCCCGGGCTCGGGGGCAGCTGATAGAAAGAAAACATGTCAGGTCGAAACAAGGGCCAATTTTGTGAATTGTTTTTGGAGGAGAAGCTGGAAACTTCTCGACCACACCATAGGTACCTAAACTTTCATTTAGTCGGGGGACCTGGCTACTGTCTCTGCCTAAACTTTCTATCATCATTTTCCAAGGTTTTAATGTGGTTTTTTCCCTCCTTGAATAAAGAAAGCACTATTAGGAAAGAGAGCAGTTGGACTGGCCAGCTCCGTTAAGACATTCATTCCAAATGCTATTTCCTTTTGTCACATCCCCATTAAAAACCAGCAAATAAAGATGTCGATGGGAGATCTCCTGAACCTCTGCCCAGAGAAAGCCTTGGGTTTCCATATTTCATCTTCCCAGAAAGAGGAAAAGCATCCAGAATTACAGAGGGGATTGTTCTGGAGCTTCTACCCTGGGCGGAACACATGAGGTGTCCGGAGTTTCGTTCTGGGCACAGGATTCAGAACAAGTGCAAAGTGGGAAATTTAAGTTTGCCATAAAGAAAAAAACCAGCTTGTGATAAAATTGGCTCCCCCCAAAGTGTCATGGGTTGTTTTGTCAGGGAGTAGATTCCTCTTCACTACTGCTCTCTGACATTTGATGGCTACGAAACAGAAGGAATCATTGAACTGAAAGTTGGGTTACATGACTTCTGTCATCTCTTCCCACTCTGGAAAGTAATGGCTTATAAAAGAAAGATTCAAGAATGTTTTCTTCCAGACGTACTGTCCCAGGCTGCGAACTGGGATCTCTTCATGACAAAGTTTGTTTCTCAGGGTCAAGTCAACCACTGCGGGCAGAGAATCCAAAGGCAATGGTTTTTCTAAAAAGTATCCCATGGGAATGGTGGGAAAAATCACAGCCAAATTAATTAACACCGGCAAAGAATCGACAGCCCTAAGAGCTACCTTAGTTCATTTGGGAAAGTTATCTGAAAAAAACAAATGCTAGAATTTCTTGGGGAAAATGAGCCATCCCTGGGATAGAAGGAAGTAGGTGCCTCATTTTATAGATGCTAAAGAGCTTGAATTCAGAGGCAAATGAGCCAAAGAATTCTTTCTTTTCTTCCTTCCTTCTTCCTTTCTCTCTCTCCCTTTCCTTCCTTCCTTCCTTTCTTCTTTCTCTCTCCCTTAATTCCCTCCCTTTTCTCTTCTTCTTTCCTTCTTTCTCTCTCCCTGTCTTCCTTCTTTCCTCCCTTTCTTCTTTCTCTCTTCCTTAATTCCCTCCCTTCTCTCTTCTTCTTTCCTTCTCTCTCTCTCCTCCTCTCTCCCTTCCTTCCTTCCTTCCTTCTTTCTCTCCCTTAATTCTCTATTCCTTTCTCTCACTCCTTTTTTCCTTCATTTCCTTCCTCTTTTTTCTCTCTCCTTAAAATGTTCTTTCCCTCCTCCCTTTCTCTTTCTCCCCCTTTTCTTCTTTCTCTCCTACCTCCCTCCTCTCCTTCCCTTCTTTCTCTTCTCTCTTCTTCTGTTCTTCACTGTTTAATCTATAGTTCGTGTGTGATCAGAGATTAAGACGTCCTACATCTTGAGCATTTAATATAAACCACGTTTTCTAGCGCCGAGGAAGTGCATGTGTCTGTATCATTGTTCCTTCCTGGCTTTAAGCCCCGAGTTGTTCAATGCTGTTATCCTGGGGCAGGGATCGAGGTGACTGAACGCCTTTGTGGCATCTGTCTCCTCACAAGAGCGGATGAATACCCAGACTCCATCTCCTCAGGTTTTAGCCAAAGCTGATTTTGCTCACGAGGAGAAGGGATTTGGCCACAAGCAGGAAGAGCCGCTGGCTGAGGCTGGCCCGGCATCGGTCCCTTTGAAGGCGAGGGATGGGAGCTGGGCCCTGGAAGCCCCCCCCCCCCGACCCCAAGGGGCCCCAGAGCCCTGTGGGGTGGAAGGGCTCGCTCTCCTGCCCCCAGGGAGGAGCCAGCAACGTCCCCGGAACTTTCCGGCTGAAGCGGGCTGCTCTGAGACAGAAGGTTCTGGGGCAGCAGGTCCCACGAGCTGCTTTTCAGATGGGATTTCGGCCATTAGCTCGTTGAAGCCGCCTGCCCGCGATGGCTGGGGGTTTCTGAGACACCTAGCGGGCTGACAAGGATGACAGGCTGCCCGTGGCTCACACCCCAAGTGATGGAGAGGCAGGATGGCCCCAGCCTTGCCTGACAAGGGGATCAAAGTCTCTCAGTGGGGAGCGGCTGATGAAAAATGCCCTTTGTTTACCAGCGTCGCCCTTTAATTTGTTAATGGTGCCGCTACCGGGAGGAAACACATGTTCTCTGCTGGAGAGGAGGACCAGGGACCTGCATCCCAAAGGGTGGGAGGGAGCTGTCAGGCAGATGTAAGGCACGCAGGAGCCTTCCTTCTGCTCCAACAAAAGCCACCCAGACACGACAGAAGCTGATGGATAGTGGTTCGCGCGACGCTGTCGGGTGGGATCCTGGGGCCGAAGGGCTTTTCTCCAATCAGGGTTCATTAACTAATGGCTCCAGATAAGTAGGATGAAAAATAATCACAATTTTAATGTGCTGTAGGCCGTCCCAGTCGAGCTCTGTGTAGTGGAGGGGGTGGGATGTCTGTCGGCCGCCAGACGCTCTGCTGGGCCCTGGAGACACAAGGACAGAGAAATAGGGCAGTCCCTGATCCCCGGGGCAGTCAGAACGAGGGTGATGATGGTGACGGACATTCTATACAAAAGGGAACCTTTCCCATTCCTCTTGTTGTTCAGAGCACATGGAGGGAGGCCCGTAAGGTCCTGGACTCTGGGTTTCCCGTTTGGAAAATGGAGATGATGGGGGCAGGATCAGAGGGGAAAGGTCGGGGAAGGGCTCTGGGAGTGTACGCTGTTCTGACTCCCACGGTGCTGTGAGCCTAGGCCTTGCCTTCTCAGCCCTTCCCCACCCCTGGATCCTGGGGCTGCTGTTGTCCCTCGCTCCCTGAAGCTAAACTCAGCGTTCTCTCCCCAGTTGAGGGCCCAGTGAGGAGAACTTTGGAGTCAGGAAAACCTGAGTTTGGATCCAGCCTCAGACACTTCCTAGCTGTATGACCCTGGGCAGGTCACTTAACCCTGCTTGCCTCAGTTTCCTCATCTGTCAAATGAATCAGAGAGGAAATGGCAGCAAACCACTCTGCTGGGCCTCCACACTCCGCCCCTGAACCAAAGAACGCTGGGCAGAGGAACTCTGACCCCGGGAGCCTCATTCTGAGAGGGGCTCCCGAAGGGAGATGGCAGCGAGGGTCTGGAAGCCGGTTCCTGCCCCAGGCTCGGGCACAAGGCCAGGGCACGGAACCTGCTGAGAGACTGAGGGTCTGGCTGGGCCAAGGCTGCTGGGGGGAGGCTGCCCCGAGCCAGGCCGGATCAGCAGGGGCCAGGCTCTCCAAACCCCCGGGTTCCGGCTCTCGTCAATCCGAGGCCCTGCCCACACGCATGTGTCCGGGGTGAGCACCCACTGGTGTGTTTGCATGGCCAACCATGGGAGTCTGGGGCGCTGTGGGACTCAGAAGTAAAAAGGCTCGAGTTCCAATCCCGGCTTGGTTCTCTCTGGTGCTGGGGGCGTCTCGCCTCCCTCTCTGAAAGCGCGGGTGATGGAGTAAATGGGCCCGAGTCTTTCCCACAGGGCGGCCCCTTCACCATAACCAGCTGCTTACTAAGTGGGGCTGAACAAGCGGGAGGAGAGCAGAGGCCTTGATTTATTTATGAGATTTGTTGCATTGAATCATTAATATGAACTTAATGCTTTTGAAAGGCTGCCACCGGCAGGTCCCCCTCCTCCCAGCCCGGTGCTCGCCCCCAGCCACGAGGGAGTCGCCGGGGCCTGCGGAGGCCGCTCCTGGGCAGCTTGGGGGGGTCCTGGGAGGGGCGGCGGGGCCGGCTTCCCCCCCGGACACCTGGGTTCAACCCTTGTCAGCTTCCCCAGGGTCACTGTGCCTCACAACAGCCTCGTTCTGCGTCTGCCAGCCTGATACGGTGAGAGGCCCGAGGGCTTGGGTTCAAATCCACATCCAGAGGAGATGGAGAACTCACTTCCTACATGACCTAGGTGACTCCAGGCAGGCTGTGCAGGGAGCCGTCTGGCAGGGGCAGTAGGAGAGGGCCGAACGTGGAGGGCGGAGAGCTGGGTCGGCCATTTGCTGACCTGCGTCACCTTGGACAACTCAGTTTTCCTTTCTGAACCCGGTTGGTCACTTGTAACATGAGGGCTTTATTTATTTATTTATTTATTTATTTATTTATTTATTTATTTTTTGCTAAGGTATTTGGGGTTAAGTGACTTGCCCAGGGTCACACAGCCAGGAAGGGTTAAGTGTCTGAGGCCAGATGTGAGTAACATGAGAAATTAAGGCAGAATGACCCCTGAGAGCCCTCCCCCCTAAATCTGGAAGATTAGGACCACGGTGTTCGTTTTGTTCAATCCCACCTCGTAAGTAAATTGTATTGTTGGTATTTTGATTAGTTGTTGATTGCAACAAGGCCCGTAATTACAGAATTAACCGATTTGTCACAATCCATTACTCGGTGTTTGTTCTGTTGCTAGGGGTGCCTAGGACGAGTAGAATTGTTTCATGATTTTGCCAGATTTGTTTTCTTTTTCTCAAGATAAAATAGTTTGACACGTCCCTGAAACGGGATCCAATTGGTCGAGAAATTGGCCGCAGCCTGAAACGTGACATCATCATTGGCAGTCACTGGGCTTTCTCCCCCGAGTAAGCCCAAACCAAAAAGCCCGTTCCACCTCTCCAAGGGTCAGAACTGGACCTCCAGGAGAACTCACTGTCTTTTACCGGGGCATCAGTGCGGCATTTTTAATGCTGGAGTGTAGGCAGCTAAGTCGGATTGGGAGACTTCCTGGTGACTCTTCTAGTGGGAACACTTTCATTCAGAAGCAAGGACTACTCACAAAAGTAGTCTATTCTGTTTTATAGATCTAGTATCTATCTATCTATATCTATACATGTCTATATATAATATAGGATAAAATATATATTATAGATCTAGTATCTATCTATCTATATCTATACATATCTATACATATCTATCTATATAATATAGTATAAAATATATATTATAGCTCTAGTATCTATCTATCTATATCTATCTATATCTATACATATCTATCTATATAATATAGTACAAAATATATATTATAGCTCTAGTATCTATCTATATCTATCTATATCTATACATATCTATATATAATATAGTATAAAATATATATTATAGATCTAGTATCTATCTATCTATATCTATATATATCTATATATAATATAGGATAAAATATATACTATAGATCTAGTATTTATCTATCTATATCTATACATATCTATCTATATAATATAGTACAAAATATATATTATAGCTCTAGTATCTATCTATCTATATCTATACATATCTATATATAATATAGTATACAATATATATTATAGATCTAGTATCTATCTATCTATATCTATACATATCTATATATAATATAGTATACAATATATATTATAGATCTAGTGTCTATCTATCTATATCTATACATATCTATATATAATATAGGATAAAATATATACTATAGATCTAGTATTTATCTATCTATATCTATACATATCTATCTATATAATATAGTACAAAATATATATTATAGCTCTAGTATCTATCTATCTATATCTATCTATATCTATACATATCTATATATAATATAGTATACAATATATATTATAGATCTAGTGTCTATCTATCTATATCTATACATATCTATATATAATATAGTATAAAATATATATTATAGCTCTAGTATCTATCTATCTATATCTATCTATATCTATACATATCTATATATAATATAGTATACAATATATATTATAGATCTAGTGTCTATCTATCTATATCTATACATATCTATCTATATAATATAGTACAAAATATATATTATAGCTCTAGTATCTATCTATCTATATCTATCTATATCTATACATATCTATCTATATAATATAGTATAAAATATATATTATAGCTCTAGTATCTATCTATCTATATCTATCTATATCTATACATATCTATCTATATAATATAGTACAAAATATATATTATAGCTCTAGTATCTATCTATCTATATCTATCTATATCTATACATATCTATATATAATATAGTATAAAATATATATTATAGATCTAGTATCTATCTATCTATATCTATATATATCTATATATAATATAGGATAAAATATATACTATAGATCTAGTATCTATCTATCTATATCTATACATATCTATCTATATAATATAGTACAAAATATATATTATAGCTCTAGTATCTATCTATCTATATCTATACATATCTATATATAATATAGTATACAATATATATTATAGATCTAGTATCTATCTATCTATATCTATACATATCTATATATAATATAGTATACAATATATATTATAGATCTAGTGTCTATCTATCTATATCTATACATATCTATATATAATATAGGATAAAATATATACTATAGATCTAGTATTTATCTATCTATATCTATACATATCTATCTATATAATATAGTACAAAATATATATTATAGCTCTAGTATCTATCTATCTATATCTATCTATATCTATACATATCTATATATAATATAGTATACAATATATATTATAGATCTAGTGTCTATCTATCTATATCTATACATATCTATCTATATAATATAGTACAAAATATATATTATAGCTCTAGTATCTATCTATCTATATCTATCTATATCTATACATATCTATATATAATATAGTATACAATATATATTATAGATCTAGTGTCTATCTATCTATATCTATACATATCTATCTATATAATATAGTACAAAATATATATTATAGCTCTAGTATCTATCTATCTATATCTATCTATATCTATACATATCTATATATAATATAGTATACAATATATATTATAGATCTAGTGTCTATCTATCTATATCTATACATATATATCTATATAATATAGTACAAAATATATATTATAGGTCTAGTATCTATCTATATACATATCTCATATAATATAGTATAAATATATATTATAGATTTAGATACAGATCTGTGTATCTATTTCTATACATACAAGCACACATATGTGTGTGTATGTATCTATATAGCTGATGTTCATTGTTGAACGCTATATGAGAAATCCCACCAAACTGTGCAACACAAAAGCATTTTCTCTGCAGGCTACGAGAGCTGCTAGTTTCCACTTTGATCAGTGAATGGTGATCATTGGAACCACATGCACTGAGGCTCACAGGGATGTGTCTGCAGCGTTGTAGTGCGACCCGAGTAAAACAAGTTTGCAATGCATTCTGGTCCCTAATTAGCATGCAGTAATAGCTCAATGAAATGGAAATGAAATCCTTTTCTGAGTCGGGTCATGGAAGGAATACCAGGTAAGGACTCATTTGTAAGAGATTCATCTAAAAAGGAGATCCCCGGTATCCCTAAGCTTTTGGTATCAGACTGATGTGCTCGTGGTTCCCAAAGTCCAATTGAATAAACATTTATGAAGCACCTACTATGTGCCAGTCACCGTGCTAAGGACCGTTCCGCCCATTTACTGCCTTGCTTCATAAAGTCCAGTGGCTCCCGGCCTCCTCTAGCGTAGAGAGCGCATTTACTCTGGCCCGTACAGCCCTGCCCAGCCCGGCTGCAATCTGCCTTGGTGTCTTCTTCCCTCACTCTCCCATCCGCCCAGCCGGCTTCTTGCTGCTCTTCCCCTTGAACACTCCATTTCCCATCGATGACCCCCTGCTTGGAAACCTTTCCTGCCTTTCCTCTGCTTCTGGGAATAGAGTACCTGGCTCCCTTCAAAGCTTCCTTAGGGAAAGGGCTTCCTTCTAGATGAAGCAATTCTGGATCTCAGCAGATGCAAATAACACATATTTACCCACACACTCTCACACACACTCACACACACACACACTCACTCACACACACACACACTCACACACATACACTCACACTCACACACACTCACACACACACTCTCACACACACATACTCACACACTCTCTCACACACACACTCTCACACACATACACTCACACACACACACACACACACACACTCACACACATACACTCACACACACATACACTCACACACACTCACACACTCTCACACACACTCACATACACACACACTCTCACACACACACATACACTCACACACACACTCACACACTCTCACACACACTCACATACACACACTCTCACACACTCTCACACACACACACACTCACACACACACACACTCTCACACACATACTCACACACACACACTCACACTCTCTCACACACATACACTCTCACACACACACACTCACACACACACTCTCACACACATACACTCACACACATACACTCACACACACACTCACACACTCTCACACACACTCACATACACACACACTCTCACACACACTCTCACACACACACATACACTCACACACACATACACTCACACACACACTCACACACTCTCACACACACATACATACACACTCTCATACACATTCACACACACACTCACACACACACACACTCTCTCTCACACACACACTCTCTCACACACACACACTCTCACACACACTCTCTCACACACACACACTCTCACACACACACTCACACATTCACACACACTCACACACACATACACTCACACACACACTCACACACACACTCACATACACACACACACACTCACACTCTCACACACACACTCACACACATTCACACACACACTCACACACACATTCACACACACTCACAGTACCTTGTGGTTTTGTTGGTAAGGCTTTTGTGCAGACTTTTATATGTGTGTGTGTGTATTAATATATAATATATACTAATATATATTTCTGTGGGAAAGGCTCGGAGCCCATATTACATATATACATTCTCACACACACATATATATATTTGTGTGTAATATATATTTAGTAAGTATAGAATATATGTATATGTATGTGTAATATATACTGTGTGTGTACATCTATGTGTACGTATCCGTGCATGTGTCGTTCAGCCAGTAAGCGCCGCACAGTAAGTACTTCCCCGGCGCCTTGTTTCTCCGGCTTTCGCCCTCCAGCAGCATGTGTGCTCCCCGAGGACAGGCGTTCCCGCCTGCACAGAGTTGGCCCCGTTGAATACTTTGCCTTACGGGTGCTCAGTGACTTGATAACCAGGTCCTGAGCCAGCCCATTGGCTCCGTGAGCCGCCTACCAAGGGTCAGAGACGGAGTAAACAGCAGGGAGGAGCCCTTTCCCTCCTCAGACCTGGGTTGTGGGGCCCCCAAAGGAGGCAGGCGCAGCCCCCCGCGGGGCCGGTTCACCAGGCTCTTCGCCTTGCCCGCCAGCTTCCTGAGGGCCGATCCCGAAACGCGGGGGCCAGCTCGGGCGTCTGGGGGATTTGCCGGCCCCAGTGAGGCTTTCCGGGATGAAAGAAGGGCGGACGATTCCCAGGACCTTTCTGGCCGTGAGCAGGCATGAGGGGAGCCCAGGGCCTCGGGGCCGCCCGCCTGACAAGTCCAGGAGGCCCAGCCGATGGCGGAGGATTGGGCCCCGCCGGGCAGGGGCCAAGGAGAGGGGCGCGCGCCTCCTCGGGGGCTTATCTTCCTGAAGCAGAGAAAGCTGAGGCATTTGTCAGGGTGAGAGGCAGCTGGGGCTCCCCTTGAAGCGCTTCCCAAGGCTGGCAGGGGCCAGGGCTGAGCCAGGGAAGGCGATGTTCAGTCGAGCTCCATCTGAGTGGACCTATAGGCGATGGCAGTTAGCCAGACCCCCGGTCTCCCCCCTCTCCCCCCGCCAACTCCTGTTGGGTGGGAGAGGGAGGGAAGCCTCAATGAGCCCCTGCTGCATACCGGGCTCTGCTAAGCACTGCACAGACAGGATCTCCTCTGAGCCACACAAGGCCCTGTTCAGAAGGGGCTGTTGCTACCCCTGTTTGTTACAGCAGGGGAAACTGAGGCAGGCAGCAGTGGCTTGCCCAGGATCACACAGCGAGGAAGCGTCTGAGTGTGAATTGGCCCGGGGCCACTACTTCCCCCACTCTCCCACCTACCTCTGCTAAGAGTTTTCTCACTTTTCCCTGGTTTTGTCAAATAAAGGTGCTTCTGGCTCTTTTGGACCATACTTGGGTCCAAGGGCTCACTTCCTTTGTGCGCCAGCCGTGCTGTATTTCATGGAAAGAAAAGCTCACGTGACCACAGCAGCCACAGACTTTGGGTGTCGCCCCGTGGCAGGCCCTGGGCCGGCTGGGGTGGGCAAAAGGAACGCGTCGGCCCTCGGGGGGCTTAGGGTCTTTTCATGGGAAACGGCGCATTCAGTAAGTGACGCATTGTACAAATAAGTGAGAGACTCGGCGAGCAGCCGTGAGGCTGAAGGCCTAGGGAGAGGGGTCACCTTCCTGGCAGGGCCTGGGGGGCAGACGGGGCACATGCTTCCGGACGGGACCAAGGTGGGCATTTTGTTTGTGAGGTTTTTTCCTTCTTCCCCACTAAGGATGGAGGGAAGGTGAAGAGGAGGAAGGATGAGGAAAGAGGAAAAAAGAAGTACTTTTCAATGAAAAATGAGTGAAAATGAAGTGATTGGGGAGAGAGGAAGAGAGCACTCGGAACTGAGGGAGTTCGGAATAGGTTTCCGGTAAGCGCTGTCATGTCAGCGTGAGCATCGCAGCAAGAGAGAGACGTGCGGCCCACGATGGAAGGCTTGTTTCCTGAACTTAGAAAAGATTCTCCTTCTCGGGATCCCTTTAGGAAGTGAAGGGACGGCACGGTGCGCTGGTTGGAGAGAATGAGTCACTTCCAAGTCCTCGGCCATATCCCACCTATATATAGCCCTTGCTGGCTGTAGGATCCTGGGTGTGTCACTTAACCTCTCTGGAAGGCAGAATTGCAGAACAGATGCTGACCAGCTGCCGTTGGGGCAGTTTCCTTCCCAGGGTTCCCCACACCAGTGAAAAGGAAGGTACAGCAACCACAGTACTCCCAACCATAACGACAAAAGAGCCTTCTTGGGTGTTTGAAATACGGCCTCGCTTACAAAAACTGAATGCACCCACGATTTTTCAGGGGAAAAAAAAGTTCTTCAGATATAAAAATGCTTCTAAAATAAGATTTCAATGTTCTCTGAAATGTTTGCTTTTAAATTAAGCAGATGAGTCTAATTCATATCTTTCTTCTTCTCTGTCTCTATCTCCCTGTGTTTCTATCTCTTTCTGCTTCTCTGTTTCCCTCACTGTTCCTCACTGCCTCTGTGTGTGTGTGTCTCTGTCTCTCTCCCTTTTCTGTGTCTCTGTCTTTGTGTATGTGTCTCTCTGTCTCTCTCTGTCTCTCTGTCTCTCTCCCTTTTCCGTGTCTCTGTCTTTGTGTATGTCTCTCTCTGTCTCTCTGTCTCTCTCCCTTTTCTGTGTCTCTGTCTCTGTCTTTGTGTATGTCTCTCTCTCTCTCTCTCTGTCTCTCTATCTCACTCTCTTTGTCTCTCTCTATCTCTCTCTGTCTCTCTCTCTGTCTCTCTCTGTCTCTCTCTCAATGAAGAGGCATCTTTGGCTTCAGTTCTTTTCAAAATTCTAGCCTGGTGTGGTCTGGATAAAGGGCCAGCCCAAGAGCCAATAAGAGCTGGGTTCCGGTCTGAAAGAGTAAAGGCCATGCCAGCCGTGTGACCCTGGGCAGGTTACCTAACTTTACTCTAAGATTGTAAATTCCAAATGATTTGCTGATTTACACCCGGCTGATCAGGACTGTGTCTTCTGCTCTCACCACCAAACCAGCCCCCAAAACAAAGTTTTAAAAATTAAAAAAACCTTGAAACTCAGAATAAGGCATAAGGTTTAAGCAAAGCTGTATTAGCAGAGAAGAAAATTAAATCATCAGAAATCCTATTATTTAATAAACTCAATAAAGTTAATGCTGAAGCAGGGATTGCTGATCAGGAGGAGGGGCCGGGGGGTGTCAGGCTATGCAGGGTCTCCTCACCCCTCTGCCACTGATTTTCTGTGTGACTTCCTTTGTCACTAAGATTGTAGGATAATAGTTTAGCTCTGGAGACCTCAGAGGTCTGGGCTTCAGGAGCCTTAGAGGCCGTCTTATAGATGAGGAAACTGAGGCCCCCACACGTCATCAGATGCCGGACTCCCAACTCCGAGCCTTTCACTCCGAGTCCAAGACTGTTTCTTGTGGCCGGCGCTGCCTCTAAGCCTGGCTCACTGGTCTCTAAGGCTCCTGCCCGGCTCCACCATTTTCTGCGCCATCTCCTTCCCCTTGACTGGACGTTTCTTGCAGGCAGGAACGATCTTCCTGTAGCCCCAGGGCTTAGCCCAGCGCCTGGCACGCAGTGAGTGCTTAGAAGATGCTTCTTCATTTGACTCTGTTTCTGTGATTCGTTTCACATAGTTTTCTTTTTTAATTTTTAAAACCCACATGTGGACAATTCTTCGGCATCAGCTCTTGCGAAACCTTGTGTTCCACTCCCCCCTTTCCCCCCCTCCCCTAGATGGATCTAGTCCAATAGATCTCACAGTATATTCTTGTATCAGTCTTGCTACAAGCTGGGCAGGTGCCCGTGGTGCTGAGTCTGAAGGCCTTCCTGCCTGAGCTTAGAGGAAATTTCAAAATGTCCAGTTTTATCAGAGGAAACTGTCAGTGAAGTGAGAGGCTTCGTTCAGATTGTCAGGCGGCATGTTTAAAGAAGCAAGTGTGTGTGTGTGTGTATGTGTGAGTGTGTGTGCATTTGTGTGTGTATGAGTGTGAGTGTGTGTGAGTATGTATGAGTGTGTGAGTAAGAGTGTGAGTGTGAGTGCATTTGTGTGTGTGAGTGCATTTGTGTGTGTGAGTATGAGTGTGTGTGTGAGTGTGTGAATGTGAATGCATTTGTGTGTGAGTATGAGTGTGTATGTGTGAGTGTGAGTGCATTTGTGTGTGAGTGAGTGTGTATGTGTATGAGTGTGAGTGTGTGAGAGTGTGTGAATGTGAGTGCATTTGTGTGTGTGAGTATGAGTGTGTGTGTATGAGTGTGTGTGTGAGTGTGTGAATGTGAATGCATTTGTGTGTGAGTATGAGTGTGTATGTGTGAGTGTGAGTGCATTTGTGTGTGAGTGAGTGTGTATGTGTGTGAGTGTGTGTATGAGTGTGAGTGTGTATGTGTGTGAGTGTGTGTGCATTTGTGTGTGTGTGAGTGTGAGAGTAAGTGTGTATGAGTATGAGTGTGTGAGAGTGTGTGAATGTGAGTGCATTTGTGTGTGTGAGTGTGTGCGCGCTTGTTGTGTCTGTGTAAGGTTGTGCATGTTTGCAGGGAGGCCCTCAGGTGTGGGGAGACGGGCCTCCCAGCCCTCCTTGACATGGGAATGAGCCATCCCTGCGTTGGAAGAAAAGATTCATTGTCTCAATTAGCTCTGATGAGCTTTTTGGATGCGAGGAATGAAGGGCTCAGAAGGTGGAGACGCGGCAGACGTGTAAAACAAGAAGAGGCCGGCCTGGGGGAGCTGAGATGCGCCTCCAGGAGCAGCCCCCAAGCCCCCTTCTCCCCCTGCATTACTCTTTTCAAGGTTAGGCCTTGAAGTGCAGCTGATCCGGACTCCCCCTCCCCCCACAGACCCCAGATACACCAGTCCGGACCTTCTTTCATTTTTGATCCAAGAAGCTCAATATTCATTTTTCTGGGGCTAAATGAAACGTTTGTGCGCAGGGTTTCCACGCCATCTGCATGAATGGCAGCATTGTGGCGGGCTGAGGTCACCGCAGAAGGGAGAGTGAGGTAAGGAGGCAGCTGAAGCTCCAGGCCCCGGCGCCCCGGGCCCAGCTCCTTCTTAAGCCGCAGTCGGGCCCCTCACACTGCAGGCCTTTAAGTCGCCGGGGCCTGGGTGCAGAAGGACCACACGTGGGCCCCGTGAGTAATGCACAGCCTTGGGGTCCGACCACAGAGGAGAAGGGCGGCAAATGGACGGGCCGAGGGGCCGGCCGGCTTCTCAGCTCTCCCATACAAGGAGGGAAGGCTCGGCTCCTGCCGAGAAAGTCTGATTTTTAAGGGATGGAAGCTCCACATGGATCAGTAATAACATGGCAGGAGAGCCCCGACAGGTGCTGACTTGGGCTGAGATTTGGACCCGACCCGTGACTTGGGTGCTCTGGGGGACTTGGGAGGAGGAAGCTCTCCGCCAATCAGAGCTAATGGGCCTTTGCTCTCCGACAAATGATCCTCAGGGAGGACTTTTAGCGTTTTTGTGACCTGGCCCTCTCTGGCAGTCGGCACCGCTCATGGAGCCCTTCTTAGAGCCATGTTTTTGAAGGCACAAAATGAAATACAGAAGATTACAAAGGAAACCATGTGTTAGTGATCATCACAGTGTGTATTTTCCCTTCGTTCAAGTTCACAAACTCTGGAATCTATTCACAAATGTTCACATTAGGAACCCCTATTTTAAATAGTTTCCCAAGACACTTAGAGTTCTAAATGTGAGTGGTTTTTCTCAGGGTCACAATCCAGTACGGGTCAGAGGTGCAAATGAAAAGCGGGGTTTTCTTCCCAACCCCGAGTCTGGCCCTCGGATGGTGCATCATACACATAATGTCCAGGATTAGGGAGATAATAACACTGAGATCCTCTTTTCCATGGTCTACCACACTTGGTAGGTTATCTTCTTTTTTTAGGATCTCATTTCAGAAAAGATTTCACTAGGCTAAAGGGCGTCCAGAGATAGGTAACTAAGAGGGGAAAGGTCATTTGAATTATCTTTTTTCTTCTTTTTTTATGATAGCTTTTAATTTTTCAAAATACATGCAAAGATAGTTTTTAAAAAACCTTGTGTTCCATATTTTTCTCCCTCTCCCCCCCATCCCTCAGATAGAAGGTAATCCAATATAGATTAAACACATGTAATTCTTCTAAACATTTCCACATTTGTCATGTTGCACAAGAAAAATAAGATCAAAAAGGAAAAAAAAAATGAGAAGGGGAAAAAAAAACCAAACAACCACCCACCAAAAAGGTGAAAATATGATCTTGTGGTCCACATTCAGTTCCCACAGTTCTCTCTCTGGGTGCAGGTGGCTCTCTCCATCACAAGTCTTTTAGAACTGGCCTGAATCACCTCATTGTTGAAAAGACCCATGTCTATCCAAATTGATTATCGTATAATCTTGTTGTTGCCGTGTACAATGTTCTCTTGGTTCTACTCGCTTCACTCAGCATCAGTTCGTGTAAGTCTCTCCAGGTGCCTCTGAAATCATCCTGCTGATCATTTCTTACAGAACAATAATATTCATATACCAGAACTTCTTCAGCCATTCCCCAACTGATGGGCATCCATTCAATTTCCAGTTTCTGGCCACTACAAAAAGGGCTGCTTCAAATATTTTTGTACATGTGGATCCTTTCCCCCTTTTTATGATCTCTTTGGGATATAGACCCAGTAGAGGCACTGCTAGATCAAAGGGTATCCATATTTTGATAGCCCTTTGGGCATCGTTCCAAATTGCTCTCCAGAATGGTTGGATCAAGTCACAGTTCCACCAATAATGCACCAGTTTTCCCACATCCCCTCCAGCATTTATCATTATCTTTTCCTCTCATCTTAGCCAATCTGAAAAACGTACCGCAGAGTTGTTTTCATCTGTATTTCTCTAATTGCTAGCAATGTAGAACACTTTTTCCAATGACTAGAAATAGTTTTAATTTCTTCCTCTGAAAATTGCCTGTTTATAGCCTTTGACCATTTATCATTTGGAGAACGGCTTGTTGAATTATCTCATAAGAAAAATCAATTAAAAGAGCTACGGGTGGTTGGTCTGAAAAAAAAAAAGTTGAGGGTTGGAGAGGAAAAGTGGAGTGACTGGGTGCAGGACATCATAGCTGTCTTCAGCCTCATGAAGGGTTGTCATGGGGAAAAGGGATCAGACTTGTTCTGCTTGCCCCGGAGGGCAGAACCAGGATCAGTGGGTGGAAGCTGCAAAGAGAGAGAGTTAGGCTTGAGGTAAGGAAAACACTTGTGGGCAATTAAAGCTTTGCTAACTACGGAATAGGAGGAGGTGGTTTCCCCTGCTTTGGAGGTCTTTATGCAAAGACTGGATGAACAATGTTTGAGTGTGTGGTAATGGGGATTCTTGATCAGATAGGGCCTCAGAGGTCCCGTCCAGCTTGGGGATGCTCCGATTCTTCTTTCAAACATCAATATTGGAGAAGATAATAAACATCATCTTCTACTGTTGCTGAGTAACTGGGCCAACTTTTCCCCTCCTTGGTGTAGTGATGGGCAGTGGGGCCATTTTCCTCTCAATGTCACTTCTTCTTGGGCTGAGCGGAGACTGTTTCATGCATCCCAGTCCTGGCAGAAGGTTCCACATAAAGAGGTGTCAGGGTGATATCCCAGCGCAAAGTCACCAAAAGGACTCCTAGGCTCGTTAAAGCTGTGTGTCAATTCACATTTTGTCTTCATTTTCTGCTCACTTAGAAGGAATGAATGGGTTGCCAAGGGCATGCTGGCAAATAGCCTCTCACCAACACCATCCTCATTAGAGCTGTGAGAACTTGGAAAAACCCGCCCAATGAGGGTTTTTTTTTTTCCAACAGTCTCTCCAAGTTCTTAAGTTGCAACTCTCTTGAAACAGAGTGGGAGTCCTCCTTCTCATCATGCAGGACCCACCCAGTTTGTAGCGGGGGATACGTAAGGGAGACGGGGGCATAATAATGCTGTCCTTATTCTTCCCCCTGCCCCAGACTCTCCACTTTTTGCTGGCACCTGAAGCTACTAATTTGGTAAGGGAAAGAATACTGGGGAAAACACTATCATGGGGGCAGGTGGCGGGCGCCATGGGAACCAGGCTGTAAGTAAACAGCGGGACTATGGGGGCTCATGGCCCGTGGGTAGCGTCCACTGGTATCGTGCATTAACGATGCCGTTGTTAGATTCAGGGGTTCGGCCGACCTCACGCGGAGCACGCCTTGCTAATTTCAGCAACGCTAATGATCCTTGAAGTAACGACAGATTCTTTCCCATCAGCTTCAGTCCCCTCCTTCATCCCAGCATCTAGCAGTGCTTAGAAAAATAGCAGCACATAAGCAGGTACTGTATTCCACCCCCAACTTCAGGTCTCTCTTCATGGGAAGAGAGAAAGTACAAATTGTGACTTTTATCTGTATTTATCTTACAAACAAAGGAATTAGAATGGAGACCTGAAGGGACTTGAAAGGCCATCTGTTCTAATCTTCATATTTTACAGAGAAGAACACTGAGGCACAAAGCCTAGTTAAATACCAGGTCACCCAGTCCCTCTGGCCTTCTCGCCCTTTGTTCTGCTCCAGGGGGCCACGAGGAACAAATCTAGTCCCTCTTCCATTTGACAAACCTTTTAATACTTAAAGAGAGCTAGAATATCTTCCTATCCCCCCCAGTCTTCTTCAAGCTAAACAGCTCTAGTTCCTTAAGTAACTAGCGTTTAATAGGTGCTTTTGATTCCCACCTTTATTTGATCCTCCTAGGACATGGTTCTTCCTCCTGGTCATCTTCCCATGAATACTGTTCAGCTGCTCACTGCCCTTCCTCAAATGTAGTTTACCAGAGAAGCAAATATTAGGGAGCACATTACTCCTAACAAATTACTTCTAATACAAATAATATCTGAAGATACACGCTGCAGGAAATCACCCAAAGAAATTGATTTTCTTCAGCCTTGAAGTCAAGAGCCATAGCAACCCAAAAGGACAGAAGAGGAAAACTTGATTTAATCCCACAGCTCAAGAGATTGGCATTAAATCACTTAGTCCCTTGTCATATAGTGGCCTTTCGCTTGTCCAATTTTCTGTATTTCCCCAAATTCCTCAATCAGCATTCCAATTACCTTCAGAGGGAATAGTGCTCCCAGCATGCAGCAGGAATTGGTCCTGTTTGGATATAAATCATTATGCTACAAACCATTTGGTTGATATCAATTCTTCATCTTGTGTTAAATTCAGGAGCTACCTTAATCCCTCCTTAACAAGTAGAAAGCATTTTTCCATCTCTGAACATGAGATACAATGCCTAGCGCATAGTAGGTGCTTATGAAATATTTATTGATGAGAATCCTGGGCATGAATGTAGGACAAGCAAAGTAATCTAGATACAGAGACTCAGAACCTATACTTCCCATCTTAGTTGAACCAAATACTCTGTCCATATAACTTTAATCTGGTCACTTAACTTTTCCTAATCTTTAAAAGGAGGGCGTTGGGATTAGATGGCCATGTAAGACCTCTTCCATCTTTGAATCATTCCTTTGTTTCTTTAATGTTTCTGATTTGAATCATGAGAAGAATCTAAATCTGTTCTTATGTAAAATAGGAGGCTTTTCACTGATGTTCTGTTTTTGTGCCTTGGTGGTGAGGTGTTTGAACTGAAATACTGCCTCGATATAACAAATACTGTCCACATTTCATTCCCCCTACCTATAACCCATAGATCCGACACAATTCATAAATTAAAATTACAGTTCAAAAAGGATAAGCCATAGAGAAGAGAGCTGATGGTTGTAGTTTGTTAAAGCTGTAAGGGACTTTAGAGATTATTTAGTCCAACATATATAAGTATAAAGACTAAGATGAAAAAAAAATTATGGTCTTTCCAGCATAAACATTATGATAATTGTGTTGTTTAGTCCCTATTGGCTGAGAGAATACACAGTAACAAAAACCTATTGAGTTTGGGGATGCTCTTAAATTAATTTATATTTTATTCATCATGATGACCTCTGTTTAAAGTAAAAAACAGTAACAGATACATTCTATGAACACAGTCATTCAGTCTCCAGATGATAAAAGTGCACAGAGTAAGTGCTTGATAAACATTTTTTTATTCATTCATTTAGATTCATAAGCTCCTGACACTAACTGTAGGACTATCTGGGGCTTCGTGGCCTGGATTTATAAAAGCAGTGATATTATCTCTCCCTTTTACACATAAGGGCACTGTGACTTAGTGAGGTAAACCAACTTGTTCCAGGTCACACAGACAGCAGACTTGAAGCTGGATCTTCCGTACCAATTCCATCTCTCTTTCCCCCCCTAAATCCAGCTGTGGTGGAATCCAGAAGAGTCCAACTGGTAGGTTCTTAAACAAACAGCCGAGGTCTCAGTCCCTGGAACCAGTATTTCTGCCCATTTCTGCTTGGCCACTTGGGAGTCCCTCAGCTACCTTATGGCCCGTAAAAGCCCGATGGAATGTGTTTATGCATAATTTTTACATGGTTCTTTCAGGAAACACACAGTCTTAAAAGACACTTAAAAACCTGAGATCGGGCAGGAGTTTATTTGTCTTTGAGCAGAAAGGAGCTAGAAGAGTGAGCAGCATCCCCAGATGTGTGGGGGCCTGTGGGAGAAGAGACACAGCTGTTCTAGCCATTGTGACTCTGTCAGTATAGACTTCTACAGCCCATCCCCCTGATTAGTTCTGTGAGTTGATTTATAGAAAATTAATTAACACGTTAGCCAAGCCATTCCTCTGAAGCACTGATAGTGGGAACGGGCGTCTGCAAGAACAAACTGTTTCCCGTTTTCTCTTCCTCCTCCTAGTAGCCCTGACATGAAGGTAGGACTTGAATGTTTTCAAAGCTCCTTATCCCAGAGTATCTTATTGGAGCCTTCAAACCGCCTTGGGGCGGGCGCTTCGGGATTTCTCCTCATTTCCTAAGGATTTAGCTGAAGTTGAAGGAGGTTAATGGACTTCCCTATGGCCTCCCAGCCGGTATATGTCAGAGGTGAGACCTTAGCCCCGTCCATCTTAGTTCAAGTCCAGAGTGGCTTCCATGACACCAAATAACCCTAATTTCCATCAGACTCATTGACTCAGCTGCTTTTCCTTGCTCGGGTTTGCTACACTAGAACCCCTTAGAGATCAGTCAGAAATGGGCTTTATTATTATTGATTTTTTTTTTTTACACAAATCTAGTAAATAAAGAGGAATCCAGCTTTTGCAACTCACATTGTCCTTTTGTATCCACATGGATTCGGCTTAGATTGTCTTGGCAGACCAATAGCATCGGGGCCAGCAGATACGGCCCGACTTGCCAAGGGGAAAGGAAGGAGCGCCAAAGTAAAGAGGGAGGGCAGTAAACTCTGAACTTAACCAATTTCACCGTCGCTTTTGCCAGATCTGTGCAGGCCGACAGGGTTGTTTACACTTGCCCGTGATTTCCTCGGGTAATGGATTTGAAAAGTTCTCCCGGCATCCTCCCCGCGGCCGGAGCAGATGTGGGGAGTTCTGTGGTTTGTACAGTAGAAGGGCTCAGCCCACCCCCCAATTAGAGCTGCACGATTAGGTTTTCACAATGTACACCCTGATGGGGATGGGACCGAGCTGCTTCGATCAGGGCTGACTCGTCTCAATTTCCTGCTCTGTTTATCAGGCTCGAGAGCCGACAGCCGTGTTTCTACTTAAGTGAGTCTGTGGCAAAGCCCTGGCCGCTCACTGTGGCCCTGCCGGGGCTGGTGGACTGAGGTTCCTCTACCGGGGTCCGGAGATGCAGAGCAGGGGGGCAGCCGGGCAGGGGGAGGGAGGGGCCAGGGCTTCGTGCCCCCAGCTTTTGGAGAGCGGGATGGAGGTTTGTCTATGCTCGGGGAGGGGGGTCTGTTGTGTAAAGAGAGACCAGGTCTGCCCGTCCCCATCGGAGGCCAGCTTTTCCCCTGACATCAGAGGCAACTTGAACTTCGCTTCCAACCGCATGCAGATAGGTCTCAGGAGCTGGCTGGGCCATGATGTCAGCCCCGGTTCTTTCTTCATTAGCTGATGGCCTTTTATACGAGCTCAGATCGGCTCTTGTTTTTCTAATGGAAAACATGTTTTGAACAATGGAAATACCACTCTCTCAACAGGTTCTCCTGCTGTTGATTTCCCAACTCTGTTAATTACTCTCCCTGTATATGTATTTCCAGGGCCTTATTATCCTGCCCCATTACCTACAGGGTAGTTAATTCCTAAATCAGATTGGTTTTTCCATCTGCATATTCCTCCACCTCGGGACATAGCAGCACAGGTAGCAGCAAAACCAGATCACCCTATGGGGAGGGGAGGGTCAGACCCCAAGCATACAAAGAGGTCCGAGCATTTCATCGGCTGGGCTCTGAGCCCCTCTCTGGGAGGCGGGGCAGGTGCTGCCCCCCCATCAGCAAAGGGACTTTCCCTTCCCACCAGGTAATCACCGACGCAATCCCATCATCCCTTTTGTAGAATCACAGATTTAGGAAGGGACCTCGAAGATGCCATGGACGATGCTAGGATAAAAAGGAAGCTGGGTGTGGAGTCAAAGGTCAGTGGATCCGCCCAGCTCCATTCCAAAGGTCAGAAAACTGAGGAGAGGCAGGAAACGGAGCCCAAATGACACGGACTTGGACAAGTTAGTGCCATCGCAAAGATGGCACTGGATATCAGTTCTTCCCACTTCAACTGAGCCTTTTGTCAGTTACCCTAAGTAATATCAAGACTTTCCTTTTTTTTTTCTTAGAAGCTATTTACTTAAAGATGCTTCACTCAAAAATTAAAACATCGACATCTGGACACTTACCCATCCTGAACAATCCTCTGTTTCAACTAGGAAAAGGGGGTCAGTGGTGGGGGAAAAAAGCAAGGAGATGAGGAAACACCATAGGACTGGTGGGACCATTAACACATTTGTTTGGGGAGGTTGCAAACCTACTTTCTTGGCACAGAAACTAATAGGAATGCAATTGCTGCTGTATGTATCTACAGGAGAAATTTAATTAGGAGCAGTAATAGCACTTTTCATTTTCAAAGCCCTTTACAAACATTCACTAATTAAGCTTCACACTGTTTCCAAATGATTCGTAAGCATTGCTCCTTCATCTTCACAGAAGGTGAAGCAGCCTCAGAACTCGATGGACAAGGGAAGCTTTTAAAACCGAGCCGTGGAGACTTCCTCCCACCAACTGCTCCCTGCTGATGGCTGACATGTTGTCTGAGTTCTACGGCAGGAAGTGTCACGGGGCTTTGGAGACCGCGGGGAGGAGTAGAGAGGGATCCAGGCCCCTTGGACTGCAGTGGGAGCGCTACGTACCCACGTGTCCCAGAGAGCATTCCAATTAAAAACCGAGGGGGACAAAGCAAGGAGGGGGAAGAGATAATCCTTCCACTTTCCTTAACCGATCGATCAATCGTCAATCAGCCAATCAGCTGGCATTTATTAAAGTTTGACTGGTCTAGGAACTGGCCTGGGGATGTAAAGGTAGAAATAAAGTAATCTCGAGCCTCCAGGAGTATGCATTCTAGCAAGGGAGACAACACATATGTGCAACATCCATGGATGTATACACATGCACATATATGTAACGTATATACACATACTAAAGTAAATATATGTCGAATCTATGTAACCTATATATGATCTCTATGGACGTTATTTGGGTCAAGAAAGACTTGGGTCAAAATTTGTCAACTGAAGGATTGTAGACAAGTAATTTCATCTCTTTGAAATGCCATTTCCTCATCTGTAAAAATGAAGTAGTTGAACTAAATGACCTGTAATGTACCTTCAGGTGTGGATTTATGATTCTATGACCCTCGATTTCAGCCACTATTAATTAACTATGGGGCCTCATAAGTCATTAAAATCACAGTATTCTTCTGTCAAATGAGAGTATTGTCTAAGAGGGTTTCTAAGGATTTTTCCCGCGTTCCCATGTCCTGACTGGTGAGGGGTACAATGTTCCTCTCCTAGAAAAACTGTGGATCATTTAATCACTTAATATAAGTACGAGTATGGCATCTTGGCTTCAGATCCTGCCTCTGACTCCAACCATCTGTGTGTTCGCCGGCAACTCTAAAACTGGGCTGTAACGGGGTCTGGTTGCCTTCAGGTGAGGGTGTTTCCTACCACAAAATCTCAGCTTGTTACTATATTGATTTTTGCGGTCAGGCCTTTGATCCTACCTAGGGATGAGTAAATAAATCCTTGGTGCCATTCACCTGCCCGGGAAGTATGACCCTAATTAACTGTAGATGTGGCCAGTCATTTAAACCTCTAACGAGAATTTTAAGCACAGATCTCTCCTTTTCTATCTGTGAATCGATGACAAAAGCAAAACTATAAACTAGTCGGTTGGTGTTTTTTCTTCAGTTTAATTAAATCATGTACTCAGGATGTTTTGTTAGGAGGAAAGAAACCGAATTGTTTTTCTTCACTAATTCCTTTAAACTCTGGGCAAGATGTGGGTTTACTTTTCCATTTCTTTTGGGAAAATACTTGGTGTGGGCATAGGATATGTTGATGTTAAGACTTAAGAAGGCATTGGTTATTTCTTAAGTATCAAAATTATTAGCCACAGCCATGTTGGTCTCAATTATTGGAACTAGAAATGTGGTTAAGATGGCGGAGAGAGAAGGAGGGAGAACTGGATTCTCATTACAGCCATGAGGAGCCTGATTGATGGTTACAATAGTCACCCTTCCTGGCTTGCCATGTCACTTTATTCCTCTTGGCCTGTTTCTTCATATGTCAGAAGGGAGGGGAGCTCGGATTGGGTGATCTCCAAGGCTCCATTTGATTGAAAATTGGGTGTCAGACGAAACTGAGGCTCAGAGAGATAATAATAAGAGCTAATATTTCTAGAGCACTTTAAGGTATATGCTATTCCACTTGAGAAGCTGTCATTATCCCCATTATACAGAGAAGAAAACTGAGATTCATGAAGCTTAAGACCCTTGCTCAGGGTCACATAACTAGTGAATGTCTGAGGCAGGATTTGAACTCACATTCTCCTGGCTTCAAATCCAGTGCTGCCCATTGTATTCCTTAGCTTCCCACAGCTACAAGTAGGGTCCACGTCTAAGGCGTCCAGCCTCCAAGTCCAGCTCTCTGTTCTCTATGTACATGGCCTCGTCAGTATCCATCCAATGGGAACTCGGTAGTAGGGAGACTTGAGTTTGAGTCCCACCTCCAACACTTACAAGCAGTGTGAATGTAGGCAAGTCATTTGACTTCCTAAGCTTCAGCTTCCTTCTTTGTAAAATGAGATATTAATAGCTCCAGAACCTGCTTCTCTGATTCACGGTGAGACACAAGTAGGATCACATCCCCAAAGTTTTTATTTTTTTTATTTTTTATTATAGCTTTTTATTTACAAGATATATGCTTGGGTAATTTTTTAGCATTGACAATTGCAAACCTTTTGCTCCAATTTTTCCCCTCCATCCCCTCCCCCCCCCCCCCCGGTGGCAGGTTGACCAATACATGTTGAATATGTTAAAGTATAAATTAAATACAATATATGTATACATGTCCTAACACTTATTTTGCTGTTCAAAAAGCATCAGACTTTGAAATAGTGTACCATTAGCCTGTGAAATCCCCAAAGTCTTAAAAAGTTTTAAGCCATCGAGATTTAAAACTACACTAAGGTTTTGGGGATACTTAAAAACATGAAGCAAATTGGAGCGTTAAAACTATCTCAAGAAGACTCTCTAAATATGCACTATTATGATTCCCAAAGCAAGGCTCAGCATGAAGAATTTGGGACTTAATGCAAAGTCTGTATGAAACATTATATAAACATAATTTTGAAGTAAAAGTGATATGTTTGGCTTTGCAGGGGCACCTTGATTTAGCTGGTCAGAAAAGCATGTTTAAAAATATTAACTTTTTCCTTTTTTTAAATAAACTAGGTTTGGGCGGAATGTTGCTTTATTTTTTTTTCTCTTTAAATTGGCAAAGGCTTAGAAACACAAGCACCAGCTGGAAAACACCACCTTCCAGCAGACACGTAGGAACGCTGCCGGGACTCACAGTTTCGGTGACGATTTGGACTGCTTTGTGTTTCTAGAGTGTCGTGAATGCACAATTTAAAAAAAAAAAAAATTTCTGATGACCCAGGAAGGACCTGGCTTTTGTGTTACTGAATCATCAACCTCTTTGTAAGGTTGGGAGATTGTATTTGGACGATGTTTGAAAGTAAAGAGAAATGACTAAGTGGAAACATGTTTTTTCAATGGATTCTTTACCACTCCACCTTTGTACCACCAGTGCATCGGGGTCTGTCCCATAATGGGGCAATTTAACGAACGTGTAACCTGAAGCACCAATAGCATAGTCGTTTCCAAAGGTTTTAATTGATAAAATGTATGGAATATAAATTCCTCATTTACTTTTCATTTTCATGAAACTGACACAGGAAAGGGACAGATCCAACGGGGATCCAAGAAAAGTAGCTTAAAAATAGCTGTGCAGAAAGCCATTTGAGAGAGAGAGAGATTGGGTTTGAACTTTTTTTTTTTTTTTAAGTTCAGAAATCAACTTGTCCTTCACTTTTGGGGGGGGATTTCCTCATTAAAAAAAAAATCTGCTATTTAATATAAGACTGTGCTTCCTATCGGTAGTATGCAAACAAAGGGTACATGTTCTCTCTGCATCCCCAGACATTCAGCATAAAGTACTTTTAGATGAAAAGTGCAGACTGGACCTTCTTTAAGCCCTGCTTCCCCTGAAGTGGAATCTGCAATCTAAGGTTAAAATCATCCTGGTTTCAACTAAAAGAGACCTCAGAAGCCATCTAGGTCAGTCCCATTTGACAGATGAGGAAACTGAGGTCCAAGGAAGTTATATGATTTGGGTAAGATCCTTAGGCAGGCTGAAGGGATGAAGGGGAGATTCAAATCTGGGCCCTCTCTGATTCCAGAGTCTGCTGCATTGGTGCTTGCTTATAGTAGCCACAGAAGAGGGGAGGGATGTGTTAATACTCAGGGTTCTCTCTCTACCTATGTGATTTTGGTCATGTTTCTTGCCTTCTTTGGACCTCAGTTCCCTCATCTGGAAAAGAAGGAAATTGGATCCATTGATTGTTTAAGGCTCCTTCTAGCCCTGACATTGAGTATTATGAAAACCGTTGGACAACTCAAATCACAGACCTAAGTTCCCTGGAATTCTCCACCCCAAACCATTAATCTGCCCTTTCTCCTCCCTCGCCTGGATCCAAATCCTCTGTTCGTGAATATTATGAATGGTATGGCAACAGTCATCCTGCTAAGTGTTGTTGTGAACGGTGATTAATGATAGGAGCCAGAGACTAGAATGGGACCCTTGAATCACCACTTGCCTATCAGTCACTGTTCCCGCCCTCCACCGTGAATTAATCTGCCGTGGCTCAAAGATGTGGGTGTTGGCAGTGGTAGCTGCTGAGATTTTCCTCCCATCGAAAAGCAGGGTTTTGCCTTTGTTTTCTCTCATCCCTAACAATTTATTGGGTGCTGAGTAGAGAGACCACAGCGTGGGGGATTTCACTTGGCAACGCGATGCTTAAATGTAGTCAGGAGGGGGAGAGGTTCCCCTTCAGCAGCCCCCCCCCCAAAGAGCAGACAGTAGGACAGCCAGAGTCTTTAAAGCTGCCACAGAGCCCCCACATGGTTAAAGGACAAACACACGAAGGAAAACATTTCCTAAAAATCACTTTGGATTTTTCCTCCCAATTTGGAATCCCTCATCGAGGTCGCCAACCTACTCTTATGCAATTAAGCATGAAGAAAGATTCATTTTCTAAACGTCTGCATAAATAAAAGTGATGGAGGGCTGCAGGCTGCCGTGCAGACAAATCCACGGCCTTAACACTGGGAAGCATTGAATTTTCTCTGGAGAGTTTGCACCTGGGGGACTACCTGGAGCCATTTGGATTCTGGACCTAAGAGCAAAATGTTTGTCAATGCTGTAAAATTAATCATATTTAAGAGAAAGGCCCAAAATAAAATATGGGTGAGTTTATAGATGTACAAATATTTGTCTAATGTCAATATTCTTGTTGGATGGTCTCTACACCAGGTTTAGGCTTTTTGGTTGGTTAAAAGACCGTCTGGGCAGTAATTTATTTGTTTTCTGTTTCTCTGTAGCATTTCTCCTCCATCCCTAGCAAGAGTTCAAAGCATTTTACAGATACTGTTGAGTCTTGAGGCTGCTTTCCTTCTATGAGAAAACAAATAGTCCTCTATGAGCAGCAAATATTGGATTGACTTTTTAAAAGCTGGTGGCTCCCACTTTCTATTCTTAGGAATCATATGATTGAAAGTTGGAAGGTCCCTTAAAGGTCATTTACTCCAAGTCCCTCAGTTTACAGAAGGCAGGAGCTCCAAAGTTCAGAATTAGAAGGCTCCTCAATGTCTCTCTAATCCAACCCATACTTGAAAAAAAAAAAACTTCCGGTGCATCAGACCTAAGGGGACATACAGATGAGGAAACTGAGTCTCTGAGAAGGAAAGGGATTTGCCCACGGTTGTGGAGGCAATACTGGCAGAAATGAGATTGGAACTGTTTCTCTGATTCCTAATCTAATGCATGGATTCTCCCCCTCCTTTTTTTTTTTTTTTTTTTTTTTTAGTGAGAGAAAACAGGGGCTTGAAAATACTGGTTCAGATTCACTGTTCAGATTCAGATTCAGAAGCAGTTGACTTCAGATAAACTTAATAACTAACTAAATAAATGGGATTTACAGCATTAGAGCCATATTTTTATATGTGTGTGTGTATATATATGTTATCCACCCAAGTTTCTGATCAGCCTAGGATGTTGCTCTCTGTATTCAAACTTCTGTGGAAGCACATTTTATGTAATTCCTCTTCCTGAATTAGAATCTGGCCTCAGACACATGCTAGAGTCCCTGGGCAAGTCACTTCACTTTGTCTCAGTTTCTTCATATATAAAATGATCTAGAGAAGGAAATGGCAAACCACTCTATTTTTGCCTGAAAACCCCAAATGGGATCACGAAGAGTCAGACATGATTGAACAACAAATTTATCAGAAGTCTTGCTTGCAAATAAAGCCTTGGAGAGTCATTGAATTGGTGGCAAGACCACCTCATGTTTCAGTGGCAAATTTTTGACCATTGCTCTTATTTATGAAAGTGCCATCTTTTATTCTTGAAGGTTTTTTGGTCCAAATCCTAAGCAGATTTTATTAGTATCTAATATCTGATTATTTCATTTATGGCTTTCTCTTGGGATATGACAATAGCTTCTGTTAAAATAGGTTGTGGTAGGAAAAAAAACCCAACAACAATCCTTTGCATTGCCAGTAGTTCTAGGGTAGTTCTCTTGAATTTTTAAAAGAAAAATGACATCGGATCCTGCATTTCCCCAGTGAATCACCCAATTCAATGGTTTTTAATGTGGAATTTTTTTTTCACTTTTCATTTCCTAGTCTAGGAAACTTGGATGTATTTTAGGGAGATTTCAGTTTTATTTATGTGTGTTTGTGTTCATTTAGATTTGTGCGACTTTCTTCTAAGAGTCCAAATGTTTATGAGGTAGGGAGGAAAGAGAAAAAAAGGGCAAGGGAAGGAGAGAAAAGTACAGAAGGACATATTGGGAGAGACTGGAAGGCAAGGAACCGAAACATTCTTAGGCTCCCGAGCTTACAGAAGGCAGGGGATTTAGCTCTGCCTCCTTCAATTTACAGACAGGAGACTGAGTTAGAACTTGAATTCAGACCTTCTCACGCCAAATCTGTTCCCTTTTCCACTCTGCCCCATCCTGTTTGGTCAGTTAGTAGCCTGCTCATTATTGGGAGAAAGACTGTCTAATATGATTGAGGATTTACATCCCCCAGGATTTCAGTTCCTGCTCTGCCTTAGTTTCCTTATCAGAAAAAAGGGGATTATATTAGATATTCTTTTCAGTGTCTTCCATGTCTTGGTCCTCTTGGTCCTAGGTTTTTGGGGACTTGTAAAAAAATTTCCCCTCTCTGTTTCATTGTTTAGCATTGAAGCTGTCTTAGTTGGAAGTGTCCTTATCGTCTGGAATAGGGGGGAAATGTTTGAAAATGCCAAAATAAGGAGGGCTGTTCTGTTACCTGGGTGAAGGCTGCCCATCGGGTGCCCGGGGCATTTGGCTGAAGGGGCAGAGGTTTGGAACTACCCTGGGCTTGGGAGGGATCTGGAAATGGTCTCCAGCGTCTCCATGACTTTCTGCAAAGGGTTTCCTTTATGTTCTTCTGTTCGTGCATCAGAAAATATGAGAAATAGCCATTTCTTCTCCTGGATCTTCCAGTATTATTGTGGGCTTCTATTAGGGGTGTGGGGGGGGTGGGGGGGAGACAGAGAGAGAGAAGGGAAAGAGAGAGGGAGGGAGGGAAGGAGGAAGGAATAAAAAGAGAGAGACAGAGACAGAGAGACAGAGAAAGAGAGAGAGAGAGAGAAAGAGAGACAGAGACAGAGAGACAGAGACAGAGACAGAGACAGGGAGAAAGAGAAAGGGAGGGAAGGAGAGAGGGCTCTGAATTCTTTGGAAGGTTTCAGAATTATGGAGTATCAAAGTCACATAGCACCTCAGTGGCCATCTAGTCCAAGCTGTTGCTGAATGGAAACCGCCCTCTACATCACCAACCTTTGCATAAAGACTTGGAAAACCCAATACCTCTTTTTTTCCCCTCTGAGGCTATTGGGGTTAAGTGACTTGCCCAGGGTCACACAGCCAGGAAGCGTTAAGTGTCTGAGATTTGAACTCAGGTCCTCCTGACTTCAGGGCCGGTGCTCTGTCCACTGCACAAACTAGTTGCCCAGAAAACCCATCACCTCCTGAGGCATCAAATGTAGGCCCCGTATTTCTCCAGTGTGGAGCGCCGTCCGTGGCCAATACTTCCTACCTATCCACTGAGGGGCTTCCACTCTCCTCCGCTCTGGTGCAGTTGTTCTGGATGGGGACTGGGCTCCGATGGGCCGGGCCGTATGTCGGGGGAGACCATCCTGGTTTGTTTTCTAACTGCAAAGACAAACCCCCCTCCTTTCCAGTATATGCCCAGAAAAGGCTTTCCACTTGCTCCCCGCCAGCCCCCTCGTGCCCTTCACTCGCTATGCAGCAGACAGCTGAGAGCTTAGTTCAAAATGTGCTCACCCAGACAACCCCCCCCCCCCCATCCCGCCCCGTGTTGTTTGTGTTTGCTTTTTGATGTTCTGGCTGTCTGCGGGGGCTTTGGGGTTCCTTCCGTGACTCTGGGAGCCGGATTCTTCCGAGAGCGACGGGTTTGTGGGACCCAAAAGCCCCCCTGAAGGGAGGAGGCGGCGGCCGTGCCCATTGGCTCGGGCCGAAGCAGCTCCCCCTGGCACCGGCAGCCACGGTGTGGCTGCAGTGGCCACGGTCTCATTTTGTCTGCCGGGCCTTTTGTGTGCTCTTTCAGGAATCTCCCATTAGCAAATCCCCAGACAAACTTGTGGCCGCTCTGGACTTGGCCGGAGATCCAATTAGACACACGTTGCAAAACAGCTATTCATCAGGGCCCTGATGGGATCAGAGTTTCCAGGATGAATCAGTGGCAAGTATGGCACAAACTGAAGGGAGTCATTAACCTTTAACCTCTGGGGGAGGGAAGGAGAGCACAGCTGAGACTGGCATCTAACCTTCTCCCTCCCTCCCGGTGAGGGCTGTTGCTCTTTCCATGTGGAAGATGGCTTTGAGATCATGCAGCAGATGGAGGCCCCGCCCTGGCGGCCTTCAAGGCTGCCCAGCAAGTCCGTGACCTCCGGGCCATTGGACTGGCCCGAGCGCTGACCCTTACACGTCCAGGGGATGACCAAAAGGGTTGGGGTGGTCAACAGGACCGTGTTGTACCTGTCCTGTAACTCATGGCTTTGGATGCGCTAGGAATCACGTCGTCATCCCTCCCTCCCCACTTCTAGCGAGAAAAGCCCAATTTATATAAGATCAAACTCAGGTGCACAGAAAGGAAGTGACTTGTCCATAGTCAAACAGATTTAAGAACCCAACCAGCATTGGAACCCAGGACCTATAATAACAGAACAGACTGACCAAGCTAAGAAACACCGGCTTGTTTCAGCTTCCAGATGAAGGACATTTTTTGGAAAACCCATTAAGGACACATGGACCACTTTTACCTTAGAAGAACAAATTATTTTGAGGGGAGGGGATGGGAGAAGTCAACTTGTTATTTCACTGATGTAAGGAGTTCCTTGGTTGATGTTTCCCCCCTCCCCCAGTTAGTCCGGGTCAGTACTTCCTCTGCAACTTACGGATTTTGAGCCTTTCTCTGGGTCATTAATAACTTGTAGAAGGTCACCTGAGCGCTATACACCAGTCAGCACCTCAGACACAGATCTGCCCGCTTCCATTTTGTCTCTTACAGCCCTAGTCCAGCCTTAGAAAAAGCTGGAGGGCACCGTTTTTATTATTTAACTTGTCTCTCATTTTTTCTCTTTTTTTCTCTTTGATGAGGCAATTGGGGATAAATGACTTGCCCAGGGTCGCACAGCTAGTGTCAAGCGTCTGAGCTCAGATCCTCCCAACTCTAGGGCCAGTGCTCTGTCCGCTGCCCCATCTAGCTGCTCTCCAATTTCCAAAGAAGGATCACAGGGAATCCCATGACTTCTATGAATTTGAGCAAATCCCTTAATCTCTCTGTGCCTCGGTTTCCTTCTCTGTAAAAGGAAGAATCAGATCTGACGACTTCTTTTGTGCCTTCGGTCTTTAACTTGAAGGTTCTACATCAGCCAAGATTCAGACCCAGGCGGTTGACTCTGAGTTGTGTTCTTCTCACCGGGCCACTAACCTTGGCCACGGAAACTTCTCATTCATCCTACCTTGTCGTCTTCACCTTTCTTTTATCGGATTTTCATCGTTCGCAATAATGTCACTTGTTTCCCACTCTATCCTTTCTTTCTTTTTCCCCAGAGAGACATCCCTTGTGACAAAGAATAAAAGAGAAAAGTGGGGTGGGGGGGGGATTCTAATACCAAGTGACTTGTTCTTGGTAGATTTTTCTTTTGATCATTGGAAGTGAATATAGTGGAAGAGTGGAACCAATGGGGTTGGGGCATCCTCTGAGAACTGAGGCCTAGAACAAGTCCAAGCTTCAATCCCATGTAGCTGGGGACAATATGGCACCACAAGGACTTAAGTTTTGTGGACCAAAAAGGTCTTCAGCTCCTCCAACTCACGTCTCTTCACTCCAGACACAAACCCACACAGAGAGAAGCTTCCAGACTTAATGACCTTGGCTACCATCCCAGAAGAAGATAATTTCAACCCATTGATAAGATCTGAGCTCATTAGCTTTCACTGAAAGGGACCTCGTGGATCAAGCCTATCTTTTCTTTCCCAGGCCTTCCCTGGATAAACCAAGGAGAACTTCATTCCTTCAGATTGCCTAAGAGCCCAGGACCATCTGTCCCAGGCTGAGACTCTGAGATGTGGCCCTAGGCCCCAGGCCCTTGACTATAGACTTGGCCTGCTGGCACCCTAAAGTAAACCTCTTTGTCTCATGGCCCGAATATTCTGGCCCTGGTTGTGTTGGGGTTAGGGGGGGCAAAGTCTGCCAGTCCATCCCCAAGGCCTTCCCTCTGCTCCGGGGTCATCCAGGAAGGTCTCTGGCCATGGCGCCGACCCTTGATTCTGCTCCGATGGGGGTGGATGCTGATGTACGTTGGAGACTGGGCAAGAGCATCACCCTGGGAGTTCGTCAGCACTCCCTGGTATGACTCACAGCTGCGGGTGACCCGTTCCACTTCCATGCTTAGGTCAGGACTAAAGTATTCTCTTGCAAGGGAGCAACATAGATGAGTGTTTTTAGAAACTAGCTGGAAGGCACCTGTGGGAGAGTGAGGGCAGCAGCAATTAAATATGGAGATCAGCTCATTGGGAAAAGGATTCCCACTCACTTATGCAAATGCCCCAATAGGATCATCACGCCCTTGTTGCCAGATCTCCCTGTCTCACTTAGTAGGACTCATCACTATGGATGGGACGGACTAGACTGAGGACTAGGGCCAGTCACAGCCCCTACATTCAGGGGAGGAGAGGACCTTAATCTGACCGCTTCATTTCAACAGAGAAAGGTCCCAGTCCACTTTTGTGTTATTGAAGAAAGTTGAAGCTGAATCACTTTGTTAAGGATAAGGATCATCCTTCCTACCTACAATACGTCCAGGAGGCCTTTGGGCCTCTGTTTCTTTATCTATAAGGCTTGCATAAGAGATCTTTAACTTTCTTCCATCTCTCACGTTTGGTCCTTCTCTGGGAGTCAGGAGGATCAATAAGAGATCTTTAACTTTCTTCCATCTCTCACATTTGGTCCTTCTCTGGGAATCTTTTGTTCTATGGTCAAATGTCAGCTGCTCAGTGGTGGGGAGCTGCTTTGTTCTTGCCCTCAGGGTCTAGTCCAGTTCCTGGCCATAGGAAAGTCTTTATAAATGGTTCTGAATCCAAGGCTTTCAAATCACCTAGCAATAGACATGATCATGAATGTTGTAGCCATAAAGTGGCCCTTCCCAGTGGTGCCATGGCTCATTAACTTTCTTTTCCTTTCATTTTGTTCATTATAAGTTAGAGGTGTATTCCTAGACCAGTCTCATCTGCTCCCAGTGACCCTCCCCCCCAAAAAAAATGGATTGGGGCAGTTTCCTTACTGTTATTCACCTTTTTTGATCATTTTCATGATGAGTCTCCATTGTCAAGGTCAATGTCATTCTTCAAAAGATCAATGTTTGTGGTCTTACACAGAATATAGTGCTCGTCTCTAGACAAGTTTGGAAGTCACTGTTGGTGCTTTCCATTTGGAGACTGACTATAGAGATGAGATTGTTATTAATAATAATGACTTTACAAAGTGCTACAAACATTTAACAAATATTCTCATTAGATGCCCTCAACCACCTGGGAAATAGATGCCATTATTATCCCCATTTTTACAGAGGAAGAAACTGAGGCTTACGGAGCTTCACTGGCATGTCCAGAATCATATCTTGTAAGTGGCCAGTTTGCTGTTTGAACCCAAGTCTTCTTGACTTCAAGTCCAGCCCTCCATCCCTTGATGGAGAAAGGCAGAAATAGCTGAATTACAGAGGAAGGGGAGTTCATGAAATGCAGAAGACTCCTTATGAGTGTCCAACAAAAGCTAAAGAATTAAATATTTGGAAGCCATTTAGACCTCTTGAAGCTTCGTGTGTCTAATCTGCGTCGCAGGTTGGGGCAAAGTGGGACAGAGATCTGGAACAGCTAGCTGGGAGAAAGGGCAAATGTGTAGAATTCTCTTGGAAAGTCGAGAGAAAGGTTCCCAATTGTGCTGTTCTATGACGGTCTTTGATTCCCTGGCGGATCCATGTTGAATTGGGTCTCAAAAGTCCAGTTGATACCCCTCTTTGGCTTCTGGGTCACCTTGAATGAGACACACTTAGACTTGATGTCAGGAAAATCTTCCTGTCAATGAGAGTTCTTTCACAGTTCAGTGTGATGGGAGCTGGAGAGTTTAGCAGCCTTTGAGGTGGATAACCACTCACCAAAAATAATATGGAGGCAATATAGGCGTGAACTAGACGGGCCAGGGATGGAGTCCCTTCTGGTGCAGAAAGTCCATATCTTTGTCCAGAAAAGCACATGATGATGCTTACTAGCTTCCAGAAGAATGCAAAAGGGATGTGTGAATGTGTGTGTGTGTGTGTGTGTGTGTGTGTGTGTGTGTGTGTGTGTGTGTGAGACAGAGATACAGAGAGACAGAGAGACACTGAGACAGAGACAGAGAGACAGAGAAAGGAGAAGAAAACAAACATCCTACTTCCTATTGGAGTGGACTTGTGACTTTTCTGAGGCAGAATTCACAGGATCTAAATCTAGAGCTGAAAGAGCCTTTGTAGGTCATTCGGTTCTAACTCAACAGCAACTCTCAGGGCAGGAAATCTGGAAAGCAGGTGATCAAGAGCAGCAAGAGTCGGAGGTGTGCTTTAAGAGTCTCCAGCAGCCCCCCTCTCCCCGCAGCATGTCTGGGTCCTCAAGCCCTGCAGGACTGAAATACTAAGTAAAAATTTGAGGAGAGTAGGCAAAGGGAAGGTAGGGAGGAGAGAAAAAGGAAAAGAAATAATTGTTGAAAAGCCATAAAGATAAACTTTGCCTGAACGACAATATCCCTAGGAAGTGGGGGGGATGGTAGAGAAAAGCTCTTTCTGTCACCCCCTGCCCCAACTCACACAGACTACCTCACAGACAGAACAATCCAGTTGTAGAATAGCCCCAACCATCGCCTTATATGGTCGGCCTGTTTTCTTCCTGAAGTATCTATTCAAATGAAGGACGTGTATGGGCACATCGGGGATTGTACGTCCTGTTGCAGCCGTGAAGTGGTTAACTGTATATTTAAGTGGGTGTAATTAAGCTTCCAACTCAATACCTCATTAAGGGGGACAGGGTAGGGCTGGCCTGGATCTCTGTCCAGTACGGTAGTAGAGGGAGAAGGACACTGGATGTCATGGGCTGGAATCAGAAGAGCCGAGTTCAGTCTCTAGTTCCACTCCCATAAGACACTGCATGACCTTGGCCAAGGTGACTTACCTTTCTGGGCCTCCGTTTTCTCATCAATGTATTGAGTAGTGTGGGTGATGTGCCTCAGAGCATCCCTCCCACCCTGACTGAAGAACAGCGTTAGTGGGTCTGTAGGAGATGATTTTCTGCATGGAAAGAGGGTTTTCCATTAGGGATGGCAGTAGATGTAGGAGAATGCTGATATTGGGAACTGATTATAGCCCCAGAATTAGGTACTGGCAGTGGGGGGAGGGCTGACAGCCTGCACAATAGGAAGAACATGGTAGGGATGGATTCTACCTGCTGCCAAAGGGCTGTGTGACGTTGGATAAGTCCCTTAATCCCACCTGCCTCACTAACTGAGAATGGAAGGCTAGGCCTAAGGCTCCAAAATGCATTCCTTCTGGACCTAGAACTGTGATCTTTCCTCCCCCCAGGAAATCTCAGTTCACTATGAAAAAGACAGGGAATAATGGGAAATTCATCTTTAGTTTGACATTTCTTGCCATTGTGAAAAATCTTCCAGAGTGTTATAGATTTAGAACTGGACGGAACCTCCAGGGTTACCTAGTCCTAGGTCTTAACTACCCCCTTCATTTTACAGAAGAGCAAACTGAGGCCCTGAGGGGAAGTGGAACTGTTCTCTAGTTCCTATACCCACCCAAGATAGAGGGCTCAGTTTCCTGATACAGTGAGAACAACACTAGTTTTTGAGTCAAGGATCTAGGTTCAGACACTGATTCTGCTCTTACTGCCTTGTGTTTCTAAGTCTGCTGAGTAGGGCAATAATAATGGGGATATATATTCACATCTCCTCTTATTTTGTTTGGTTTTTATGATTGTTGGTTGCCAAACTTTGATTTGTCTTGAAACCAGGATCAGTAGGAGTCTCAGCTGTTCCTTCTTCTCACTGAATGGGCAAATTGTTCTCTGGGCTCCTTCCCCGGGAAGCCAGAGTATCATGGAGCACCTACAAGGCAGCCTAGTGGACCATCCAAGGACACAGCAGCTGCCCTGGGAGGTCATTGCCAGGACTAGGACGTCCCAGCCCCAGACCCCTAGATTTATGGAGGGGAAACTGTTCCAAGCGTTTGGGGTCCTCCGGTCAGTGTGGCCGTCGCACGGCACTGGTGGGAGGGACGTCACCAAGTGCTCTTAGCCGAATGGCTCCGGATGTGCTCCCGCCTGCGGCCTCCGCATGGGCGTTCTGTCCAGACCATCCAGCGCCGTCCAGCACCGGCAGGGTGTATTTTTAAATGGCAAGTGCTGAAAACAAAGGGCATCTGTAATGGGGCCCAGACCTGGCACTTCATAACGTCAAAAGCGTCAGCTGCCAATTTGCTGTGTTGTTAATCTCTGATTTACAGTTCCCCGTGTGTGTGGGTGGGTAGGCGGGCCGGCCTTTTGGGCCGAGTCATTTTTCTTCTTGGGCAACTTAGAAGAGATACATGTATGTGTGTGTGAGTGTGTGAGTGTGTGTGTGTGTGTGTGTGTGTGTGTGTGTGTATGTGTGTGTAGCTGTTTTGAAGAGAAACAGTTGGTAGCTGGATTTCCCTTGGGTACGAGATCCAAGATCTGCACCCTCTTTTGGAGAGTAAAGGCTAAAAACCAAGAGAATCATGGGTTCTCTGATCTAGAGCCGAAAGGAACCCAGGAGTCAGCAAATCTCATTTTATACACGAGGAAACAAGGGCGGAGAGGGATGGAGCGAGTTGCCAGGGTCACCCGGTTGGGAAGTATCAGAGTCAGTATCTGAATTCAGGTCTTTGTGCTGGTGAGCCCTTCCCTGCATCCCTGGCTGCTGTCAGTCCTTTTTCAAAGAGGGCAATGACACTGTGGGTAAGGAACCCAACCCCTTCCCTTAGCCAATGAGCCAAAGAAATTAAACGATCAGTTGTAGTCACAGAAGTACTAAGTGGCAAGGGTAGAATTTGAACTCAGGTCTGACTAAATCCTGCCTCGTTGGTACAGCTAACTGGATTTGCATGGCTGTTCCGAGTTCTTTGCTGTCCCCAATCTCGGCAGACTTCCTGTCTGTTCCTGGGCTTCTTTCACTGCTGTCCATTAAGACGCGATGCCCACTTCCCCATCCCGGAGAAGTTCCTCAGGCAACCACTCTCAGAGCTCGACCAGTTTTTTGAGGAAGCAGAAATGGTTTTCCTTGTAACTCTCACTTGCTTAGAAAGTCGAGCTCTGATAAAATATTATACCCCCGAAGGAGTCTCATCTTTGGATGTCCGGGTCTAAAGGTCCAGCTTTCTCCTGACCGGTGAGATCATGTCTAAAAGCCTCAAGTTACTAGTCAAAATGTGTCAAAAGAGGAAGACATGGCCCAGGAACAGAAGGGAAATGAAAAGGCTGTGACAGAAACCAAAGAGGAGGGGCAGATGTCTCGAGAAAACAGAAGGAAGCAGAGCCCACGCCGGAGCCCGAGTTAGCAAGAAAGGGGTGCTACATAGCGCCCCCCATAAGGCCCCCAATGTCCTCCGTCCCCCCCGATCATCCAAATGCGAGTGTAGATCTTGGATCTTGCCCCAAGGTAAACATATTCCTGAAGAAAACATTTTAAAGGTCAGGTCTCAGCAGCCAAGAAAAATTCTCAGTAGAGGTCATTTTCAAATCAAATACAGAAAAGGTGTCTTGAAGAATTCCATTTATAAGGTTTTCATAGAATCATAGAGCCCAGAGGTTGCCCATTTTAAGCAACCTCCTTATTTCACAGATAGAGAAACTGAGGCACATACGGTTAAATGGGTCATTTGAGATCAGAACCAAAATACAGTCTTCCACATGCCCGTTGTTAGAAATACCTCCCCTTTTTTTTCTTTAGAATATGGATTTCTTGAGGGTAAGGATTGTTTTATATTTGTCTTTGTCTCCCAGTGCCTGGCCCATATTCACAAATGCTTGTTGAGTGATTGATTGATGATCCGCTGACTCGGTCCCTTTTATAGACCTCAAATCCCCATCGCTCCTTTTTAGCACTTTTTCCATTTAGATCATTTAAGTCATGGGTGAATGACTGCCGGATTTACAGTCAGAAGCCTCGAATCTGAACCGCGGCTTCACGTCGACTTCCTCTGGACTCTTGCTCTGGCCACAACCCTCACACATTTTCCCTAAATGTTTCCCTAAATGCCTGAGGCCCACATGAAATTTTCCAAGTTATAACAGCTAGAGCACCAGAGGCAAGATCTGAGTCCCCGTTGTCTTGACCCCAAGTCCCACGCTCTGTCCCTTCCATCTTTCTCCCAGACTTCTTTCTCGCATTGATGGATAGACAAACATACAAGGATTTCATAGTTCGGGTAATTTGAGAAATCGGTTTTGTTGGTGGGTTTGTTTTGTTTTGTTTTGTTTTGAACATAAATCCCACAGTAAAAGGATCTCACGTTAACTTAATTTCCATTTCCCCATTATGACTGGAGCAGTTTTCAGTTATATGCAAATGTCAGGCTGAGATTTCTGCAGTTTTAGAAATTGAAACCAGTAGCCACTGTGGGAATTAGCTTAAACTATTTAGAAACAATAAATAAACATTAAGCCTCGTTCTTTGCATTCGCTTTCCAGAGTTTAGCCATCCGTATACATCAAAGACCTATGATTTTGTCAGCATATAAAATCCTTCACTGCCCATTAGTAATTTACAAATTACGCAGAGTTGTCCAGTGCTCGTACAAGTTCAGTGACTTATTACCTGGTCGCAAGGCTCATAAGCATCAGAGATGGGATTTTAATCCAGGTGTTCCCAACTCCAGATGCAGCAATTTACCCATAAATCCGTGCTGCCTATGAGAGATACCTCCCACCCACCCCCGACTGTATGAAGAGCTTATAATAAGCTTATATTTATTTGGGTGCCTTTTGGTTTGCACTCACATGCCCTTAACACTCATCTTCTGCAGCCCTACTTCCCCCCTTAAATCCCTTCAGTCTTTGCTTAGATGACATCATGAGCAGTCCCCCGAACTCATTTTGCAAAGCCCCATGGAACCAGAAGAGCAAGGAGAGCTGTCCTTAATTCAAAATGGGCAAAACAGAAACTCAGAAAGCCCGGGCTTCATCTACCACCATTCAACTGAGAAAATGTTGCCAGCGGGACTTAAACTGGTATTTTTTTTGTTTCCTATACCAATCTCCTTAGATTGCAGGGGAGCGACACATACACAGAATGGGGTTGGGGTGTGCTTTTTTTCTGCATCAAAAAATAATGAAAATTTTATTTTAATGATATTTTATTTTCCCCCAATTATATAAAAAATATAAAAGTATATAAAATATATATACATATAAAAAAGAGATAAAAAGAGATAAAATTATATAAAAAGATAATTTTTAGTTCTCATTAAAAAAAATTAATTAAAAATGTTCTCTCCTCCTCCTTTACCAGTCCTCTCCTTGAGACAGGAAGCAATTTGATACAGGTCAATCAATAACCATATTAGCAACGGTTGTGAAAGAAGACCCGGCTTGGGTGTTTTAAACATCTTGCTCCCTCTTTTCTTCAAAGTGAAAGAGAGAGGACTGGAGTCAGGGGACCTGGGCTCAAATTCTGCCTCTTACACTTACTCTCTGCATGACCTGGAATAAATCCCTTTTCCCTTCCTTGCCTCCCTTTATGAGAAGGAGGCCCAGATTTGACGGCCTCTGATCCTTTCCAGCTCTAGTGCTCCAATCCTATTTGTGACCTGGGATAAATTATGGCCCTTCCTCATCTAGGAAATGAGAGTGTTGAACTAGAGGTCTCAGAGGTGTTGTCCGCCCTTGAGCCGGGATCCCTATTTGGATCTGAAGGGAAAAATCTCGGCAGGGCCTCCGTGCCAGTTCCCAGCCTCCCCTTTGCTGTTCAGCGTTACATGTCACTTTTGCCTCGGAGCTACGGTGATGGAGTCACCAGCCCCACTCTCTGTTCTGCGTTATTTCACACTTCTTTTCTCGTTTTGATTTAGGGCCCGGCGTGGGACACCATAAATCAGGAGGGTGGGGGGGAGGCAAGGGCAGACACCAAAAAGACTTCAAAACTGCCCCCACCGCTTGAGAATCTGACCGAAGCGGTACTCTATAATTCAGGGGCCGCCAAGCGCAGGGTAGGCAGAGCCGGCACTGCGGTGGCAGTCCGGCTTGTTTTTGTTAATAGAGATGAAATTATGGGTGTAACGAGCTGGCAGGGCTCAACCAGACTTTAGCAAACTGTTTACTCAGCTGTCCTCGGGCAACAACCGAATATTTGTGGATCAACTTCTTCTCCCACCAGCTCCCCAACAGGATAATCCTGGGATCCCAATTTGTTCTCACCACGAAAAATTAAGAAACACGTCTCTAGCTCTCCAGACGCAACGCCAAGACTGGTGGAGCTTTTTGGTTTGGGGGTCCTTTTACATCATGAATCAAGAAAACATTCGTTCTCGGTGGCAGTCGTTCTCCTGGAAAAAATAATACCTACCAGATGCTGGAAGCATCAGTGTTTTTAGTGACTTTGTTTCTCACAAGGAGAATCTCCCATAACAGAGATTTAGGGAATGTCATCCCAGTTTCATATCTGATTCCTAAAAATCTCACTCGAGTGGAATAAGATTTCACTGGGCTGATCCAGCCCTTGCCTATTCACAGATCCCTCACTAACAGGCTACTTTGAATTGGACCTACTACTTCCATCTCATTTCCACCTGATTCTGATTTGTAGACTTGGAGAGCTCAAAGGGACCTGGTGGCCCATCTAAGCTAGTCCATCTATTCTTTTTTTTTTTTTTTAAGCTTTTTAATTTCAAAACATATACATAATTTTATTTTCTTTCTCAGTTTTTTTCCTTCTTGATCCAATTTTTCTTGTGCAGAAAACTGTATAAGTATGGATACATATATTGGATTTGGCATGTTTTTTTTTTTTTTAACATATTTAACATGTATTAGATTACCTGCCATCTAGGGGAAGGGGTGGGGAGAAAGAGGGGGAGAATTTGGAACTTAAGGTTTTGCAAGGGTTAGTGTTGGAAAATTACCCATGCATATGTTTTGTAAATAAAAAAGCTCTAATAAAAAATAAATATAAAATATGCATACATGGTTTTCAATAGTCACCCTTGCAAAATCTTGTATTTTAAATTTTCTCCCCTTCCCTCCCCAACCCCTTCCCTAGGTGGCATGTAATCCGATATATCTTAAATATGCACAATTCTTTTATACATAGTTCGACAATTATGATGCTGCACGGAAAAAAATGAGAAAGAAAACAAAATGCAAACAAATAACAACAAAAAAGTGAAAACTCTATGTTGTGATCCATCCTCAGTTCCACATCCTCTCTCTGAGTGCAAATGGCTCTCTCCATCATAAGATCATTGGAACTGGCCTGAATCACCTTGCTGTTGAAAAGAGCCACATCCGTCAGAATTGATCATCGTGTACAATGTTCTTTTGGTTAAGAATCTTATTCTTTAGCAAAATCACATTTACCAGAATTTATCAGAAAAATTATTTTAAGATTATAGGATCCAATCTGGTCTTTCTTGTGCAGTAAGATAACTGTAGAAATATATATACATATAATGGATTTAACATATATTTTAACATATTTAACATGTATTGGAATACCTGCCAAATAGGGAAGGGGAAAATTTGGGAAAAAAGTTTTGCAAGGGTCAATGTTGAAAAATTACCCATACGTATGTTTTGTAAATAAAAAGCTTTAATAAAATTTTAAAAAAAGATTATAGGATCCAAGATAGAGAGCAGCAACTGGTCCAAACTCTTCATCTTACAGACAAAAATGAAACAGTCCTTGCCTTCAAGGAAATTACATTTTATAGGGAGAAATGATGTGTACTTATATACATAAAAACACAATAGATATGAAGTCACTTAGAAAGAAAGGTTCTGGTACTTGGGGATGATCAGAGGAAGCCCACTTGAGCTGAATCTTTAAGGAAAAGAAAAATTCTGTGGGCTCGAGGTGAAGGTGGAGTAAATTCCAAGTATGGTGGTCAACCAGTGTAAAGACAGAGAAAAAAGACATAGAGTATCAGGTGTAAGGGACAACAAAAGGACTGATTTGTTGGGGCTGCACAAGTGGAAGAAAGGGAGTAACATTAGAAGGGGGCCAGAAAGGCTAGTTGGGACTAGATTGGACAGAGTTTTCAAAGACAAACCAAGGCATTTGCATTTTATTTTAGGGGCTGTAAGAAGCCACTAGAATATACTGAGTAGGGGAGTGATACGGTCAAATCTGCACCATTTTAGTGGGTATATGGAGGACAAACGGGAATGAGCAGGGACTTGAGGCAGGGTAACTAGAAGGTTATCGCAATGATCTAAGTGAGAGATGAGGGTCTGAACCAAGAGTGTGAATGTGTGGGCAGTGAGAAGGAAATGTGTTTGGGAGGATTTGGCTATTGATGGTCTCTATAGGGTGAAGATGGCTGATTTGTTGAGAATAATGCTAAGATCGCAAACCTGGGAGCCTGGAAGATTAATGATGTTCTCAATAAAGAATAGGAAAATTCAAAAGTGTTAAGTGGAGGGGATGGCATTGAGGAGGGGGGTTCTGTTTGGGATCTGTCGAGCTTGATACGCCTTCCCGAGATCCATCAGGAAGTGTCCATATATTTGCTGAAGCTCCGAAGGCAGGTTCAGAGGACATCCAACCCAAGAGCCTGAAGTAAAAGATCAAAAAAGACATGTTCACTGTGAGTTTATTTTATCTACTTATTTCAGCCCTTGTAGAAAAAATACAATCCCATGTCATGTAATTAACCTGAAAGAATAAATTAACTGGTTCCTGCTTAAGGGTATATGAGGGCACAGGAGCATAGATGGAGGACTTAAACGGACCTCAGGATACTGCTGGTTCCAGCCCCTCATTTTACAGCTGGGGAAACAGATCTTGGGAAGCAGCGTGGCTTGGCCAAGGTCTCATGGGGAGTGAGAAGTAGAGATGGAATTCAAATCAAGGTCCTTTTATTCCAAATTTGACAATTCTGTCTATTGTGTGTATATATGCATGTGAGAGATAAAGAGAGAGGAAGACTGAGAGGGAAGGAGGGAGAAGGAGGAAGAGGAGGAGGAAGAAGAGAAGGAAGCTTTTTTTGCAAGCTCATCTTTTATAAGCCCTTGTAGTCAGATATTATCCTAGATCCCAATTCCCTTCCCTTGAAGTTGTAACATTCTAGTATCTATTTGAGACACACTCACATGGACACAAACATGCACAAATATCCACACTAGTTCTCTTTCTGGGTACAAATGAAGGATGAATTTCAGTTGCTCCTTTGCTGAGAATTTTGGGTATTACTCGAGGGAATTGAAAATACCCTCAGGATTCTGCAAAAATTGAAGGCTGGAAATCACTATTACAAGGGACATGGTTCAAAAGGGAAATTATTTTTGAATAATAACACAATGAAAACATGAGTAATCAAACCAATTTCTTTCCAAAGAACCGAGCTTCATATTTCCTTCACTCCTAGGTGAATGTGGTACATCTAGAATGTGCTGATTCCACATAGGAACCTGAGAGTGTATTTGCAGTTGTGTATAATGATGGAAATATATCCACATAAAGGAACATTTATGTCATATATCACACACACACACACACACACACACACATACACACACACACACACAAATTTGCAGGTGCAGGCAGTTTTGTCTACACATATATATTTATTTAGTTTTGCCCAACACTTTGTGACCCCCTGGACCACAAAATGCCAATACTGTTCATGGAGATTTCTTGGCAAAGATACTTGAGTGATTTGCCATTTCCTTCTCCCTTGAATGAAGAGGATTTAAGCTCATTTCTTCCTGACTGTAGGTCTAAGACCCTGCCCCATCTAGCCACCCCTGCATATACATTTGTATGATCTTCACTGAAACTCACAAAAGACATTTTTTAAAAGGTGAATTTTTACTGAACTTTTGAAATGCCTGTACTAGCAAGAGAGAATCCTTCCTTCTCAAAAGTTGCTGGGGTTTGAGTCAGTTAGTTTTATTTCTTGACTTGCTAGTTCTCCAAGTCTGCTGGGTTTAGAATGAGAGGACCTTTAATAGAATCCCAATTCTGCACCTCTCTCTCTCTCTCTCTCTCTCTCTCTCTCTCTCTCTCTCTCTCTCTCTCTCTCTCTCTCTCTCTCCTCCTCTCTCTCTCTCTCCTCTCTCTCTCCTCTCTCTCTCTCTCTCTCTCTCTCCTCTCTCTCCTCTCTCTCTCTCTCTCTCTCTCTCTCTCTCTCTCTCTCTCTCTCTCTCTCTCCTCTCTCTCTCTCTCTCCTCTCTCTCTCTCTCTTCTCTCTCTCTCTCTCTCTCTCTCTCTCTCTCTCTCTCTCCTGTGAGACTGTGGGAAAGCTGCTTCTAGTTTCACCATCTCAGCATCCTCCTCCCTAATGTGAGGGAGGTGAACCTCTATGGAATGAAGGATGTTCTCATTGAGTAGAAACAAACCAAAAAATCCTGCTTATCACTTTTCCAAGTTGGATTTTAGATGATTAAAAACAAATGTTGATCTGACTCTTCAAGTCGGTGTGCTCTTGAAAACTTAATCGAGCCATGTGCCAGTCACTGCTTTAGATGCTGGCAATACAAAGCAGAAAGGGTGTGTGTGTGTGTGTGTGTGTGTGTGTGTGTGTGTGTGTGTGTGTTCTGCCTTCAAAGAAGGCAGGAAGTTGGAGAGAGAAAAAATCATGCACATAGGTAAAGCTCCAAGAATTTGAGGAGGAGAGCACTAACCAACAAATGGGCCCCCCCAGAAAATCTTCTTGGAGAGGGCCCTCATCAGTCCTGAGTTATCTATCTTCCTGGATGAGAATTTAAGAGGGGCAGAGGGAGCAAAAGAGAAAGTGACTAAGGTGCAGACTCCTGAATCTAAGCTTTATTTGAGAGATGGAAATGAGAGTGAATCATTTCCCCAGAAATTCCTAGGCTTATAGATTTATAGTAGAAGGAGCCCACGGAAGTATTTTGTCCAACCATCTCATTTTACAGATGTGAAAAGTAAGGCTCAGGTACCTAGGTAGATTTTTCTCAAAGTTACCTAGGTAGAAATGAACAGAACTAGGTTTTAAATCTGAGTCCTCTTTCTTCTGTATAAAACTTCTAGACTTTTCTTGGAAATGAGGAGACCCCAGTGATCATGTCTAAATTATCTCTAAGTAAGACTTGCAACTAGCTAAATAGTCAATACAACAGTCAATACCTACTATTTTCACTTCTTTTTTCTGTTGTTGTTTTTTTATCTCTCCTATGGTTTTTCCCTTTTGATTTTTCTCTCCCAATGTATGTTAAAAATTTTTAAAAGAGATATAAAACTTTCCTAAAAAATAAGTAAAACTTGCACAGAATAACAGATTCTGGATTTTATTGGCTATTCCACAGCATCATATGCTTAGAGATGGGATGGACCTTGGGGACCATCTGGTATTTGGAAGAGGAAAAATGAGACCTGAGATGTCAAGGGACTTGCCTTCACTTATACAGATGAGAAATAACAGCTGGAATTGGAACCCAGATCCCTTGTTTTGAAATAGTGTTGGATCTTTCCATACAACTTGTTTCCCTTGCCATATGACTGAAATTACAAGGAAAAAGAGGCAGGGTATCTATCTGCAGGGATTGGGTACTGACCTTAGAATCAAGAAGTCCTGGCTTCCAGTTCCCATCTCTGGTGCTTACTATTTGTGTAGCCACTCTGAACCTCAGTTTTCTCATCTGGAAAAAGAAGATAATGTCTCACAAGGCTTTCATGAGTTACAGTGAATGTAAATAGCTTTGTAAAGTCCAAAATACTACAGAAATGCCAGCTGTTGTCATCATCACACCCTCATCACTGCAGGCATAAAACAGAGAACCTTGGGCCCAGCAGAAAATCTTTTTCTTCTTTAGACCTTGGAACCTCCAGACCACTTCTCCCTCATAATTCCCCCTAATTCATCTTGAGAATTCCAAAGAACAAAACGTACAGAGAGAATTCTAGTCATATCTACGAATTCGAAATTAGAGGCAAATTAGTAGAATCAGGTGCCATCTGTAGCATTAAACTCCAAAGGAAAAAGAATCACTCATCCCTCTGCATCTGCAAACATTTTACATCCCGACTGAGATCTTAGGGTAACATAGAATCATGATGGGGTATGGCTGGGGTGGCGTCCTCCTGAACACAAGCCCACAGAGACCGGAGGGAGGGTAAGTAATGAATCCATTTGGAAAAGTCGGTGCCCTTCAATTAGCCTGAATGCAGCAAAGCAGATGGGAGTCCCATTCTCCAGGGAAAACTGCTGAGAGAAATCCTGAAAAATCCATCTTTGGCCTGATTTATATGTGTAATTATGGGCCTCATTTACACAAAATTGTTCAATAAGGCTGCACTGAGAAAATTAAGAATTTATATGACTCTGAGATGCGGTTGAAACCGAGCAGCATTAGGCGAGTCATCTGTCATTGCTTCTCTGGCTGAGAGGATTGGGTTTAACCTATAAGAGGAGAGCAGGCAGAAGGAGCCCCGAAAGGGCTCCTGGAAGGGTCACATGGAAGGGGACCCTGGCTAAGTCTCCAGGGGGCTCATCGAGCCGCAGAGTGACCCCTGTGCCTTTCTCAGCACGATGCTTTGTTTCCACAGTGAGATTGGCCATTTCTACCACCCCCGATATTAAGATCTCAGCATTCCCAGTGGAAACAGAATCAATTGGGATGAGATGGTTAAAAAGAGAGAGGGTTGAAGCCTTCCATGAAAGTGGGGCCAAATCCAGGAACCTTTTCTGCTAGGAAATAACTGACATATGATGAGAGCACCATAGTTAATCCTCAGTCTTGGCTGAGGCCAGAAATTTTGACTTTTCCATAAGTCACCTTTCAAAACTAATAAATATATCATTCATATGCTTGAGAGTATGGAATACATTGAGCCAGGAGTCACAGACCCAGTCTCTGTCTAATTGTCTAATAAGCTCAGCTTCAAGGCCAGAGCTTACATTCTGCTTCGTATACTTCTAATTTTAATGAGCACTTCTCTGCTCTGTGCCTCAGAACATCTCAAAGGAAGGGCTTCCAGCTTAAAATTCACGTTCCTGTTAATTTCTTGAATGCCATCTCCTAATGCACACGTTTAGGTAGACATATGGATTTAGATAAATATAAAGGCATAGATATATAGATATAGATATAAAGATAGAGATACAGGTAAAAATAGAAATAGAAACATCTAAAGATATATATAAAGATGCAGAAAAAGATAAAGATAAATATATAAAAGTAAACATATAAAGATATAGAAATCAATATAGATAAAAATATGAATACATTGATGATGTTTTCTAGATGATACAATTCTAAAGTTGGAAATGAGCTTAGAAGTCGTTGGATCCAATCTTTTTTGTGGTTGATGGGCCAACTGAGGCAGAGAGTGGTTAACAATGAGCAGGGTCATATGTTTGGTGAGTAGTGGAGCCAAGATTTGCCCAGTCCACAGGTTTTTCCCATATGGAATATTATGGAGAAGAATGGGCCATTGGAAAGGTCTCAAGTTCAAACTAGATTGGGTCCCTGAAAAGGGATATTAATCCTGGAGAAGAGAAAACTTCCTAGGGGACATGGAAGTTCTATTCAAATATTGGAAAGATTGTCCCTGGAAAAATGATTAGAATCAGTAACTATGGCCTTGAGGCCAGACTTAGGATCAGTAGAAAGAGAGGGAAGTTACAAAGAAAACAATGTAGGCTTGATGTAAGGAAAGGCCTTCTAATGATTAGCGCTCTCCAGGAGAGGAGTCAGTGGGTTTCCCCTCACTGGGGTCTTTAGAGAAAGGCTGGAAGCTGCCTTGTTGAGGATGTTGTAAGGGGGTGTTCTTCAGTCATGGATCAGTCTAGACAAGCTCTGAGATTCTGTCTGGTTCTATGTGATATTTGTTGAATTCAATGATATATTTTACCCAGTCATCTTAAGGAAATACATAATCAAGGTTTATCAATGTCTTTAGAAGCAATAAGGGGCTTAGAGAAGGACAGAAATTTTGCTGGCACTGAATGTCTAGGCTTGGGAAAGACCCGCCGAAGGGACGAAATCCCTCAAAGAAACATCATGCATTCAGTTCAAGTCAATGGCCATTGATTAAGTGCCAACTGTGTGCAAGCTACTGGGCTAAGCCAGAGAGAGACAAAGTCAAAGAGAGAGAGAATCTGACCTTAAGATACTTAAGAGTCTATAGATGGAAGAGGGGAGAGAGATGAAACATAAGTAAATCTACAAAGTATATCCAAAGAAGTATAGGTGGGAGTGAAAATAACCTGGGTAATCTGGAAAGATGGCAACAGAACAGAGGAGCACTTGAGCAATATTTTTAATAGGGATGCTATATGGCAGAGGTGAAGAGTGGGCAGCCCTGGCATGAGGACCATCTGCACAAAGGTCAAGTTGAGGAAATACCTCATAAGCCAATTAAATAGTAACTGAATGTGTGATGGAAAGTAATGTGAAACTAACCTGGCAAGTTGGAACCAGACCATAAAGGACCTTAAATGTCAAGATGAGGATTTTTTTTAACTTAAGGTTAATAGAAAATCTTTGAAGATTTTTGAGTAGAGGAATGATCTGAGTTTTGAAGTTATTGACTCTACAAGTTTGTGGAGGACTAATTGGAAAGGGAAGATAGTGGAAGATGGGAGACCAATTAGAAAGCCAAATGAAGGATGAAAGATCCGATTAAGGTGGTGAGCTTATGCATGAAGAACAGGGCAATGGTGCGACGGATGTTTGGAGGTCGGATCAAGGTAGTTGGCAATGAAGGAATATGGAGTCAAAGGGATGGAAAGAGACAGAGACAGAGGAAGAGAAAAGTGGAGGAGAAGAGAGAAAAAAGAAAGAGAGAAGAAAAAGGAAAGAGAGAGAGAGAGAGAAAAGGAGAGACAGACAGAATCAAGATAAATCAACAAGCATTTATTAAAAGCTTACTGTGTACCAGGCACCATGCTAAGTCCTTGGAATACAAAGAACAGAGAAAACATTGCTTGCCCTCAAAAAGTTTACAGTCAAATCAGGGAGACACCAAGTCTACAGCTTTACACATAGAAGATATAGAAAGAATAGAAGGTGATCTTACTAGGAAAAGTCACTGATGGAGATTTGATATTTGACTCATAGATGTCCTCCATATTTGAAACGGAATTGTTTAACAGAGGCTGAAACTCATAAGACAAATGGGGAAACACCTAAAGAGGAACCAAATGTCCCAGCCTGCTTTACAGTGATATTTCTCCAGTTTCTGTCAATCTGAAAGGAAAAAAAAAGGAGAAGTGGGAATAATAGACTTGTCAGTATTAGAGAAATTCAGCTCCTTCCCCATATGGAACTTCCTTCCCATTATTTTCTTTTATGTTCTCAAGTGGGCAGCACTGTCTAATGAGGCCATACTTTTTTTTTTTATAATAGCTTTTTATTTTCAAAACATATGGATAACTAGTTTTCAGCATTCACCCTTGCAAACCCCGCATTCCAAATTTTCTCTTCCCCCTTCCCCTAAACAAGCAATCCAATCCATGTTAAAAATGTGCCGTTCTTCTGAAACATATTTCCACATTTATTGTTTTTCCTAAGAAAAATCAGATCAAGAGGGGAAAAAATGATAAAGAAAAGAAAACAAAGCACCAACCAAAAAGGTAAAAATAGTATATTGTGGGTCAGTCCCCACAATCCTCTCTCTGGTAACAGATGGCTTTCTGCATCTCAAGTCAATTGGCCTGAATCGCCTCATTATTAAAAAGAGCCATGACCTTCAGAATTGATCATGTTGTCGTAATCCTGTTGCTTCTGTGTACAATGTTCTCTTGGTCCTGCTCACTTCACTTTGCATCAGTTCATGTAGGACTTTCCAGGCTTTTCTGAAATCAGCTTGCTCATCTTTTCTTATGGAACAATAATATCCCATAACTTTCATATACCATAACTTACTGCTATATTTTCCAACTAATGGGCATCCCTCAATTTCCAGTTCCTTGCCACTACAAAAAGAGCTGCTACAAACAGTTTTGTGCACGTGGCTCCTTTTCTCTTTTTTATGATCTCTTTGAGATGCAGACCCTGTAGAGAAAGCACTGGATCAAAGGGTATGCGCAGTTTGATGGCCCTTTGGACATAGCTCCATACTGCTTCCCAGAATGGTTGGATCCGTTCACAACTCCACCAACAATGCATCAGTGTCCCATTTTTTCCACATCCCCTTTAACATTATCATTATCTTTTTCTGTCATCTTAACCAACCTGAAAGGTACGTAGTGGTACCCCAGAGTTCTTGGATTGATAGTGATTTAGAGCATTTTTTATATGACTAGAAATGGTTTTAATTTCTTCATCTCTTTATATCCTTTGACCATTTATCAATTGGAGAGTGGGAGGGCAAGCTTCTAATGGGCATTTGGTTGGTTCCTTAGAAATTCAGGGAACGATCACTAACCAAAGGAGCACGGACCTCTGGTCCCGGTGGCTGCCCTGATGTTTGGCAGCCACAGCTGTGAGATCCCCAGAGGGCAGGAGACTTAGAGAAGACACTCATACCCTTCTCCAGAGTGCCAGAAGTCAGCAGGGGCAACAGCAATGTTTCCACTCTGTTATCTTGACAATAGTTTCACTTCCACAAAGTATATATTTGGTCCACTTGGGACCAAAGTTTCTCTTTAATATCAATCTCAGTATTTACATGACAAGAGTACCCATCTGCAGATGTCGATCCCACCCCTCCTCCTCTCCACTTGAACCACAGTCTATTCTAAAACTAAAATTCTAGGTAGAGTGGCTATAAACAAACAGCAGCCATGTTTGACATAGGACTTCTCTGAGCTGAGAAGATAATCTCTGAAACAGGGAATTGTTGCTGCTTTGTTGTGAGGGAGGGGGGCTTTGACTAGAGCTGTGTTTTTGTTAGCGAAGGGAACTCCTGGTGTGCAGACTCCCTCCCCTAAGGCAGAACAGCCATCTGACTATAACGAAGGCATAAAGAATTTACCTGAAATACCGAGAGCCTAAGTGATCCTGGCCGTACAGCCTGCCTATGTCCGAGGCGGGACTTGCACCCAGGTATTCCTGAGTCAATAATCTCAGCAGTCCTTTCTCTCGTGCTCCAGACCCTCAGAGGGTTTTTCTCCCACCCACCCTACATTCATTACACTATCCCGGTTTTCTCTTCTTGTGCCAGCTGGTGATGATGCCATCTCGGCAGGTGCCATCGTAGGAAGTGGCATGTCCATCCCCCTCCAAGTCCAGCGGCAGACAATTGGCCACGGGTTCCCCTGGGCCCTCTGACGGTCCCTGCCACCCAAGCTCTGATAAATAAGCAGATTAATAGAATTAATAAACAGTTTTTCCCCAAACAATTGGAAGGGGCCGAGGACCTATGATCCATTATCTGTCGTTGCTTTAACCACAGTAAAGGGAAGCAGTCGGGGGAAATAGCCCTTCATCCAGGCCTTTTTCTGCTCCTTGTCTCTGTGCTTTGGCAAAGGGCCAAGGAGAAGTAGCCAGGAAAGTGGGAACTTCTCTGGCGTCCTTGAGAATGGTGTATTCAGCTGCTCGGCTGTAGTGGAGACGAGGAGGTTCCTTTCTGGTCTGTGGGAAAGCAGACTTGTCTGCTCCCCTGCCAGGGCCCGTGGGGCACCTCGGAAGGTCCCATGGGTGGGCAGAGCCCAGGAGATGCTGACTGAAGGAGTTTGGCCCCGAGCCGCGTCTGCCTTTTGGCATCAGCTTGGCACTCAGCACTGGGTAGTACAGGGGAGAGGGCCACGGGCCTCTGCCCTCCACCCAGATACTGAGGCACCGTGAACTGACCTTGGATACTCTGCGCTTGTTGGGGATCATGGTTCTTCTGGTGGGCAGGGCTAGAAATTTCTTTGTATCCAGCAAATTCCTAGAATGGAACGAAGCCTGAAATGAGCCCTGGGCTTGTGAACATTCACATTCGCATTCGTCTCTCAGGAGGATGGGGGGTGAGAGGTGCAGAGACAGTGCTGGGCTCAGAGACAGAAGGAGCTGGATTCAAATCTAGCTTCTGATGCTGGGTGATCTAATGGACCCCTGACATTCATCGAAGGCAAAGACAAGCAGCATTTTTGTTTTGACTGTCTAGATCACAGGTCTGCCTGAGCGAGAGAGGAGGACCCAGGGACAGAGAACATTGTGTGCCCCGTCAGATGTGGCCAATGTGTCGGTCAGTTTTCCTCCCTGCCATTTTCCTTCCTTTCTCAGAGTTGGAAGGATTGCCATCTCATCTAAGCTTTGTCTCCCTTCTACCAGGAGCCCTGCACAGGCTAGCCCTCACTTGAAGACCAGCAGGGACCCCCCCTCCCCCAAGGCAGCCCATTCAGTTCTGGAGCAGATGAGTTCTTAGTGTCTCTCTTCACCTCAAGCACATATTGGCTTCCTCATAGCTCCCCGCCATTAATTGTAGCTGTCCTTGGTGCCAGGTCTGAGGGCCAAGAGCCTAAATGCAACTCTCCACCGGGACCTGCATCCCTGGCTCACTTAGGACAAGTCCTTTCATTTCTGTATCGGTAAAATGAGGCGGGGCGGACAAAATGCCCTCTGAAGTTGCTCCAGCTGGGAATCATTTTGATTCTTTGCCATTAGGATGGCGTTCTGGGAAGGGAGGAGGGGGAGTTTCTGGCAACAAGGGGACGCAGACACAAGAACTAGCCATCGTTTCCAAATGTGTAAGACGTGCTCCATTACCAACAGCTTGTTGCATCCAGCGTGACTTGACCTGTTGAAAGGGGCGCATTTCTTCCCAATCATTTATCTTCGTTTTTACCATTCGGGCCCTTTCTTTATGAGGTAAAAGTTGGATTTTCCTCTGTCAAAGGGAATGTTTCTCCAGCTCATGTCTCTCAGCTGTGAGAGAAGCATAAAACAGCATGTGAATTCGAGTACAGATTGTTAGTTACAGTTAATTGGGAAAAACACAAATTAATCAGCGGAACTGAGAGTCAGGATCCCGCACTTGGAGCTGCTTTTGCTATCTGTGTGAGCAAGTCACTGTCCCATCTGGCCCTCTAGTGCTAATCGATATTATGAAGCGATTGGATGTTGTGGCTTTGTAAGTCCTTGAGCTCAAAACCTAGGATCCTGTGATCACTTCCATCTGTCTGTAGAATGGAAAAATAACCAAATTAGAATCCTACTCCAGGATGATAATGAGGAGATAATGCCTATGAAGCATCAGAGAGAATTCTGGGCTTGGAGTCAGAAAAAGTTCAGGACACAGCCTGCTTCCTAGTTATGATGAATACATTCTATGCCTCAGTTTCCTCAGCTTTGCATTCTATGCTTCAGTTTCCTCAGCCATAAAATGGGAAGGTTGGAATTCTATGGCTTCTATGGGCTCTTCCAATTATAAACCTATGGGCCTCATTATCAACCTTAAAGAGCTATAAAAAGGTCAGTTATTTCTCTCCCCCAGAACGCCCGGATACCCTGTGAGATCTGGTCCTCTAAAAGCTTCCATCAGCCGCCCGTGGTAGCCTAACTGGGGGCCAGTCCTTCCTTGTGTCCTGTTTCATTGTGTGTGCAGCAAGTGCTGCTGGTATCGGGGAGCAGTGGGGCCCATGGCAGAGCAGCTGAGCCTGGAGACGGCTCCTTTCCATGTCTTAGCCACCTTCCCTTTCAAAAAGTATGAGCAAAGCAAGGCAAAACGGAGATCTCCGCTTCCCCTTTCTTCTTTTTGTGGTAGAATATCCAAGAATGGAAACAAGCAAATACCACAAATTCATCACACTGGAAGGTTTCAAAAATATTATTAAGTTTCATCTATTTGTTGGACCCGGGCCATCATCATCAACAGAGAGCTCTGGGGTTTTTTGATCTTTCCCCAGTGACGTAGCTCCACATTGAGTTTCTTTTAAGCAGGGCTAAGGGAAAGGATTCTATTCAGGCATTTTTATCAGAAAAGCAGCATGATGGGCAGAAAATGCTGGATTTGGAGTCAGGGAGAGTTGGATTCAAATCTTGCCTTGGATGTTTATCAACCCTATAACTCTGGCCAAGTGGATTCCTTTCCTGAGCTTCCCACTACTCCCTGTGAGTTGTTTATTAAGCCATATCTATGAATGGGGTTTCTTTTCACCTCCTCCTTACCTGATCAGTGCCAAACTTTGTCTATTCTCTGTCTACATTTTCTCATCGGTTCCCTTCTGTCCATTTACACAATCAGAGTTTTGTAGTAATAGTCTCCTAATTGCATGGCCAACTTCCGATATTTCCCCTTTCCAATCTATTCTCCAGAAAATTTCCAGAATAATATTTTCAAATCCCCATTCCCACTGTGCCACTTCCCTGATTAAGAAACATCAATGGCTCCATATTGCCTCGAGGATAACTACAGCTTCCTCAATTTGGCATTTAAAGCCTCTCGCAATCTGGCGCAGCCCACTTTCCCAAGCTCATTCACTGGACATCATTTCCTTTCACTCGGTAATCAGCCAAATTAGCCTTTGTGCCTTTCCCCTTCCATCTCTCCCCCCCCCCCATCTCCATGACTTTGAACACCCCCCTTGCCTGAAGTGCCTCATTTTTGTTTCCCAGAATGCAGTTTCCCAAAACTCTTGTCTGAGGTTCCATCTTCTAGCTCCTTTTCAAAGGATCATCATCGCTAGGAATTTGCCACGGCAAACTTCCCACTTCCTGAGCTGATTCTTCTATAGAAAAACATTTTGAAATCCCTGATGGTGTGAACTACACTGGATCGACTGCCCTGGCTTTTTGTTTTCGGTCCACAGGGAAATCTAATATCTGTTTTCAGTCTCATGCTACAGTCTGGGTACCATGTGTGAGGCTAATCAGATGCTGGGAGAAGAGAATTTCATACTGAAGCGTTTACAAAGGTCCATTCACAGACATGTAAAAAGGCTAAAGTTGTGGGAGATTTCAGAGAATCGAATCAGCAGCTATTTTAAGCAGACAGAGGAGAAAGGCAAGGAAAAGATACTCAGCAGCCACTGGGAAGAAAGGGGGCTGGTACTTGGAAATGCTCTGTTATTGTCAGGGCAGAAACTAGCAGGAAAATGGTGACTTTGTTGTCAGAAGATGTGCATTCAAATTTCAATTCTGAATTGTTATTAATTATTGGGCAAGTCGATTAGCCTCGCTTGGACTCAGTTTCCTCATCTATAAATTGAGGGAAAGAGAAGTAGAAAAATAGCTTCTAAAGTCCCTTTAGTTTTTGATCTATGTTTCTATGGATTTTCTACTAGAAATCAGAGGTTCATGCAGCCTGCAGGTCTTGCCTAAATCTGATTCTCCATTCTCCACCCTGATTGTAATTAGTGTGCCTGCACGGCCCCGGTGGCTCCCATCTCTGGGACAAATTAAATCACTTACCCTGAGAAGGCTCCACACATGGCCTGTTAGCAATGTCAGATGCTGCATCTCTTTCTGATTTACAACTCAGGATGTAGCAAAAGTTCAAGGCCAGATTTTAAAATGGGCAGTCAGGGTGGTATAACCAGTACAGCACTGGGCAGGGGAGCTGAGCAGGCTGGACCACTGACTAGCTGGATGACCCCGGGCAAGGGAGATCACTTGATCTGCCTGAGCCTGCCTCGCTCTCCACTTCTGTAAAATTCAAGCAATTGGGCAAGAATTTATTTGAAATAAATTGTATCGTATCTTCTGTTTTTTGTAACCAGCATTTCCTAATGTGTCTCTCCCTTTCAACAAAGTGGGGAAAAGCAGTGAAGAGGGAAAACAATTCAGCAAAACTAACCAACGGTTTGGAAAGATCGGACTTTGTATGCAGTGTTATGCTTCCATAGTCTCCCACTCTGTAAAGGATCGGGATTTTCCTAGCTCTTCTTTAGAGCATTATAGTGGACATTATAATGTCACACCATTCACAGTTTTTCACGTTTAATTTTTATTTTATTTTTTCTCAATTACAATATTTAAACATACCCTTTACTTTTGGTTCTATTGCAGTTGTATATCACTACCATGTATATTCTCCTAATTCTTTGAATTTGTTCATATAACTCTTCCCCTTTGTGTTCCTCCTCTGTATTCCTCCTTTGTATTCGTGAGATCCATTTTTTACATTACAGGATAGTTCTTATTGTCATGTGTCATAACTCCTAATGTATTTATTTATTTTTTATTTTCAAAAATTTATTCTCATTTATTTAAAAGCATATGCATGGGTAATTTTTTTCCTAACATCGATCCTTGCAAAACCTTTTGTTCCAAATTTTCCCCTCCTTCCCTTTGGGGCAGAAGGTAGCTCTAAATCTGTACAGTGGAGAAATTCGGTGGGGCTGCCATGAGAAGGGAGGGCATCTGGGGCAGAGGGGACAAAAGCATAAAGGTGAGAGATGAAATATCTCATAATGAGGAGAGCAAATGATCTTGACTGGAATATAGAATGAATGAGAGGCAGTAGTGGGGAATAATTCTGGTAAGGGAAGATAGAGCTAAATTGCAATGGTTTTATGAATTCCAAAGATACCTCAGACTTTTGTCTCTAAATTTCTATGACTCCTTAAGACACTACACTTGGTCTCCTGGAGATAAGGTGTTCTTCTGGCCCAGCAAACATCTGGTCCTCTCGAAGAATATTTTTCTATTTATCTTCTGCCACATCCCCTGGTCATACTGGTCTTCCACACTGGTCAGCGGTCCTCGACTGACCGGTCTTGTGAGACTTCTAGAGGAGGAATCTGTCACAAATCGTCCTTATTAGATCCTCATTAAATTGAGTTGAATTTCACAGGATTTTAGATGAGGAAGAGAGTCCGGTTGTCATTTAGAATTGAATTGAATTGAATGGGCCTGACTGTGTACTTACTAATGGAAAGTGTTGGCAGGGGCTCGGCCTACTGGTGGGTGTCCATTCCAATTTCAACACAACTAAGTACGGAGGAGGGAAGGCACCTCTAATAGATAGAGTAAATATTGTGATTGAGTTGCTTTCCAATGATAACTTGCCCACATCACTGTGGTCCTCTGATGTTCCCTTCAAAGTAAATAAATTCTCATTCAGAGGGAGCTTGGCATAGTGAATGGGGAACTGGCCTCAGAGTTTGGGGTTCAAGTGTCTCCCTGACCCACACTGGCTACGTGGTCTTAAGCTTATCCAGACAGTTTTGGGAGATCAGAAGTTGCAGTGTCAATCTGTATTAGTGGCAAAATTCTACCCTCTGGGAGTTTCCCAGTTCTATGAAATCAAAGATCGGGTCATAGCGATAAATGCTAATAGGTCAGCATTGGATTACTCAAGATTCACGTCAACGAGGATTAAAGAGGACTGGCCCCAAGTGATGTATTTATCAGTGCTTTCGTGCTGGTGGTGGCTAATTACACAGTGTCTGTTCAACCCAATTGAAATTCCACCTGACTTCTCAAAATAACATCAATATGAATAATAGGGGATAAGCCCCCAGCCTTCCTAACCTCCAATGGACCAGATGAACTGTCCAGACTGAGATAGCCGATTCCCCAGTGGGAAAAAAGAAAAGAGCATGGGACCGATGGCTGCCATTCTCAGCTAACCATTAGATTCAACCCTTCATTCAAAGAAAGGAAATGAAGTAAAGCTTTGCCAGTTGGAACCTTCAAGGGAATTTTTGGGAGGGAAGCTGTCATTATCCTAGCTGAAGTGGGCCAGGATAACACCCCCTTATGGAAAAAAAAAGTCATGGAACATTTAATGACTGGACCCAGCCTGTCAGAGCATGAATTGTCCAGTACCAGGGTTCCACAGCTGCTGACTTATGAGATATTAAGGCTTCATTAGTCTGAGTCTCCTTCTTAAGAAAGCAAATGTTTTGGAGACAGACGTGGGATATAGGGATCAAAGAAACATATTTGATATATATGGTAGCCAATCACTTTTAAAATAGCTAATAAATTGACATTAGCATATGAGCTTAGGGTTCATTTGAGCTCATTGCACAACTTCATATATTTTTCTTTAAAAAGGGGTTCTTAACGTGGGCTACATTAACTTTTTTTTGAATATTTCCATAAATGTATTTCAATATTGGTTTCATTATAGAAACTTGTTTCCTCTGTAAGCCTAGAAATTTTATGTTATAGATTTTATAGCATTTTGTTCTATAAAGAGATCTATAAGCTTAGCAGACTCTCAGAGATCCATAACACCAAAAGGTTAAAATCCCCTAAATGAAAAGAGAACTTACCTAGACCTCAGATCTCAGCCACAACATGTTTGTTTATCACAAAATATTTAATACGTTTATAAATGTTCTTGGAACTAGCCTTACTAATCAGGGCAATGAGCAAATAGGGAAGAATGTGTGATTTCAATACCACAAGGAACTCCAGTGTAGGGTTACTTCTACTAAAGCAGATTGCCACTCATCTATGTTTTAATAGCTTTCTTCTCCATAAAAAGAAGGGAATTAGACTTGACCATCTCTAGATCTATGATCCTATGGGATCATTTTTTTTAAGTTCTAAATTTGACTTTAAAAAGGGTTATTGAAAGTAGATTAAGTAAACATTGGATCCTCTGCCTCAAAAAAAAAAAAAAAAAAACCAAACCACTTCATTCTGTTGAGTTCGATTTCATCAAAAACCCATCAGAATATTAGCCTAGAACCAAGAAGTGCTGGGGAAACAGTTCTAGAATCATTTAACTGGATCGCATTAGAGAATCTGTCCTTTGCCAGGTCCAGGGCTGGAAGTCATGAAGCATCTGCCACGCAGAAAGATCATTTCTGGCCATTAGAAAGGCCAACATCTGGTAGACAAGGGCTTGACCCCAATGAGGTCGGTGGCCCTGGGAGAAAGTCTTTTTTAACAGTGAGCTATTATTTGAAGCCATGCATAAGGCTGGTTGAACTATGTGTCACAGGGAAGGGAAAACTTATCCATGGACACACCATCAGCATTTCCATTTGGTTAGTGGTTGACACATTTGGTTAACCATTCTGTTAGCCCCTGGTTAACCACAGATAGTTCAGAAACTTTACAGAAGTAGCCAAAGTCTCTTATTCACACTCATTCACTTTTTTTTAAAAGATATAGGACACAATTCTTATCCTCAGATGGACTTAAATCTTTTTAATCCTGTATAGAAGGAAAGGACTGCTTGTTGATGCACACTGGGTGACTCGATTACTGGGGTAGCAAGGAGAATATATGTATGCTTTTGGTTTGCAAGTCCCAGGACCTTTGACTCAACTCTACTCTGGTCTCAAAATTACTTGTGCACAAGACTCAGCTCAAGGGCTATCTCTTACATGAGACCTTCCTGATCCCTCAAGCTTGTATTAGCAGCTTTCTTTCCACAAATTATTTCATGTTTACTCTCTCTCTCTCTCTCTCTCTCTCTCCCTCCCTCCCTCCCTCCCTCCCTCCCTCCATATATATCTATGGAGAGAGAGGAGAGAGAGAGAGAGGTGTGTTTATATACTTTTTCTCTTTATTTAATGGTATAAATGTTAAGTGTAAGCTTTTTGAGGGAAGGGGCAGTTTCACTTTTCTCTTGGTTTTCCCATTACCTTGTAATCATCGGGAAGCTTGAGAGAGGCAAAGTCCATTGCAGGTAACATTTTGGACTTGGAATCAGGAAAATATGGATTCAGAGCTTAGCTGAGAGTGGCTTTACCTCACCTAGCCTTACTTTTTTCTATGAAAAAACTGGGGAAAATAACTCTTGAATCACTACCTTCTTAAGTGGTTTTGAGGCTCCAAAGAAATTTTTACTTTGCAAATCATAAAGCACTCTAGAAATGTCACCTATTAATATTTGACCCCTCATTTTTGAGAGAGATGTTGTTTTTTTTCAAGTGTGGATGATGGTGATGATTTGGAATCAGTGAGATTTGGGACTCCCTGAAGCCCTAGAAGGAGTTGTTACCCATTAGTTTGGTGGGGAAATCCAAGACCTGTCATATGCTTGGATATTATTCAACAGTATTTCTTAATTCTTATTTTCTCCATAGACACATAAAGAAGTGGTCAGATACTTCATAAATTAAATATGCCTGCTCTATGAAATGAACTAAATTTGAGCACATGGATCAAATCAAAATGTATGGGGTTTTTCCCTGAGTTTCTAATGGGGAGCTCTCTTTTCTTCGATTATGATTTGACTAAAATGCTAGAAATGGTGCTGAGACTGAAAGAAACTTTGAACTATAATGATCCCAGGCCCTTAATCTCTCAAAAATTTCTGCAAATCTTTTCTTTTTTAAGATTCATCAATATCTCTTGCTTTTACATAACTATTATTGCCTTCTTTACTGAAAGGAGGGGGGGGAGATAAAGAAGAAGAAGACAGAAAGGGAGGGAGGAAGAGAATGAGGCAGAAGGAGAGACAGAGATAAAGAAGCAGAGTGACAGACTTGGGAGAAGAGAAAAGGAGGGAGGGAGGGGGAGAGAGAGAGAGAGAGAGAGAGAGAGAGAGAGAGAGAGAGAGAGAGAGAGAGAGAGAGAGAGAGAGAGAGAGAGAAACACCAAATAAAACATTTATTGTGCCACTGGTTTTTACAACATTATCATTTCCAAATATATCCTCCTCATACCTAGTGAAATTTTTCTTATTTTTTAAAAAAAGATACTAACAAAAATTAATCAAACCATCTACTGTGTTTCAAAAGCATATACACTATTCTACACCCATAGTCTCCCACTTTCAGTGAAAGGAAGGAGACCTAATCACCTCTATACTTCAGTGGAAAATATGCTGGATTTGGAATCAGAAGACTTAAGTTAGGAACCCAGATCTTTTACTTACTACCTGTGTAACCTCAGGCTAATTATCTGATTTCTTTAAATGCAGTTCTTCATGTTAAAAATGAGGGAGCTGGACCAGATGAACTATACTGCCACTTGCAGCTCTAAATCTATGATTTTATGATTTAAAAAATTTTATTGGCAATTTTTATTTTTAAATCACCCAAATTTCCCAAAGGCTTCTCTCCTAGCACAAACCCTTACCAGAATGCCAAAAAACAAACAAAAACCAAACCAGTGGGCAGCCAACCGCTGCACCAAGATCCCCTCTGAGAGGGAGCCCAATGTTGCCCCAGGCAGCCTGTGAAGCAATTTTCAATTCTTCTGTTTCTTCAAGATTCAGCTCAAATCTCACTTTCTGCCTGAGGCTTTTCCCAGTCCTTCCAGCTGCTAATGTCTTCCCTTCTCAGATTACAGTCTGTTTACTCCTGTCTGTATCTTGTATGTCTATTCTGTACCTGAATCTCTAAAAAACTGTCAAGTACTTTGTACTCTGAATCAGGGACAAAGTGATAAGACTCTCACTACTGGAAAGAGCAGAAAGAGGAGGAGGAGAAGTAAAAGAAGAAGGAAAAAGAGGAGGAAAAGGAGGCGAAGAAGGAGAAGGAAGGAAGGAAGGAAGGAAGGAAGGAAGGAAGGAAGGAAGGAAGGAAGGAAGGAAGGAAGGAAGGAAGGAAGGAAGGAAGGAAGGAAGGAAGGAAGGAAGGAAGGAAGGAAGGAAGGAAGGAAAGAAGGAAGGAAGGAAGAAGAAAGAAAGAAAGAAAGAAAGAAAGAAAGAAAGAAAGAAAGAAAGAAAGAAAGAAAGAAAGAAAGAAAGAAAGAAAGAAAGAGAAAGAGAAAAAACAGTTTCTTTTATTTGAATCTAAGCTTGAAACTGAGAATGATTTTTTAATTATCTTTGTATTCCCCACACTTAGAAGAATACATAGCACTTAGCTATTTAATAAATGTTTGTTAACTGAATAAATCCAGGGCTAAATGTGGTTCCTGTTCCATAGGCCATCCCTTCAGAAACTCAAAAATGGCCATCATGTCCCACCGAATCTTCTCTTCTCCAGGATAAGCCTGCTCCCTTCTCTCAGCCAGTTCTTACATAGAATCATTTGCAAAGCCAGGATTCAAATAATTGAGTTTAACTCAACAAATATTATTAGCACCTAGTTTGAAGGGGGAAAAAATCTTATTTTAAAGCATCTGTTCAAAGTAGCTTGAGCTTTTTCTCTCTATCTCATAAACTGGATCTATATAGAGGACAACTTTATTATAGCATCTGACTTTCATAAAGTGCTTTTCAGGTACAGAGGATTTCATATGAAATCTCAAACATTTATTAATCTCCTACTGTGTCTAAGTCATTTAAACCAATTTCCTGATTTTTAATGGGAGCCATTTGAGGTCTTTAACCACAATCCTTCCATTCCCAACCATGGCATTCAGGAGCTGAGCACAATACCCACAGTGGTCCTACAAAGGATATGAGATAGGAGTCAGTGGAGAACTGGTGTGATGTGATCCTGACCTGCTATTCTACCCAGCAGGCCTACGACCACATTCTGGACCCGTGTATCCGTTGTCACAATAAGGGCTTTCGGTACAGACGATTTCCAGGCACATAGATTGGGAGCTGCTGCATATGTTTATGTTCATGGGAAAGGGCACAATATAAGTAGGAGAAAAATAAATTAAAGCCAGCTTTGCATCTTCTGGAAAGAGCTCCACAGAAGAGAGTGGAACCCAAATCCTTCCCATTGCTCTCCGGTGCACCCCAATTCTCCACATGATTAAGTCAGCACCATAGGAATAATGGTTCCTGTGATACACGCAGGGAGTTAGGGTTGCTGTGAGAACCTGAGCTTGCCATTTCCTGACTTCTGCTCTCACATTCAGAGTTGCATGAGCTGGTATTTTCCACAGCCAGTTATAAATGCAAAAGTCCTAGGGTTCAAATGTGTTTTCCTAACATATGTTCCCACCCTATGTTTCTGATTAAAACCTCATCCAAAATAAAATAACAGGGGATCATGTTGGGGTTTTTTTATTTTCCTGAGAGAACTCTCTTCTTCAATAAAAGCAAGAAATAAGCCGTTACCCAAAATTACCCAGGCCTACAGGTGTGAGGCTCTCAGGGCCATGCCGGGTGCTGGCTTTCCCAGCAGGACAAAGAGCGCCATTCTCCTCCCCATCCCCACCAGGAGGGACCCTTCTCTAAATGAAGTTATTGGCCCGAGCTTCAAAGACGCTCCGTGTTTAGACAACACCATTCAAAGCTTTTACTGCTTTTAGTCATAGAGGCAATCAACAAGTGTTTTCCGTCAGCCCGCTATGTGCACGAAGCTGTTTAAGCTGTTGAGGGGTGGGGGCCAGAGGATGAAGATCCTAGTTCTCTGCTTAAGTTAAAACAGCCCTGTATCCTGGGGGAGATGAAGGTGACGGCAGCGAGGCTCTAGGAGGAAGCCTCAGAACTGGGTCAACCTCGTGGCTAGAGGATGGATGGGAGAGCCCTTAGAGGGACCTAGAAGAGAACTCTCTGACCCCAGTAGCATTAGCACAATAGGGCTCGGATGGAAGTTTTCTTCTCAGGGCCTTCCCCCTCATCCTGTTTCTTCTGCACCTCGGGGAGAGGCCTGTCTCTGACCATCAAGACAATGTCCTTACATAACATTTCACCCTGGAAGTAGATCTGGGATCTCCTCAACACGGGTCTTCCCTCCAGTGGTCCAGATGGCCATCCCACCACATCTTCTCACTCTTATCCATGCTTCCCCATCAAAGCTCCAGAAAGGAGCTACAACAGCGGATCAGAGGGTGCCTAGAGTGGCACCTGGGCAACACTCACTGCCCGCACTTATGGCCACTTCTCCCTCCTTTTCCCAGTCATTTCTATCCTAGGTGTCTTTCAAGCCATTTGTGCAAATAGGGTAAAAAATGTCTCAACTCCCATGGCCCCACCTTCCATCTCTCTTGTCCTTTGGCTAATCTGCCATTTTGGTTTTGGGCATGTGGTACATTCCATGATTATTAGCCATATATCATCATTGGGAGAAGATGAACTTTTAAAGGTGGTGTGTGTAGGTGTGTAATTGTGTGTGTGTTTGTGTGAGAAAGAAAGGGGGGAGGGGAAGGAGGGAGAGAGAGCAGCTTCACGCCAGATCAAAAAGTAACTAAGCAAGTCACTTAATCTTTCTAAGGTCCAGGAACTTCCAGGACTTATCTATGCCATAACCATAGATGGATTCCCTTTCCCTCAGTTCCCCTAGCTAGTCGGGTATTATTCTTCTTCTGTCCTGACATTTGATGATTCTATGATCTTATTATAGTATATAGAAGTATATTAGATATTCCATCCTTTAAAAGAAAGACATGTACTTCACATGATTCTGTGTAATTTTCACAGTAATAGAGATTAAACCCATTTCAAGATCCTACAATTTCTTTGGTGTGGATATTCCCTCTACCTGGGCAATTTGGCCAACTGTAGCTCCCAATTACCACCCTGGTCCCCAGATCTATTTTTATTTATTAATAGTTGTCTGGTGTTGTCATGGGTATTTTCTATGACCTCTCAAGAAAGAAATGGAGAATACCAGGGGACATTTGTCCTTTTAAAGTGGTCCTAAATTGAGTGGGAGTGATGGAATATGGTCCAAATATGTCCATCTTTGGGCCAAGAGAAATGAGAAATTGACCTAGTCATTCATGGGATATCCCACACATAATTTATAAAAAAGAAGTTTGAGAGTGCTTACTGTTATTAGTACTGCTACTTTAATCACCACCACCACCACTACTATTAGTACTAGTACTATCATTACCATCACCACGACTACTACTACTACTACTACTACTACTACTACCACCATTACTACCAACACTATTGCTACTACATTACCCACTCTTACTACTATTGTTAACTCTATCACCACTATTACTAGAACAACTACTACTACCATCACCACTACTATTATAATAATAACTACTACTACCATTACCACCGCCATTACTACTAGTACTATTGCTACTACCACCACTACCTGTTATTACTACTAGCACTATTGTTACCAGCACCACCACTACTATTAGAACAACTACTACTTCCTTTCAAAAGAGAAAAAGTAAAGGGGATTTCCCTCCCCACGTTCACTTTCATGCGCTGGTGGAGTCCCCCAAGGGTGGCGTTGAGTAGGTAGCCCAGTCAGCCTTTCACATTGTCTCTGCCCTGTATTCAATTCCGAAACATCCCCTTCTGCTATGATCACGTTGCTTTTGTGGCCAAAGCTAAGTAGCTGCTGCATTTACAGCCTTTCTAGAAAGAAGTCCCGTGGAAGAACCTGTCGCCGCTCCCCCGCAGTCCCAGTTTCGATTAGTGCTCGCTCGTGTACGTGCTGTGATTCCTCCCCAGAAAGCAGGGTTTCCAGCTCCACAAATGTTTCTAATTGATAGAGGACTGGGAAAGGGAGGATCAGGGCTGTCTGTGATTGGGCGGGGTCTCTGACTGTGAAGGAGACTGTGCAGCCAGAGCTGTGAGCGGGACTCGTGTGTGTGTGTGTGTGTGTGTGTGTGTGTGTGTGTGCACCCACTGCACACTCAGTTCAGGCCTGAGTTAGAGGGAGCAGGCGGGAGGTGATGGCTGCAGGATGAGGTAGATGGCTGACTTCTGACCAAGATTCAGCTCCAGGGCAGCTGGCCCACCCTCCCATTGGGAGCAGTGAACAAGGAGCTTATAAAATACACAGCCCCAGTGGAAGTGACCCATTGACTGAAACCAGCTGCGTGTGTGTGAGTGTGTGTGTGTGTGTGTGTGTGTGTGAGAGAGAGAGAGAGAGAGAGAGAGAGAGAGAGAGAGAGAGAGAGAGAGAAAGAGAGAGAAAGAGAGGCAAAGAGAGAGAGAGACAGAGAGAGAGGAGAGAAGGACAGGCCGGCCTTGGACTGTTCCTCCAGGTTTGCTATCACAAATAAATGGAAATGGTCAAAGGGACTATGAAATCATGAAGATCATTTTCTTCTTTCCTGCAGTTGCACCTCAGTAATGACCAGGGTTTTTATAGCTGAAAAAAATGTTTATTTGCTCATTAATTTCCCGCCAGCCTCCCTCCTCCAAGCCCATTTCTTGGCATGACACAGAATGTTATTTAAAACAAGACATGGTTTAACTTCAAAGAGAAAAATCATTCTGAAAAATACAGCTTGGATTCATTTGCTGGTGATTTATCATTCTTCGAAGTGGGGATTACGAATATGTATATTTGCCTTCTCTTAATGATTTAGAGTGTAATCTTTCTCCTTGACCCTGGGACACGGTGGAGCCAGGCGATGGTCTCAAGAGCCTTCCAGCGGTGCCCTGAGATGCTTAGGAAGGGACTGGAAGAGAAAGGGGCCAGAGATTTGGAAGCAGAAAGTCCCTCAGCCATTCTCTAGTCCACATTTCTCATTTTACAGATGGGGAAACAAACTTAGAAAGGAGAAGGTACTTGTTTAAGGTCACACAAAGCCAGGAGTTATCCTAGATCACCTAACTCTATTCAGATGCTTTTCCACCTTCACACTGCGCCATCTTCCTCCGAGAATAGTGAAATTATCCCTTAATGATTGGTCTAGTTCAACCCTTGGCTCCATGTGCGATGGAGGCTAAAAGCCAGAGGGCGAGAAGAAGAGCCAGGGTCCTGGGTGGACGGAGCTGGCCCGGACAATAAGTGCATCTCTCCTGCATCACGCGGGGGTTGAAGGCTGCTCTTGGCCCCGCCAGTCCTGCCGTCCTCCACAGGGATTAGGTGGAATCGCAGTGATGAAGTTCTTGCAGCATGACTGAGGAATGTGAGGAGCGGAGCTGGAAAGTTATTCTACGTCCTGAGCCAGGCAGGGAGCTGACGGGAGGCAGAAATAAATTTCATTCCATAGGGCGAGCTAATTATCAAGGAGATGACAATCTGGGACATCCGTCAGGAGTCATTGGTTCCTAATTAGAAATGGAAAAAGTTGTAACATATCGCAAGTGGTAACATCAGTCCGACCCTTACTATCTTTCTTGATTCTGACACGTCTCTCTTGGGGATGAAGTTGGGATTTTTTTGCCCCAAGCTATCAATAAGCATTTATTAAGTGCCTACTGTATGCCAAGCCCCGAGATAGCCACTGAAGATACAAGTACAAAGAACATAGGGATAGCTAGGTGTTTAGGTGCATAGGTCCTTGGGCCTAGAATCAGGAAGACCTGAATTCCGACACTTATTAGCTGTGTGACCAAGAAGCTTTAAATAAAAACAAAACAAAACAAAATCCGACTGTTTTCCTGGTTTCTTTCTATTTGATTGGCTGTGCTTTTCCAAAATTCAGGTCTCCCTGCTTCTAGCCTCCAATCTAGAAAAATGACGAAATAATTTTCCTAAAACATCAATCTTACCATAAAACTCCCTGGTCAAAAATCTGATTCTTTTTCATCTCTGAGGCAAAATGGCCCATTTGTTTAAGCTTTTCCTGGCGCTGAGCTACCTCCACAGGCTTTTTTATATTTCCATCCCTTCATATACTCCGCATTTCAGGCCACTCACCGTTCCCTGAAGCCGGCGCTCCATTCCTCCTTCAGTACAAGCTATTTTCCGTGCCTACGATGGTGTTGAACCATCAAACTCCAAGTGGTGGAAAGTGAGGCCGGGATCAAAGAGCTGAGCTGAGCAGCCCTGGAAGGTAGACCCACAATCGCTTCAATTTCAGACAATGCACCCATTAAATACATACTTATTGTATTTTAGGCACTCTGCTTGGTACTGAGCAAGGACATGGAGAAAAATAAGGGGAACGAGGAAAACACAT